>NW_006408799.1:3284283-3297073 GCF_000296735.1 Chrysochloris asiatica | reverse complement strand
AGCACCTCCCCTAACCTACTATCAAAAAGGAGGTCCTGGTGTGGCTCTGAAAGACAAACACTGAACTGCTAACGGCAAGGTCAGTGGTTCAAACCCACCAGCAGCTCCTTGTAAACCCTGTAAGTTTTAAGGTTATAAGTCGTTATCAACTCCATGGCATTTATCAACAAGAACAACAAATATGTAAAAAACCAAGACCACATGTTCCAAAGTGCTGCTGGCCCATGACGCTGAGCTTGCCATTGGGAGATTGTTGAGGGATAGGTGTTAAAGATACCTGCCCACTGAGTTGATTCCACCTCGTTAAGTATTGCTGAGTCGGTTCAGGCTCAGCAACCCTGTACTGGGTTTGTGAGACTAAAAATCCATTTTTTTTTCTGTGTGTGTGGGAGTAGAAAATTTCACCTTTCTCCTGAGGAGCAGCTGGTGGGCTTGAACCGCCGACCTTGTGACTCACAGTCCAGTGCTTATCCTCTAGAGCGATGCTGTAGGATTGAGTAACACTGCTGCCAAGGTTTTCAAGGTTGCTGTTTTTACAGAAGCAGACCCTCTCATCTTCCTCTCACAGAGCAGCTGGTAGATTCTAACTGCTGACCTTACAGTTAGCAGTCCAACATTTAAAGTGCAGCGCCACCAGGGGTCCTTGCTAAATATTCAGTGACACTAACATGAGGCTTTGTCCATGACAAGATGAGAATGAAACAGAACTGATGTGTTCAGGAAGCAGGATCTCCTGTTTATGGTGATGGGAATTTAGGAAAGGACCGGAGATGATGGTTTGGGCAAATTGTACAGACGAAGAATATTCAGCTGGCAAAGACTGTGTTATATATTTCTGTACTCCAAACAATCAAACACCAGAGACCAAAGTCAGAGGTGAAAGGGAACAACGGTGTCATTTGTGAGGCTGCTTTGGTTTCGCATCACGTCGCCACATGGATGGCTCCTTGACGTTGTGTGGAAAGATCCTTGTTTCATGCACACTATGGGCACCTCTCCAAAAGGCTGGTGGGTTCAGGAAGCGTAGGTGATGACCAGCCTTTCCTGTGTGTGTCTCTTCCCTGAAAACTCTGTCTCCGGAGTAAACCATCCACAGCCACTGAGCACTGAGAAAGACCATGTTTTTATCCTGGTTCCTCTGCTCAGTGTCTTCCAGATAACACGCCAGTGGGCTTTGAGAGATGTTTATGGATCTGAAAGGGCACCCTGGCATCTCAGGATCTGGTTTCTGAAGGCTGTGGAGAAGAGGTGGATGGCGGCAGTGCCTCACATCTGGTATCCTAGTTGACAATGATTTGTCTGTGGGCTGCCCGCCCCCCCCATCCCATTTACCCATTTCCCTTATCTGTGCCTGCCTGTCAGAGTTGGGGTAGTGCGGGCTCCATCAGCTGTTCATCAGAGAACTACTGCCAGGCTGTTCCTGGAAATTGAGTTTCTGAGATTCTCAGATAAAGTACTCAGGAGATGTCCCTATCACCTCACACCCTGATGGCGCAAGGCTGGACGGATCATTGCTGTGAACAGGACAAATGGATTCACGACAATGTTCCTTCCCAACGGGATACGCTGGTAGAAGGGATTCTTTAGAGCTGGCTCCCTGTGAGCTGGGCCCTGAGACCAGAAATGCACTTGGGCCTTAAAAACACTTGTGCTGCGTAATATACGAGGGTCAAAGGCATCACTATAGAATCACAGCCATTTTATGAAACAAAAATATCAAGATGTGAAACCACTGAGTCTTGACATATCCTCCCCATCTAGGTCTGTACATTTCTGAAGATGGTGTTTCTGTCTCTCTAGCCCTTCCTTACCACCACTCGTCTGTCATTTTGTCATGTTGTCATGTTGTGGTAGACTGCATGCTACTGTAATTTTGGAAGCTATTGTAAATACCAGCAGGGTCACCCATGTTGAACAGGATTCAGTTTAGCTTCCAGACAAAGAAAGAGAGACAAACTACTTCCAAATATTTGTTGTTGTTGTTGTTGTTAAGTGCCATCGAGTCGGGTCTGACCCATAGCGACCCTGCACAGGGTTTCTGAGGGTGTAAATCTTTACGGGAGTAGAAAGCCTCATCTTTCTCCCGCGGAGCGGCTGGTAGTTTCGAACCACTGACCTTTAGGTTCGCAGCCCAATTCGTAACCACTACGCTACCAGAGCTCCAAATATTTAGACACTGAAAACCTTATGAATAGCACTGAAACACTGTCAGCACCAGAATATTAGATATGGAAACATGGTGAAGAACACCAGAATATTGTCAGATATAGTGCTAGAAGATGAGCCCCTCAGGTTGGAAGGTACTTGAAATACAACCGGGGAAGAGCTGCCTCCTCAAAGCAGAGTTGACCATGAGGACACAAATGGAGGAAAGCCTGTGGGACCTTTATTTGCTGATGGGTCACAACTCAAACTGAAAAGAAACAGCTGTAAACATCCATGAACAATTGAAACATGGAATGTATGAAGTATGAACCTAGGAAAATTGGAAATTGTCAAAAATGAAATGGAACGCACAATCATTGATATCCTGGGCATTAGTGAGCTAAAATGGACTGATACTGGCCATTTAAAATCTGACAATCACATGATTTACTATGCCAGGAATGACAAATTTAAAGAAGAGTGGCATCACATTGATCATCAAAAAGAACATTTCAAGACCTGTCTTTAAGTACAATGCTGTCTGTGATAGGATAATATCCATACACCTACAAGGAAAATCAATTAATACCACCTATTATTCAAATTTACACACCAACCACTAAAGCCAGCGATGAAGAAATTTAAGAATTCTACCAACTTCTTCAGCCCAAAATTGATCAAACATGCAATGAAGATGCATTGATAATTACTGGTGATTAGAATGCAAAGGTTGGAAACAGAGGAAGGATCAGTCATTGGAAAATATGACCTTGGTGATAGAAACGATGCTGGAGATCGCATGTTAGAATTTTGTAAGCCAATGACTTCTTCATTGCAAACACCTTTTTAAACAATATGAAAGATACCTATACACATGGACCTTAGCAGATGGAATAAGCAGAAGTCAGCCCCAGAAAGACACGCATTCTGTGATTTTACATACATAAACTGTCATGTGTTGTTGTTGTTGTTGTTGTTGTTGTGTGCCGTTGAGTCAGTTCCAATCCACAGCAACTTTGTATAGGGCTTCTGAGGGCTTGATTTGTTGACCTTTCTGGTGGTGGTGGTGGTGGCTGTGTGCCATGGAGTCAGTTCTGACTCATAGCGATCCTGCATAGGGTTTCTGAGGCTGTAAATCTTTACGGGAGCAGAAAGCCTCATCTTTCTCCCGCAGAACAGCTGGTAGTTTTGAACTGCTGACTTTGCGGTTCGCAGCCCGATTCATAACCACTATGCTACCAGAGTGTTTTAGTGCTTAGCCGACAGCACCACAATACAAGTGCTAGCAAACTATCCTACACCCCCCAAGACATGGGGAGCAATGACCACAACCATTCTCCTGATGCACCTGCTCAATGTTCCCAAGCGTGAGATCACAGACTGTGAGTAATTTTCACTGATCTGAAACCCCTGGAATATCTACCCCAGAAGACAGCATACTCAAATCCCATTGCCGTCGCATTGTTTCTAACTCATAGTGACCCTGCAAGACCTTATAGAACTACCCCGTAGGGTTTCCAGGCTGTAAATCTTTATGGGAGCAGACTGGTACATCTGTTTCCCATGGAGTGGCTGGTGGGTCCCAACTTCTGACTTCTGTAAACACAGGGCCACCAGAGCTCCGGAAAAACCTATAGAGGCCAGATAGCTCCAATAGGTAAGGGCACGGGAACCAACGTTTATTTAGTGGTTACCGGGGGCTGGAAGGCGCTCTGGCAGCACAAATCGCTCAGCACTTGACTGTTACATGGAAATTTCTGTTATGGTGATGGGACAGTTGGCAGTGATAATGGCTGATGGTGGCATAAGATGATTTATATAAGTGATTCTGCCACACTGCCCATCCAGCTGCTCCACAGGAGAAAGAACCGGTGATGTGCTCTGGTAAAGATCACAGTTAGAAGACCATCAGGGACAGTCCTAGGGTGACCCTGTCACACAGGGTCACAGTGAGTCAGAACTGCCTAGCAACAGCAACACTGGGGCTGGGAGGGCGGATGAAAGAAGAAATGATTGCTTAAGGGGTAATGGGTTTTTGTGGCGGGTGACAGAAAAATTTGGAATGAGATAATTGTGGTGGTTGAACAAGATGGTAAACATAATTAACAGCACTAAACTGTGAAGAATGTTGAAATGACAAACGTTTTGTTTCCTTATAGATTTATAAGGATTGAAATAATGAAAGTAGGAAATGTCTCCAGGATGGGAAAAGCATGAACGAAGGGGTGGTGGGGGAGAGTGTTGGCTTGGGAATGAGTGGTGTGGGGAATCAGTTGAGGAAGTTGGGAGGGTGGGCACTTGGTCTGAATAGGTAAACCATGGGTGTCCATAAGGTACTGAGGTAAAGTTGTTAGGTCCTGAGAATTACTCATAGGCTATGTGTAAGGTCTGTGAACAATCCAAGATGGGTCCTGCCTGCAAAGGATTCTGGGAAAGAACCACGAGTACATACCTGGACATTAACCTGGACCAGGAAAGAATGCCTAATTCCACGTTGATGCCAACTGGACCATCATAGATCAATCAGACATGTGTTGTTCTTGGTCCCCTGTGTGTATCCTCACTTGCCAACACCAGGTACACAAGCCACACCCCACACAGCCCTGCATGGACCCAGGTGACCCAGAGTGTAGTCTTCCATCAAGGGAATCTTGGTGTCTACCACTGTCTGTAAGTTCCTTCATAAAGTTACACTGGATCAACTTGGTTTTCCCACCTCTTTTTTTCAGAATCTGACCTGTATCCCTCAGAGTCATGCCTGCTGCTGCTCTGGTGGGTGTTACAATATACAGCAAACTTTCATAAACAGCATCTAAATCATATATTCAGTGGTTCTCAACTGGAGATTGGGAGTTATTAGTATTTAGTGGGCTAAGGTCAGGGATGTTGCTAAACATCTTACAACGTACACGATAGCTCCCACCACAAAGAATTATCCGGTCCCAGATGCCAAGAGCAGAGATGCTGAAAAACCCTGGTTGGACTTGATTCACACAGAAATGCACTGGCTGCCAAGGTCACAGATATAAAAAGAAACAGGGGAAGGGTTTCAAGATAGCTCCGATCCAGCCCAGGAAGAGGAAAATGCACACTGGTTGTCAAGAACATTCCTGAAGTCACACAAAACCCAACAATAAATCTCTGCTCTGCTCCTTTAATTGGCAAGGCTTTGTTTGGGTTTCATTTTACTAATACCTTAGATTTTTTGAGCCTCGGAGTCCTCACTTCCATAATGGTAACATTATTAAAACCCTCTCACTTAAAGCAATAGACAAAATACTGGAAATATTGGAAATACGACAAGTGCAGAATAATTAGGAGAAGCTGTTGTTACTATCACTGTCATGGTCATCACCACCATCACTGGCCTCATCACCATCCCCATCACCACCAGTCCTGTCATCATCAGTACCATCCCAGTCACCATCATCAACCCCACTATTGTCACTATCATCCCTGTCATCACCACCATCATCATCACCACCATTGTCACCA
The DNA here is from genome assembly GCF_000296735.1 of Chrysochloris asiatica. NCBI lineage: Eukaryota > Metazoa > Chordata > Mammalia > Afrosoricida > Chrysochloridae > Chrysochloris > Chrysochloris asiatica. The sequence continues at coordinate 3,291,433 of NW_006408799.1, read as the reverse complement.
TCATCATCAGTACCATCCCAGTCACCATCATCATCACCATCATGCCTGTCATCACCACCATCACTGCCATCATCACCATCACCATCATCATCACCATCACAACCATCCCTGTCATCATCACCTTCATCACTACATGCCTGTCATCATCAACATCATCATCATCATCATCGCCATTACCACCACCATCACCATCACCATTCCCATCATCATCATCCCCATCATCACCACCATCACCATCACTGTGATCATCATCATCACCACCATCATGATCATCATTGCCAGTATCTTCCATCACCATTATAACCATCATCACCAATAGCATCATCATCATCTTATCATCACCATCATCTCACCATCGCCGTCATCACGATGATCGCTGCCTTCACCATTATCATTACCACCATCACTACTATCATCACCATCATCATCGACATCACGTTATCATCACCAATCATCAATCATCATTATTCCCATTATATGCAACATGTTAAGTGAAAAGAAATAGTAAAAAACAAATGATCTAAGAGCAAGAGACCACAGGAAGGGTAAAAAAATCTGGTTGATAGCCATATGTGGGAAAAAAAAAAGTGCCATCCATAAACAATCATCTGAAATGAAGGGAGTTGGACTCCTTTCATGATTTTCCTGGAAAACACAGCATCTGGCCTCTCTGTTCATGCATGAACTCTCAGACACCTGCAGAACACGACCCTGCCTCCCCCATCTGCCTGAGGTAAACCCTGATTGGATTTTGCTTCCAAGGTCCACAGCTTACTTGAAACCCAAGCCGCCTGAGTATTTCAGGTTTTATTTTTCTCCCCATTTGTGATTTATTAACATTTGCCAGACGCCAAGTGTCTCTGCTAAATCTGGCTCCTCGTTTCTTTTTTCTTGAAACAAAAGGCACCTTGATGAATTTGATTTCAATGCCTCTTCTGAACACACTCCGAATATCCTTTGCTGAAATTTCATAGCATGGTTTGCAGTTTCACGGCAGTAAAACTCTGCTGTAAGGGAACAGGTACTTATGTTCCTGGCTGGACCCCAGGGGGATATTCCCCTCTGCGTTGGGAAAACACGCTACAATGATCTCAGGTGCTCTTCAATCAGCCCCTTGAATCCAGCAAAGGAGCTGTGCCTCTTAAAGACAAATTTTCTAAAAGGTCCAGAACCAGGCTTGACCAGCATGATACGGTGAGCAGGCAGAGACATAAATCCAAAGTGGGATGTCTGAACAGCATGATGCTGGCATTTCCTGCAGCCAGAAGTGGCCAGGGGAGCTGACACCTTTGTGTTCGTTCCTGAACCCCCTGGACCCTGTGACTGTAGCCTGGACCCCAGGTCCACATCAGGCCCTGACTAGTTCACTTTCAGGAGAGTGTCCTCTATGAGACGGTATGCAAGTAACACACGGCCACTATAACCGATTCCCACTAACTTCAAACATACTTTTACCCACGGCTGTCACTACATCTAGCTTTCACTTGACGTGCTTTTCTCAGAGAATGAGATTTGGTCAGACACAGACAACAACCATCCATCCTGAGAAACACAGTTTGCTCGTCATCTTCTGTGGCAAATACTGCATTCTATTTGAAATGCTGACCAATGATAAAAGGAGGAGAGAACGGAAACCTCCCAAGGACGGAATAAGGGCCCAACCATGCTGAACATCCTGAGACTGTGGGAAGTCAGTCATTTTAGAAGACTGGTACTGGAGATCTAGAAGGACAATACACACATACACATTAAATGACAGAAATTTGCACTTCAGTATTTCTGATTGGATTGTATGATGATTGATTGCATCCATGCACTTAAGCATTTGGGTGTTTTTTTTTTTTTTGCAATTAAAAAAAACCAAAAATGTTTTATTGTGAATTGGGTTTTATAGCGCAAATAAATTATTTTTCCATTCAACAATTCTTACATGTTTTGATTTCATCTCCTTGACTACAATCCCCACAATGCAACATCACTCATCCTACTTCCTCCCTGAGCTTCCTGTTTCCATTCTTCCTTCTTTCTTGACCCTTCTGAACTTTGTTCTTGGGGAAACACTGCTCGTCCTTTTTTGATGTTGTTGGTGTTAAGTGCCGTCAAGTCGGTTCTGACCCATAGCAACCCTGTATAGGGTTTCCAAGGTGCAGCTGGTGAGCTTGAACCACTGACTTTGCAGTTGAAATGACTTCACAGTCCAGTGCCTTAACCCACAGCGCCATACCAGGGCTCTCATTTTTGATAAGCTTTTTCAGTTTAGCTTAAACAATTTCTAAAAAACAAAACAAAAAAAACAAACAAAGCCCATTGTTGTTGTTGTTAAGTGCCATCGAGTCGGGTCTGACCCATAGCGACCCTGTACAGGGTTTCCGAGGGTGTAAATCTTTACGGGAGTAGAAAGCCCATAGCCAAATGAAAAACAAACGCTCACAGAGAAATCTAGTCTCTCAGGACTGCAGGTCAGAGGGTCTACACTCAAGATGTGGGCAGGACTGCTTTCCTGCTGGACATTAAACCAACATCATCATTCCATGCCCAGTGCAACAAGGACTGCGGAGGCAATTCCAAGGCAAAGCGACACTGCAAGGTACATGAGAACTGCTCCTTTAAGGTTCTCTAGCTTTAAGTTTTGATGAGAGCAGATAGCCTCAGCTTTCTCCCACAGAGTGACTGGTAGATTTGAACTGCTGACTCTGGGGTAGCAGTCCAACACTTACCCACTATGCCACCAGAGCTCTATCTCTATAGCTATTTCCATCATTGGTGCCACTGGGTGGTACAAATGACGAATACACTTTGGCTGCTAACTGAACAGTTGGAGGTTCAAATCCACCCAGAGGCACCTCAGATCTACCTTTAAAATAAATCAGTCCTAGAAACCCCATGGAGCATAGTGCTACTGTGACATCCACGAGACTGCTGTAAGTTAGGGTGGACTCAACAATAACTAGAAATTAAGTCAGTGTCTAGGACAATGCCCCCCCCACACAAATAATTACACAGCCCCCAAATACCCATGGTGCCGATGTCGAGAAACGCTGGCCCATGCAGAGTTAGGGCCAGAGAGATCAGGGGTGTGGCACTTCGGAGAAACAAGTACCCTCAACCTTAAGAAGACCCCAAATCAAATGAGGGATGAGGTTACCCATTCATGCTTCTGCCATCTTGATGTCCCCAAAGTCAGCAATGGGCTGGTCAAGTGAGACAACATGAAACCAATGGATGAGGCAGCCACTGGGTCTCACTGTCCTTTCATGTATGAGAACCAGCAGACATGTACAGTGCACGTGGTGAGGTCATGTGTCTAGCAGGCCACCATTGTCAGTGGCCTGGCATTTGTGACAGGACCATCTCTTATGATGAGATCTGACATAATGGAATCACCTCCAAGATACAATCTACTATGAGTAGCCAATCAGTGGAAAGGGTGTTTCTTCAGGAGTGTGGTCTGCATTCTATATAAATGCATGTTTGGGCAAAGCTCACAGCCTTTTTGCTTGTTGGTGGTCTTGCATCTGGTTCATCTTCATCTGACCTGCATTTCTAGGGACTTGAGCCAGGAGCCTGCCATAGTGACAGCCTGTGAGTCAGCAGTCTGCTGTCGGACATACTGATCTTGGATTCGCCAGCCCTTGCAGCTACAGAGGTCAGGAGAGCCTTCCAGTTTGATGTCTGACCCACAGAATCAAGACTTGCTACCTCTGCAACCCCACAAGCCATTTCCTAGAGTTACTGTTTGTTCTGCGAGGCATTGCCAAGTGGGTTCTTTCTCACAGCAACCCCATGAACAACAGAATGAAACACTGCGTGGCCCTGCCCCATCTTCATGAGCCCATTGCTGTAGCCATTATATAGAGGCACCTCATGGAGGGTCTTTTTCTATTTTGCTGATCCACTATTTTACCAAACGTGATGTCCTTCTCCAGGGACTGGTTCTTCCTGATCACATGTCAGAATTATGAGAGGCAAGGTCTCTCTATATTTGCTTCTAAAGAGCATTCTGTCTGTACTTCTCCCAAGACAGATTGATTCTTTCTTCTGGCAGCCCCTGGTATATGAGGTAAGTTCCTCCATATAAACATAAACAAGTTTCACAAGTTTTGCTTCTCTGAAGAAGCCAACCTAATGAAGTACATATAAGGCCTTTCTCTCTCTCTCTTTCCCCTGCTGAAAACTTCTCTTGGATGATCCACTCCAGCTGTATTTAGACTCATACTATTTGAATTCAAAAGTTGCAGAGATCAGGGATTGGCAAACTTTCTCTGAAAAAAGGTAAAAAGCCAATTGTCAAATAGTTTAAATACTCAACTCTCCCTGCTGTAGCAGAAAGCAGCTGCAGGTCAAATATAAACAAATGACCTTGTGTGCATGACAATAAAACTTGTCATTTTGTTTTTAAAGTTGTAGTGTGAATTGGGTGAAAATTTACATTCAAAAGGTCATAAGCTTTGTTTCATCACAATGAGTGCAGTCCCCTCCTTGCAACAACCGGTGTCCCACTTCCTCCCTGTGGTCCCTATTTCCTTTCCACCCTCCTTCCCATCCCTTCTCAACTTTGTCCTTAGGTAAATGTTGTCCACTTGATACTGAATGAGTGATCACTCCAATGGTGAGCATACCTTACTAGTGTTGTTGTCTCCCATTAACCCTATCTACTTACTGCTTGGCTGAAAACGAGTCCAGAGGGTGAATTCCTTTCCGGACCTGAAGAGTGGTCAAGGTTGACGGCCATAGTATTAGGTTCCGCCGGTCTCTTTTTGACCAGTAAACCTGTTTTTTGTTTTGTTTTAAATTTTGACTTTTGCTTCGCGTGTTCTTCCCTCGATCCAGGACCCTCTAATGTGGTCCTTTTCAGAGAAGTTGGTAGTGATAGCCAGGAATTATCTAATTCTTCTGGTCTCAGTGATGGGGAAGTTGATGCTCAGAAGTTCCATCAGTCCCTTGGACTCATTGATTCCAAGCCTCTTCAGTTCTCTTTACTCTTTTTGCTTCCGCACATGGAGAGACCAATAACTGCCCCTTGGGTGGCCACTCATGAGCTTTCAAGATCCCAGGTGCTCCTTACCACTGTAGGATGCAGAACATTGTCTTTCTGGACCATGTTATGTGAATCGACCATGATGTCCCCTGAGCCCCCAGGCCCAGCTACTCAGGCAATAGAACATTGTTGATGAATACTAACACCTGAATTTCATACAATTTCACTTGTCAGACGATATTAATCGCCTTTGAGTTTTTCTCCCTAATTTGTGGGGCCATAAAAACTGTCAGTGGCCTGGATTTGGATATCGAGCCATAGTTTTCTAGCCTTGATGTACAAGGTACCGTCTGAATTGGTGCAAAGGATCCCATTCCTGGTATTTTCAGTGCCTGCTGCAGTCTGATCGAACAGCAAGTCTACCTCCTTGCTCCAAAATGTAAATGTGTCTTTTACTGTCCCTCCAGAGCAGTTTGAGGATTGAAGAAGAGGGGGAAAAAAATTGATTGGATTCAAACTTCAGGAGGGATTTAGTGTTGTAGAATGCAAGTATTTACAGCAATTTTTGAATCACTGCCTTAGCCACTTGTAACACATATGGTTTGAGAAGTGTGTACCCATGTCTATTCAAAGAGGGTATCCATTTTTCACAGATGGTGGTATTATTTACGATGGAACCTTACATTAATCCAGAGAGTCCTAATTATCTCAATTCATGTAAATAAAAAGCAACCACGTTCCTGTTCCTTACGATGGTCTTTTCTTCCCTCAAAAATAAAAAGCTTATTTTTAATAGAGTCCACATATTTTCTTTCCCACTAATTACAGATAATTAAAAACGAGAAAAAGCTCCTCTATCCCACTGAACCATCTACATCTTCCCCCACATATGAGTCTCATTTGCTTGCTAGTTAGCATCTGTAGTTTTGCTTGGTTACACCCGTGTTTAGGATGATTATATTAATGAGAAGGCTTAGGGTAGAGAGTAGAAAATGCTTTCCTGATGGTTGAATAAACAACAAGAAAAGAATGAATGCATCGGAAGATGAAAGTGATTTTCTCTCTCATTATGCAGTCTTTAGCTCTTTGCATTGTGAGGAGAGGACATTGAAACGGAACCCTCGGAGAGGAACAGAGACTAGCATGGGAGAATTCTGACAAGTCGAGGGAAAACAAAGTCCCTTCAATTGAAGGAGCAATTGGAGCCTCAGAGCCTGCAGCGAAAAGAGAGGAAGTTAACAATAAGGCCAACCACCACCTCCAACGGGCAGGTGCATGCACTCTCTATCTGGTTCCCACTCATAGTCACCCAAGGAGCAACTGGTGGGTTTGAACGTTAGACCTCGTGGCTTTAAGTCCAGTTCTGATCCTACTGTGCCACATCAGAAGTCCATCCATCATACAGAACCCAAACCACATTCACTGCTGTCCAGCTGCCGGACTCACAGCACATCTGTAGGACAGAGAAGGACTGCCCCAGCGCGTCTCCCAAGCTGTGTCTTTACCAGAGCAGACTGCCTTCTCTTCCTCCTGCACAGCTAGCTGCTGGTCGGTCCTAACCACTGAGTTTGGTGGTTATGGGCCAGGGTTCCTGATTGTATTCACAAAAGTCATTAAAAGAGGAGTCAGGTGACCACGGAGGAGGGTCAGGGATGCTGGCTGCACTGCTGGCTTTGAGGACTGAGGAGGAAGCATCCTCCCTGGGAACCACCAGAAGGAAGCTGGCCTGCCGCCCTGCTGGCAGCTTCTGGTACCTGCTTGTTGACATGCATATGCTGGTTGTAGACATCCCCTGGGTTGTATATTTGTCTTTGCTGTTAGCGGTTGTTGAGTAAGTTCTGACTCGCGGTGGCACCAGAGTCCTGTGTGCAGAGTAGAACTGCTTCATAGGACTTTCCAGGGCATGGATTTTGGAAAGTAGACAGGCAAGATTGCCTTCTGAGGTGGCTCTGGGAGGCTTTGCAATATACTACTTTGTGGCGCTGCAGGTTAATGCGCTGGACTGCAAGGTCAGTAGTTCAAGCTCACCAGCTGCTCCCCAGAAACCCTATATAGGGTTGCTATCAGTCAGAACTGACTGGACAGCACTTGATGACGACAACAAAAAAATACAGCGGGAATCATTTGTGCTACCCCAGGGTGCTTCTTTCTGGCATGTGGACTCCAGCCCAA
>NW_006408799.1:3277117-3283198 GCF_000296735.1 Chrysochloris asiatica | reverse complement strand
GATGGCCCCTAACAACCACAACTCCTGGTGTGGTGCTGTAGGACCAGCACTGGACTCTGAACCGCAAAGTCAGAGTCTTTGTTCTCTGTTCTTTGAACTGCTGTTCAGAGCCCCCAGCTGCTGCTTGGAAACCCTATGCAGAGTTGCTATGGGTCGGAACCAACTCAACAGCACTTAACAACAACAGCAATAATAAATGTGTGTGTGCAACCAGTGAAGTGGAGACCACTTGCTACAGCTCCCAGAGGAATCCACACACCCTCCCAGGCTCCCCACTGCGTTCAGGTGGAAAACGCTTCAGCCACATACACATGGACACTCATCCCCAAAGCTGCAGGGACCTGGCTCTCTTCACCTTGCATGTGCTTGATTGCACCGCCAGCACCCACTCGCTGAGGGCCTACTGTGTGCCGATAGTGTTCTGGGTGCAAGAGACCCCTGGGTGAGGGAGCTTACACATACAGCACCCACTTACTGAGCACTGACTGCGTGCGGATAGTGTGTTGGGTCTAGGAAACCCTAGATGAGGATGCTTACACATACAGCACCCACTTACTGAGCACCTACTGTGTGCAGGTACTGTCCTGGATGCAGGAGACCCAGATGAGGGTGCTTACAATCCAGACACAGCGACAGAGAAAGAGAGCAAATCAAAGCAGTAAGCCATCCGAGCTCCACAGAGCATACTTCCTGCCTTTCTGCCCAGGTAGACCTTAGCCCACCCCCATGACCCATGACAGCAGCCCCCAACCCCATCATACCTCCACTGCCTGCTGTCTTAAATGATTTTGTTCATTTGTTAGCTTCTTTGCTTACATGCCAAGACAGAGAGGAAAGGAGGAAGGAATTCTGGAGAAAGAGAGCTGGCCGTCTTCCCATGTAGTGTGAATGAAGGTGTTGGAAGGGGTGTCTGGGAAGGGGCTGAAGTGAAACGCCCCACCTGATTCAACTCATCAGGCTCTGGGAGGGCCCCTTGGATACTCTGGTGAGACCTCAGTAAGCAGATGGTAACCAAAGACCATCAGTAACACAGCCTGCTGTAGGCACGCCTCCCTGGTCCAGCAGGATGCTACCAGCTGGCCAGGGCAGGACGCTGCAAGCCATGCAAAAGTCCAGGCCAGTAGGGGTCCAGGCTCTACTCTGGGTGGGAGGAGGGCTTTTCAAAACACACCAGTCACTTGGGGAGCAAACCCCCATGTCCTCGCCTTCACTGCAAGCCCAGTGTCCCTTCCCGGACACTGCTGGTTGGTTGCATTTTAAGGAACAGAGGTCCTATTGAGAACGTACAGAAATTGATTTTTTTAACATCTCCTAACTTTCTATGACATTTTAACTGTACGAAAGGACGTCCCCCAAACCAAAGACCACGTTCCCTTTAACAGGCATGCACTTATCAGTATTCAGGTATCCCTGAAGAAAAGGCGTTCTGATGCTGCAGTGGGCTAAGCATTGGGCCGCTAACTGCAGGTTCAGTGGTTCAAACCCACCAGCTGCTCAGTGGGAGAAAGCTGTGAGAGTCAGACTCCGTAGCCTTGGAAGTTCTATGAGGCATTCTATTCTGTCCTATAGGGCCACTGTGGGTCAGGACCGACAGCAGTGTGTTTGGTACTTGGTTTTAGATTCCCCCAAGAAACGTAGGCTTCATTCCACTATCTTTTAAAAACCAACTATTTTTTTTTGTTGTTATAATAATTTAGATAACAGTTGATCTTTCAAAATTTTTCTAAAAGACATGTTTTTGTTATTTTGTAATTCACATTGTTGTTGTTGTTGTTACATGCCACTGAGTCAGTACCGACTCATAGCAAGGCCACATACATCAGAACAAACCAGCACCAGGTCCTGAGCCACCCAAACAATCCTTGCTAGCTTTGAGCCCATTGTAGCAGCCACTGTGTTCATCCAGCTCACTGGGGCTCTGCCTCTTTTGCGCTGACCATCCACTTTACTAAGCATGGTGACTTCTCTGGGGACTCATCCCTCCTGATGACAGACCTAAAGTATGTGAACCTGGCTCTGAAGGAGCATTGTGGCTGCGCTTCTGTCAGGACAATATTTTTATGAAACTGGCTTAGACTCCAGGACAAAATGAGTAAAAAGCAAACAAAAAGTCAGCGACAACTGTAAAACCCAAACCAGAAGCCATGCTCCGGATTTAGGCTTGGACAGGGCAGCTCCTAGCCAGGAAAAGCCTCTCGAGGGTTCTGAAGAAAGCAAGGGGCGGAGAGACCACAGACCCACTGTGAGCAGGCTGGCTCAGCGCTGAATGATGAGTCGCTGGCATTGGATCTTCCGAATGGGGACCTTCAAAGCTCTTAACCCCCTCTTCAAGTGATGGAAACCAAACAATGAAGTTCATCCTTCTGAAGGCTCAGGATGCACACTACTCCTACAGAAAAGCCCTTGGGAGATCAGTCCTGTCCTTCCGTGTTAGGACTCCAATTCCTGGCATGTGCATCAGACTGCACTCGGAATTTTCACTGGATGATTGTTTAGAAGTAGATCACCAGGTCATTCCTCTTAAGCACATCTGAGTAGACTCTAATCTCTAAACCTTTGACTTTTAACTGAGTGCATAGACCATTTATACAATGCAGAGACTCCGACACCGATTTCCATCAAGCCCATTTCAACTCACGGGGACGAACTGTGCTCTGTAGGGATTTGCAGTGGCTGCTTTGTTTGGAAGTTTATTGCCAGACCATTCTTCCAAGGCACCTCTGGGTGGTCTGGAACTTACAACTTTTCAGCTACCAGATGAGAACACTGGATGTGTGCACTGCCCCAGGACTCCGTATTTTCTGACGGGATGGGAGGAAGCTCCATCCATGTCTCAGGAGCAGAGACGGCACACCAAAGACCCATCACTTCATTTTGGTAGTTCTTTGTTTATTCTTTAAATTCTTTCCTTCATCTTCCAAGAATGAAAAAGAATAGTTTTTCTAACTCTCTGGGATACCCCTGTGGTTTTCCTTTCCTCTCTTCCCCTGAACCAGATTGCCTCCTTTGCTTTCGGTTTTGTTTGTTGTTGTTGTGTTTTGTTTTTAAATTGAGCAGCTTAGCTGAGACCCAGCCTTGGGTATGAGCACTATGGTCAAAGCATGGCAGTTAAGCAGATGGTGGCTCTCTTAACAGTTTCAAAAGCACAAGGATGCTTAGAGAATCCATAAACACACCACCCAGTTTAGGAAGTTCTCAGTAAAGAGGTCTGGTTACACCACCAGGATTTCATGAACGCTTGCGAGCCGATAGGACAGCAACAACGCCAGCCTTCTCTGTTCCTGCCTGAATCACATCTTTATGGAAAAGCGCCTAGAAACCACCAATTTATGCTGCCTTCAGAAATGCCTCTGATCTCCAACTCCAAAATGACAAGGATGGGGAGAGTAAGGGCCCCTGGGGAGGAAGGGTCCTCTCAGCTCGGGACGATAGATCATCAGGAGGACAGGGGGCTCTATGTCATTCACCTAGCATGTCTTCATCTGACTCCCAGTCCAGGGACACCCAGGGGTTCCCAGTCAATGCCCAGAGCCTGAACACCACAGGAAACATGCAATCATCCGAGAAGGGGTAGAAAGACTGGGCATGGGTGTGAGCTCTCTGCAGGTGGGGTGGCAGCATTTCAACACGCTGGCCATGGACCTAGGGCAGGAGATGCTCTGAAGGCTGAAGACACACAAGACTCCGGGTCAGCACTGTGTACTCTAGAGAAACGCATACACATGTATGCATGCACGGAAACACACACGTAACATATATGTCCAAACATACACACGCCCATACAGTACACATGTATACACACACACATACACTTAACACACACACGTACACCCATGCACAAGGCACACCACACAAACACACTCAACACATGCCTACAATACACATACCCACACAGTACCCATGTACACATACACACACATGTACACACATACATGCATGCATGAAAATACACACACTTAATATATATGTCCACACATACACATACCCCTACAGTACCCATGTATACATACACATATACACACGAAACACACACATGTACACACATGCACAAGGCACACCTACACGTGAACACACACAAACACACTCAACACATGCCTACACATACCCAAACAGTACCCATGTACACATACATATTAAATACACACACGTACACATATGCATAAGGCACACCAACACATGAACACACATAGTCAACCTATGCCTACACATACACATACCCAAAGTACACATGCACACATATGCACTTAATAACACACAAACACACGAATGTACACAACACACACTTGTACACATTCAAGACAATCCCTGCACACATGTGCACACACGTGGCCAGGTATGTTTACATGCATGTGCACCTTCACACCTGCACATAAACACATAATACACACCCACACACACAGAGTCTTCTTGTGGTGCTGTTGCACATGTACTGAACTGCTAACTGCAAGTTGGGCAGTTCAACCCCACCAAATGCTCCTTAAACACCCTATACAGGTTCACTATAAGTCAGAATTGACATGACGGCATTTAAAAACAATTCATATATATACACACATGCACACACTCTTAACACATACACATACATAGACCAAAACATACATGTATATCCATGCTTCTGCACATGTATACACATACAAAGCAAACATACACACTTAACATGTATGCACTATACACATACCCACTGATATACAGTTGCATATAAACATGAACAAGAATGTACACATGCACACAAGAACTGCTCACACACATATGTACACACATGTACACACACAACACTTAACATGCACTCACCTACACATTCATACGTCCACATGTGCACCTGGATGTACGTATGAGCGCACCTACAAAGCAACACCCACACAAATCTCCATATACATGCACAAACCTGCAATCACATACACGTGCATAGCCATATACACACATGTAACCTATGCACATGTACACACATATACATGTATATACACAGGCATGCTTGCTCACATACATAATCCTGCACACAGCTCTGTATACATACATGCAACACATTTATACATACACACAAGCACATACTTAGCACGTACACAAACAGTGACACTGCATACCAACACCTACACACACATACACATATACAGTCCTGGTGTGGCACTGAAGGATAATTCACTGGACCATAAGGTGGGTTTGCACCAAAAGGTCTGCGGTTCAAACACATATGGGTAAGTCAAAAATTTTCTGCACTCTTGCTGTAGAATTTATTCTAATCAACCTTTCTAAAAGACAAAGACATTGATTCCCCACACAATCTCCTTGTTTTTCAATACACTTTGTCCGTCTATCAACACGTTTTCACATTCACGTATTAAAAAATGTTTTAGGCTGAGCTGTGAGCCAGCCACAAATGCACTGCTGTCTTCACTTCTTCATCAGAGGTGAATCTTCATCCTTGAAGGGTTGCTTTCAGGGGACCAAACAGGTGAAAGTTGATGGAGCAAAGATCAGGACTATAGAGAAGATGCTTTAACACCTCACCTTTTGCTGAGTGTCAATAGTGTGGGCAGAGGTGTGTGGACGTACGTTGTCATGCAGGATCACAATGCCTTTGGAGAGCAGTCCTCTGCATTTCATCCAAAGTTCAGGCTTCAGCTCTTCAGTGAGCATCTCATTGTAGCAAGCACTGTTGATTGCTGAACCTTTTTATGGATAGTGTCCCAATACTGGCTCTTGAGAATCCCAGAATTTTCCAGCTGATGGTTGACTTTTGAGCTTTTTCTTGGTTGGTGATTGAGGAGGATTCCATTCCACACACTTCCATTTACTCTCAGGCTCAGAGTGATGAATCCAGGTCTTGTCACCAGTAAGAGTTGTTTTTAAAGCAACTTTAACCTTCCTTCGAGTATCCATCAAAATTTTGTTTGCAGATGTCCAAACACTTCTGTGTAAGCTCTTCCATACGTAGTTTCAGTATCCATCTCGCACAAACTTTCTGTTACCCAAGTCTGTCATTATTTATTTCATAGGCAGAGCCATGGCTGATTTGCAAATGACTTGCCATATAATCACTGTCACTGTGTTATTTGACAGACTCATTTCACGAGCACGCTCAGT
>NW_006408799.1:3256740-3276872 GCF_000296735.1 Chrysochloris asiatica | reverse complement strand
GGGTTCTGTTCCAATGGCTCTGCCACATCGGTTCTAACATACAATGAATATTTAATTCATTATCATTGCCTTTGATTAATATCAGTATCTTTACAATTCTGATTTTATTTGTCTGTGTGATTTGGAAACAGTATACATAAACTTATAGAGCATGAAGGAGCATGGTGGCGCCACATGATAAGCACTAGAATGCAAAGCACAAGGTCTGAGGTTCAAGCCCACCAGCCGCTCCGTGGGAGAAAGATGAGACTTTCTGCACCTGTGAAGATTTAAAGCCTCGGAAATCCTATACAGGGTCACTATGAGTTGGAACTGACTGGAAGGCACACAACAACAACAACAACCAGAATGATACACTGAAACATAATGTGTAGTACCTATTACTAATCAGAAGATGTATGAACAGCAAACAGATGGTCCTAGGTGAGCTTCATGGAAACTAAATCCAATGCCTGTGATCTCAGAGTCATGAAGGTTGGGGTTCACATAGTCCACCACTCCACTGGACTACTTGTTCCTAAGCATCCTTGATTTTCATCATTCTCTACCCGGAGTCCTGGTGTGGTGCTGTGGGTTAATGCGCCAGACTGCAAAGCTGTTTGAACTGTAAGGTCGGTGGTTCAAGCTCACCAGCTGCTCCTTGGAAACCCTATATAGTGACCGTGTGGTCACTATGAGTTGGAATCGACTCAACGGCACTTAACAACAACAACAACAACAACTATCCTCCAGGCAGGGAGAGACCAATAGATGCACCTTAGATAGCTGCTTACGAGCTACTCACCAAAACAGGATGTATGCAGAACATTGTCTTTGTGGACTGCAGATGCCAACTGACCTTGGTATCCCCTGAGACTATGGTCCTGAGCCCCCAGGTCTGATGAGTCATTCCCTCAAGGTGTTTGGTTATGACATCCAAGCAGCATCTGCCCAGAGAGAAAGCTCAGGAAGAAGAAAGTGGCAGAAACCAAGGATGGATGGAAATACTAAATATAGACAGATAGTGGGAAGAAGTGGTGTGGCGTCAGAGGATCAGCACTGGACTGCTCACCACCAAGCTGGCAGTTCAAAACCACCAGCTGCTGCTTGGAAACTCTATATAGGGTGGCTGTGAGTCATAATGGACTCTACAGCACGTAAAAGAGCACTGTTACATGGTGGGAATGTAATCAATGACATGAAAGAAAATGCACATGAATTGTTGAATGGAAAACCAATGTGCTCTACAGACTTCCACGCAAATCACAATAAAGAATCTTTTTTAAATTAGGAGAAGAAAGTTGACCCACTAAAATAACAAACAAATAAAAAGACAGGGAGTTGGGAGAAAAACCAGACGGAGCTGCAGGTGAGAAGAGAAGTGAAGGGGTATCAGTTGGTCTCCATCAATCATGATACAATGAGTCTGTGGTCGATCTCTAGTCCTCCCTCCTCTCTGTAAGACTGATGGCTACAAGTCCACTGCTAGCCATTAGCTTTTTTCTTTGAAATCACAATGGCTTCCCCACACACATATAGAATCACTGTTCAGAGTGAACCTTTTGCTTCCATTTCTTTGCATTCTAATTATTTTTTTTACCAGTTTCTAATGCATGAAGAAATCTGTTTTACCACTAAGGAATTAATGCACATGCGTGTCCCTAAACACACATTTTTAAATCACTGTCAAAAGCAAGGCAGAGTTGATTCTGACTCACAGTGATCTCATAGGACACAGACTCCATAGGGTTTGCACGTCTTTCTCCCAGGGAGCTGCTGGTGGGCTCGAATTGCTGACCTTCTGGTACACTGAGCCACCAGGGTTCCTTGTCCAATACACTAGACCTCTTACCCTTGACTCATTCAAATTCACAGCGACATCACAGGACAGAGGAGAACTGTCCTGTAGGATTTCCAAGGCTGTGAACTTAACCGAAGCAGACTGCGTCTTCTCCTAGGGAGTGGTTGGTGGGTTTGAACTGTGACCTTTCAGTCAGCAGCCTTTACAGTGCTTTATCCATGGTACCACCAGGGCTCCTTGATTTCCCAGCATCTGTTTAATGCTACCTGAAGACAGGGTAATCGGAGGCTTTGGGGATAATGCTATACGGCATAGCTCCTCCTACTGGGGTTCTCCCATTCTCAGAAACACAAGCTAACCCAACCCCTCTGCTGTACCGCTGATCCCCACTCATAGTGACGCATGTGGGTGGAGTAGGTTTCCGTATGTCACCAACTTTGTATCTCGTTACAGAAGCAGACTGCTACATCTCTGCCACTCAGAGTGGCTAGGAGGTTTAAATCGCGGACCTTTCTGTGAGTCTCTGTACCATCCCATCAGAAAGCCCCAACCAAACCCATGGCTGCAGAGTCGGTTCTGACTCATAGTGACCCTGGATGGGGTTTCTGAGACTGTAAATCTTTTTAGGAGCAGAAAGCCTCATCTTTCTCTTGTGGAGTTTGAACTGCTGACCTTGTGATTAACTCTCCAGTGCTTAGTCTATGTTGTTGTTGTTAAGTGTTGTTGAGTTGGTTCCAACTCATATCGACCCTGTACATCTTTGCTGGAGCTGAAAGCCTCATCTTTTTTCCACAGAGCAGCTGGTGGATTTGAACCGCCGACCTTTTGGTTAACAGTCTAATGCTTGTCCCACAGTGCCACCAAGATGCGTTTAAAAGATGTCACCATGAGTGAAGAGCATTTCTGCACCAGGACACAATGGCCCAGAGGAGATAAGTGGACCACCGTAGGTCAGAGAGCCCCTTCCCTTGGCTGTTCTGCTGCTCAAAAGCAACCCTTTCCCTCTTCGATGCTAACAAAAACACGGGAAGTTTTGGAGAAGTGGTTCTCTTTGAACCACCAGAGTCTGTGTCTTGCCGCTGGCGCTGTTTCAAGCTGACAGATGTCTCGTCCCTCAAAGTCGGTCTTTGTGCTCCCCGGGTACTAAATCTTGTCTGGGCTCCCAGCTGGGACGGCTCCCTGCCACTATCTGCCTCTACCCAGCCCGCCTGCAATCACAGCTTTCAGAGGTGATCTTCCCAGCAGTGCTCCACCGGGCAGGCAAAGCTAGAAATCACTCCCCTCCAAAGAGCGGACGACAAAGAGACTTCCTTTCTCACACCCATAGGTTTTGTTTTTTTTAAAGCCCTTTTAAAACAGCATCCATAACTGATTCTGTGGTGGTCAGATTCTATTCTAGAAAGCCATTTTTCTGCAAAGACCCTGGGGGCAAGTTCCGCTTGGACACACGCCTTCAGCATTTGTGGTCTGTTTCCACAGATTCTAAGAGGTGGCTTCGGAAGTTTGTGGAACAATTCCATTATCCTGTAATTTCATTCTCCAAGAAGTTTTTGAAGTCCCCTTAAATGCACCAGAGAACTCAGTATGCAAAAATGTTTTAAAGGTTTTTAAAATAAGACCTTAACCAAGGATAATGAATAAGGACGATAGAAGAAGAGCTGATGCCTTTAAATGATTATGTTGTCAAAGAATACATCATGGACTGTGAGAAGAATGAATAAATCGGTCTTGGAAGACGTGCAAGATAAGGAGACTTTGTCTCTTGTACTTTGGACACGTTATCAGGAGGGACCAGTCCCTGGAGAAGGACATCATACTTGATAAAGTAGAGGGTCAGAGCAAAAGGGGAAGACCCCCATCAAAGGACATGAACTGACACAGGAAATTCAACAATGGCAACAAACACGGCAATGATTGTGCGGATGGGGCAGGACTGGGTTGTGTTTTGTTCTGTTGTACGTGGGGTTGCTGCGATTCAGAACCAACCCCAAAGCACCTCACAACTAAAAACACAAAAGAACACATGGAACTGACTACTTTTTACCAGTCTTGGAAAAGGAGGGAAACCCCAACCGTATAACTGTCAACATTATGATTCTAAATCCCGTGGCACACTCCTTTGTTAGAGAGAATACCCATGGCATTAGAGGTGAGGGACTGAGGAAATTCCTCAGGAAGTGGAAGAGGGCTAAGGATGGAGAGCTCATGCTCTGAGATGAGACTGGAGGTAAATTCCCTAGGTTGGTTCCCACAAGCATCAGCTGACTTGCACTGAGGCATACCCCCCACTCATTCTCCATAGGAACAGAGAGAACTGCATGCTGACTGCATGCCAGGCAGCAGGGGGGAGGAGTGGGCAAGGCGGGAGAAACCCTGCTCTCCTCCAGGCGGCTTTCCAGTGACGGATGAAGACAATCAGCACAACGTGGACTACGTCAGATTTTCGATACGTGCTGTGGAGGACAACGAAGAACATCTGAACAGCCCCACCTGGCATCCAGTCAATTCTGACTCATGCCCACCGTCCCACCTGTGTGTGCCAGAGGCGAACTGTGCTCCATAGAATTTTCAATGGCTGTTTTTTTGTGTTCTTTTTTTTTTTTTTTTAAAGTAGATCACCAGGTCTTTCTTCTGAGGTACTTCTACATGGATTCGAACCTCTAACATTTTGGTTAACAGCTGAGCATCTTAAAACATTTGTATCACCAAGGGTTAAACTTTGGCCTGTTCACCAAAAGCTCGGCGGTTCAAATCTAACAGACATGCTGCAGAAGACAGATGAAGACCACAGCTTTGACCTCCATGTACCCCGTGATGTAACAGCCCACAAAATCATTGTTCTACACGCTACTTCTGTGAGGAGCGAGTGGGGTCTTGAAAGCTGGTGAGCGGCCATTTAATTGCAGCTGCCGAGCGCTTACCATCCAGCTCAAGGAAGAGAGAAGAAAAATAAAGACCCATGGTAATAATGACTTCAAAGGACCAGTTACCACAGCTGACCGCTCTGAAAAGGATTCCATTTAAAGGTCCTGGACAGAATGGGAGAAAAAGTGGAACATAACCCAAAATCATAGAAATGACCAGGCTTACTGGTCAGATAGAGACTGGTGGAACCTGCAAGAACAAGACCCTTAGTAACCTTTCAGGTCTGGAAAGGAACTCATCCCTAGAGCTCAAGTTTCAGGCAAACAACAGGCAGGAGCAATAACCTTAGGGAGGAGGCACGCACTCCTTCGAATCAGCAACTATTGGAGCTCAAAAGGGCCCCAGTTATCCAAGGAGAAAGCTCAAAAGGCAGGAAGGGTTAGGAATCAAAGAGGAATACAAACAGGAAACACAGGGAGGAAGTGGGCAGATACTACACTGTGGAAACTGCAATCAATGCCCTGAAACCAAATGTTAAATGGAAAGCCAATTTGTAAATCTTCACCCAATTCACATTCAAAGTAAAAACAAAAACAAAGCAAAGGAAGCCTTGGAAAGCCCTGTGAAGCCTTCTACTCTGTCCTGTGGGGTGGATGTGTGTGTGTGTGTGTGTGTGTGTCTCCTATGGAACGTCTGGGGAAGGGAGTGTTTGTTTCATATGCTGATGAGAGAAGACTTGTTTAAGGCGATGTTTGAGAAAAGGATCTGCAGGATGAAGACTTCCTGGCTGAGGAGGAGACTGAGGCACTGAGGTGAGGGGACTTGCTGCAGGACGTTAGGGCATCAGTGTAGAACACAGAGCAAGCACCTCATGTGTTGACTTCCTCAGAGTCCTGCATACCAGCAGCTCAGTGTATACTCTTGGCAAATAATTAGTGCACAGACTTCTACGCTAATGCCGTGACAGTACACAGGGGCAGATTACCCAATAAACAAGGTACATACATGCTTATCTGGGACCCTGGTGTGTTGCTGAAGGGTAAGCACTGGACTGCAAGGTTGATTTGCACCACAAGGTTGGTGGATCAAGCTTACAAGCCACTCCTGGGAAACCCTATATAGGCAGCACTTAAAACCAATTTACTAATCTGGCATGAAGATGAAACGCAAGATAAGCATGGACTTGCTTGTGCTCAGTCACTGATCTGTTGTGAAGAACAGGTGGGGCACAAGGTTAGCACCTGCTGTTCACCACAGACAGGTAGCTCCAACCATGATTTCAGATGTCTGGTCCCGGGGACTGTGAGAGACTGTTGCTTTAAGCCACCCAATTACTGCAGCCCTAGGAAACTCATATGAGGTTTTGAGCCAATCAGAGCCTGCACATGGAGCAAGTTAATGTATCAAATGCATGCCATTGTTGTCAATGCTAAGTGCCATGGAGTCTGTAAGCAACCTTGCATAGGGTTTCCGAGGAGCAGCTGGTAGGTGTGAACAGCCGACCTTGTGGTTTGCAGTCCAGTGCTGATCCTACAGTGCCACAGGACTCCAACAGCATGCTGGGTGGTGTAAATGGTTAACATGCTTGGCTGCTAAACACAAACACTGGTGGTTCAAATCCACCCAGGGTTGCCTGAGAAGAAATGCCTGGTGATCCACTCCTGAAAAGTCAGCCAGTGAAAACTCTCAGAGCCCAGTTGTGCTCTGATACAAACAGTGTTACCGGGAGTCAGATTCTGACTGAATTCACCAAAGCAGATTGTTGTTGTTGTTGTTGTTATGTGCCGTGGAGTCGGTTCCAACTCATAGGGACCCTGTGCAGGGTTTTTGAGGCTGTAAATCTTTACGGGAGCAGAAAGCCTCATCTTTCTCCCATGGAGCAGCTGGTAGTTTCGAACTGCGGACCTTGCAGTTCGCAGCCCGATTCGTAACCACTATGCTACCAGAGCTCCTTAAAACAGATTAGAATGAAGAACAAGAGACCACTGCTCACCTAATTTTACATACATACCCCCAGGAAATTAATCTTCTCTTACTCTTTCCCTCCCAGCCTACCCTGCATGACTTAACCCTGGATGGAGGCATGATGTATGTCTGGAATGTCAGAATCATCACTGCATCTCTGGACCTTCCCAGAGTCCCAGGCAGAGGGGAATCCAGACATCACCTGAGCCTCATGAAATGGCCCCTCTGAGCCCCACAAAGTTCAATATCACAGTGACCACTAGCAACGACTGCTTGCGGAGACAGACACCTGGCCCAGTGTCAACTGGAGCAGGACATTTCACAAACTCTGCTCTCCTGCCAAAAAAAGCAACTGGCAATGCATACCTTTGCTCTATCAAGTCTTTATCTCGCCAGGTAAGGAAGGTGTAACTGAATAGAAGCACTTAATGACCCCCACTCCCTTTAAAAAAAGAGAAAAAATAAACCACTCCCTTCTTACATCTCCAAGTGACACTTTAAAATGGGTACAGTTACATACCTCCGTGGAGTCCCGGAGCGGTGCGAACAGTTAATGCTCTTAGCTGCTAACCGAAAGGTTGGAGGTTTGGACACCCCCCTGAGACAACTTGTAATAAAGGCCTGGCCACAGCTCCTTCTGAAGAAGTCAGTCACTGAAAATCCTACAGAGCTCACTTCTCCTCTGACGCACATGGGTCACCGTGAACTGGGGTTGTGTTTTATTTGGTGCTGTTATTATTGTTAAAGTACTGTCGAGTCAACGAGTCTGAAATGCCGTACATATGACTAAGTTCCCAGCTTAGTTCATAAGACTGGCTTATACATGAGACTCAATGCTGGGTCTTTCACAAGCATCAAGAATTCATCAATGGAAGGGATGTGGGCAGAGAGGGAATGGCACGGAAGAGGTGACGCCATCAGAATTAGTTATGCTAGCCCGAGACAGGGAGCCCATGCTGAGGAAACGGGATCTGACGCCAGGCAAATTATGATGCACTCTGTAAATGGACTATTCACGAGTCTACCGCATCCCGACTGACCACTTTCTCTCCACAAGGACTCCACAGAGCCGCAACAGAAACATTTTCATCATATCCAGGACATGTGCGTGCACACACACTCACGCATGTAAAAAAATGAAGTCAGAATGGAAGCTACCCAATGTAATGATCTACTCTATTCCATTCTGTTCCATGCCATTTGGATTCTGTTCTTGAGAAAACAGTCAAACAGAAACTGCTCCTTGAAATCTGTCTTACCATCTTACAATTTAAAAACCAACGGCTGAGGGGGTAATTGAATTGCATATTATGTAGTGGGTGGGTTTGATCATTACCTTGTGGGGCAAAAACAGGTGGTCACATACACCCCGGGGAACACACTAAGAAATGGATCCTGGCGAGGAAAGTATAAAATCTCCGTGCAACAAGTCCACCAGATTCTCCCTCCAGCATGGGATAAACAGATGTTTCTACAGTTGAATGGTAGCCACATTGTGAAATGCCTTGGGAAGACACCTTATCGCAACAACGTGTATCTTTCTACAGTCAGCTCACACCCTGACAGTCACGGGGGAGCTAAATCCAACAGGGAGAAAACAGATTTGATTTCTGCTCACTTCTGCCCTCCAGTGGAGTACCAAGGGGCACTCTTTCTGTGGACAAATGCCTGTTGTAGATACACTGTGAGACTCATACCTTCCATGAGTATATAAACTACACACTCATTCACTCAGCAAATATGTCGGAATGCCTATTGTTGCTAAAACCCCCTAAGTGGTGCAAACAATTAAGCACATGGTTACTAACAGAAAGTTTATGGTCCAGGTCCACTCAGTTGTACCTGGCAATCTGCTTCTGCAAGGTCGCAGACTTGAAAGCCCTACGGCACAGTTCTACTCTGAAGCCTGGGCTTGTCATGAACCAGAACCGAGCTGACAGCAACTGACATCTGTTGTTGCTAGCAGTCACTGAGTTAGCCCCTCCCCTAACTCCTGGTGACCCTTCCCCTCCTCCAAAAGAACAAAACGCTGCCTGGTCCTACGCCATCCCATGAGACATAGCCTGTTGAGCCATTATGATCCATCGGTTGATGTTCAGAAGTAGAAGTAGATCCCCAGCTCTTTCTTCCTAGTCTCAGTCTGGAATCTACGCTGAAAGTTGCTCAGCACCACAGCACTACACCAGCCTCCGCTGACAGGCAGGTGGTGTCTGTGTGTGACCTGAACTGGCTGGAACCCACGTCTCCCTCATGGAAGGGGTGAGCTCTACCCTGAACCCCCAACTGAGCCCCATTTCTGATAAATGCTGTAGGGCAGTTTGAACTATAAGAATTCCAGAGACTCGAAACTATTTCATGAGTTTGTTTTTTACAAGGTGAATCCCACCTTTGCATTCTACCCCGTGAGACACCGACAGCCTACGACTTTTACCTAATACTTGAAATACAAGATTTTCCAGCCCCTTAATTCTGCGTATCTGTGGTTTTCTTCTCTTCTTTATAATAATGTTGTCAACCAAATGCTTTTTCTATAGTGCCACGCCAGGACTCCTTTATAATAATAACTGTATGTTGTTGTTGTTAAGTACCGTGGAGTAGGTTTCGACTCATAGTGACCCTGTACAGGGTTTCCGAGGCTGTAAATCTTTACTGGAGCAGAAAGCCTCATTTTCTCACGTGGAACAGCTGGTAGTTTTGAACTGCTGACCTTGAGGTTCACAGGCCGAATCATAACCACTACGCTACCAGAGCTCCTGTATAGTACTAAATTATCATAACAATAATTTATAATCATGATATATATAATAATAGACTTCCAGTGGACTGCAAACTATAAGGTCAGCAGTTCAAACCCACTGCTGCTCCTTGGAAACCCTATACAAGGGCACTATGAGTCAGAACCGACTAGAAGGTACTTTGCAACCACAAGAGCTGTGGTTGCAGTGAGGCAAGCATTGGACTGCTAACTGCAAGGTTGGCAGTTCAAACCCACCAGTTGTTCTGTGGGAGAAAGATGAGGCTGTCTGTCCTCATAAATATTTATTGCCTCAGAAACCCTATTGGGTCAGGCAGTTGTCTCCCGTCCTACAGGGATGCCATTGGAGGTCTACTGAGGGCTCGTCCCCCTGTCAGAACCATGAGTGAATAATCAAAGGTACCTTATTGTCCAACAAGTACAAAAGTTTCAGATTCCTATGACAACATCCCAGAAACACATTCTATCAGCAGTTTCAAAATTCCAACCCTGAGACCTTCCTGAATCAGAAGGAAACGCATCTCTCTAGTGCACCTGGCTACTCGGCACCCAGGAAATCATCGGGGCAGGCTACTGTAGCGTTTCTTTGGTTTTCTCTTCTTTCAAAAATATCCCTAACTGATGATTTCACACAGTCTCTTAGTGATTACAGCTTCCTGATGATTAACAGCTGCAAAGTCATCACTCGCCTACAGCCTTCTTCAGAGGGAAAAACCCCACGCTGGAACAAACCCAATGCAAACTCCTCCTCCAAGTCCTGAGCCCGCTCACTGCACTATGAGAAAGGCAAGCGAGACTCTTAGGATGGCCTCTGAGACCCAGAGCAATGTGGTCTTTGCCTAAAGCTCAGAACACATCCTCTAGATCCCGTCCTGTGCTCCAGACCCAAGGCCATATTTGTATTCCTTAGACACACCATGTTTGTTCTCGCTTCAGACCCAACACATCTGCAGTCCTCTCTTCCTGTAATACCCACCCCACACAGCTCTTTACAGTCCTCATTGCGCACATCTTTAGAGAGCGGATGGATCAACAGACAGATAGGTGCTGTGACTCCCGTCAACCCCACACACAACAGAAACCAAACATCGCCTGATCTACACCATCCTCACAATTGCCAGCAGGTTCAAATTCACCACTGAAGCTGTTGAGCCGATCCGTCTCACAGTGGGGCTCCCTCATCCTCGACTCCACCAGGCATGATGTCTTCTTCCAACAAACTATCACCCGATGGTGTGTTCTAAGCAAGCAACTCAAAACGGTGTTCTGTTATAACCCATACGGTTTCAGAAGTCGACCAGCAGGCCTTTCTTCCTAGTCTTAGTCTGGAAACTCCACTGAAATCTGTCTAGCCTGGGTGACCCTGCTGGTATTTGAAATACCGGAGGCTTCGCTTCCAGCATCCCAGGAACACATAAGACAGTATAACAAACTGACACACGGGGGAGGAGGGGTAGAGGAGATGAAATATTGTCTTCCAAAAAGATGCTTCCAAGTTCTAACCCCCATACTGCTGAATGTACTTTATTTAAAAATAACATGTTGGGATTTTTCCCCCCCCCCATGTAGACAATTAGTCCAAAGGACTCAAGAACACATGAAACTCAATCTCCGTAATCCTGGGATCAAAAGAACTATTGGGGTCCAGTATTACTGCCAACTGCTCTGGAAGGGATCACAACAGGAGGGCTTGTAAAGACTAGGAAGGAAATGAGGAACACAACTCACAACTGAAAATCTGAAGGAAGCCCAGGCTTACTATTAATGGTCAGATAGAACCTGGTGGAACCTCTGGGACTGTGGTCCTTTGTCAGCCTTCAGGTGGAACTGAACTCACTCCCTCACCACCAGGGTGGCACACACACCGAAGATCAGCCAACACTCTGAGCTATTAAGGGCAGCATTTGCCCAGAGAGCAGGCTCAGAAGGCAGGAAGGGATACAAAAGGATGAAGAAGAGAAACAGGAAACACGTGGACGATATGAATAAGTGTTGTCATACGGTGGGGACTGCAATCAGTGTTATGAATCAAGATGCTTATGAATAGTGGAATGGAAAACCAACTTGTTCTATAAAATTTGACCCAGATCACAATAAAAGGTTATGTGACAAAAAAAAAAAAAAGGATGTTTGCAGAAGTAACTAAGTTTGGAATCTTGTGAGGAGGTCACTGTGGGTAAGACGGGTAAATTCCAAATCCACAAACTGCTGTCCTATTAGGTGGTCATGTTGAGGGCCAATGTTGCGAGGTCATGAGACGAGGAAGCCAGCGATGGGAACCATACAGCCACAAGCCAAGGTCTAGATTCTCCTTCAGACCCTCTGGAGGGAACCAATCCAGCCCACCTCTTGATTTCTAACTTCTGGCCTCCAGAACTAGGAGAGAACCAACTCCTGTGTCTGCCGGCAACAGCAGAGTTGAGGCAATCAGTTAGGGCAGCCTTAAGAAACAAGCCAAGGGCCAACACCCTGACCCTCCTGATTTAAAATAGCTCCAAGCCCTCTCTCCATTCTCTCTCCTCCAGTAAGACCCCTCAATGCTATACATTGTTTGAGGGGTCTCACTGGGGTGATGAAAATACTACAGAACGGGAGTAGCCCTGATGGGTGTGCAATGTAGTCAAGTTACTAAAAATCAAGGGATTGTCCACTCAGAAGAGATGAACTCCCTTGGGCCAGTGTGAACAGCCCATCCTGACAGATCCTGTCTGTCAAACAGGGCGTGGGGGGAGACGCAGAGGGAACCAAGCAAAGAGCGCCCTCCCCATCCTCTGTGCTCCAGAGACTCCAGGGATGCGGGTCCCATAGCCCCCCACCCCCTTCCAGGGGAAGCGAATTCACATCTCAAACACCCTCCAGGGCAACAAAGTGGGCAATGTGTTTCATCTCAGCTGAGGACCCAGCTGAGCTGACAGCACGGGGTGGCTTTCAAAACCAACATTTGATCAAAATGAAAAAGTGGCCTCCCTTTCACCCCTTGACAAGCAGGCGGGTATAAATCACAGGATCCCCGGGGAGGGCTCCCGGTGTCGCACAATAGCGGGGAGGCTGCCCGGCCACCTCCATCCCCATCTGGACAAAGGGGGTGGGGAGTTCTCCAGGGGCTCTGAGTTTTTAAAGGCCCCTTGTAAAAATGAAGCTCAGAAGCTAGTGTGGAGTCCAACTGCGGGGGCAGGGAGGAAAGCCCTCCTCTCCTCTCCTCGGGGATTTGCATTTTATTTGGTGCTGGAACTGGGAGGAAATGAGTCCCCATTAGGGCTGCAAAGTCCAACTGCAGAGCTGAAATCTGAGGCGGGTGGAGCCTTGTAGGTTTCAGTCTACCCAGAAATCACTGGGCGTGTCGGTGTGCGGTAAACAAGCTGCACACAGGCTGCATCGAGTTTACTCCTGTGTAGCGCCGAATGTCACCTGAGTTTCACACGTCACAGGTGTGGTGGAAATGTTCACTACACGTTAGTAAGCAAGCACGAAGAAGTCCATGCAGACCTTGCTTATCGGTTACTCTGTCCGTGTATGCTTTGGGGCTCCACGGCAAAGAAACTTAGCAATGTGCATTTGGCTGGGAAAGACGAATGAGGATGATTTTTAAACTAGCAAATGTTATTTATTCATTAAAGAGCTCTGGTAGCTAGTGGTTGCAGTCGGGGTGCTAACCTCAAGATCAGCAGTTCAAAATCCCCAGCTGTTCCGAGGAAGAAAGATGAGGCTTTCTGCTCCACTAAAGATTTACAGAGTGGCTATGAGTTAGACTCGATGGCACACCCCCACCATCCCTTACTGATTAGTACTAAAGCATGATGTTGGGTACATGAAGGTAGAGGTGACAGACCTGGGTCTGAGCCCTAGCCATCGTGTCTCAAGCATAGGTCATGGAGGCTTCTGAGTTGTTTTGCTGTCCCCGGGGTCAGATCTGAGGTCTATCACAAGTATGTCAGGTAAGGAGGATTCCAAAGTACAGTGTCTTCAGCAGAGCGGTAACTGGCACAGTGTCCTGCATCTTGGCTTCCCAGGAGGCACTCAGTGGGAGAATCAAGACTTAGTTGCTTAATCAGCTTGTTCTCCAGCCACAGGAGCCTGGAGTTTGCTGTTTTTCTAGAGGAGAGGCTGTCATTTCCTTCAAGGACTTCTTGGAGTGGCCTCCTCCATGAAGCCCTCCAGCTGCTTCCAGGAAGGCCACTGCCTCCTCTCACACTGCTCTTTTCTTGGGTAGCAGTTGCTGGCATTTGAGCCCATCTGCCCTACCACAAGGTGAATGGGATTTGGAAGATGGGAAGGTAGCCTTGATCATCATTCTGGCCTCTCCATGCTTACTAGAGCACGCGGCACAGCTCTGTTATTCTTACAGTGACTGGGACCAAAGGTGGGGACCTTTCCAACACTAAGAAGTTCTATCGCCAGAGCTGCCATCCTGGGAGAAGGACCAACCAGGAAGATTGACACACTCGGAACACCAAGCAAAGACTCCATGAAAATAGGCTGTTTCTGGCAGTTTCTTTTGAAAAACAAAAGTTCTGTCTACAATTGTTTGATCTGTCTTTAACCACATGGAGGCTTTCATTAAAACCATATGCTCACTCTTAGGACAGAGGGAAAGAAATGTTCCTCTGGGTGAGAAATGGCAGGATGAGGTTTCCAGACAGAACTGAGCATTGGCCAAAGAGGCTGACACTGATGTGCATTTAACTGCTCCGCTATGAACAAGGTCATACACATCTCCCGTTTCCAAAGGTTTACAGTTCCTCGGTTTTAGTCAGACCCTCCTTAATTCTAAGCTAACTCCGTCAGAAGCCCACTTACCTTACAAAAATGCTTGGAGCAGAAAGCTCAGATCTTACAAGGACTTAAAAGAAATCCTGCCACTTTGGCAAAATATGCAATTTCACTTTGTAAAATATTTGTACTGGTTTTGCATTATATATTTGCTATTGGTGGATATTTCCAATAGCCAACAAATGTTGTTGTTAAGTGCCCTAGAGTCAGTTTCAGATCACAGAGAACCTGGATAGGGTTTCTTTCCAAGGCTGTAAATCTTTTTTAGAAGCAGAAAACCTCATCTTTCTCCCATGAAGCAGCTGGTGAACTCAAGCTTCAGACCTTGTGGTTCGCAGTCTAGTGCTTATTGTACAGAGATGCTGTGCTTCCAACCACTAAGACTGGCAAAAAAAAGACAGCGTATGTTGCTGTTGTGTGCTGTTGAGTGGATTTTCACTTGTAAGGACCCCGCAGGACAGCGGAGAACGTCCCCATAGGGTTTCCAAGGCTGTTACCTTTATGGGAGCAAATGTCCTGGTCTTCTCTCCTTTGGAACTGCTGATCTTCCTGTAACAGCCAAGTGCTTAACTGATGTGCCAAAAGGGTTCCTCAACAAAGGTCAGACGGAACATTAATTTGCTTTTTACTAGTCACATCACTAATTAATCTTTTCTTGAGACTGAAAGTTTCGTTTCTCAACACAACTCTTTAACTGCAGACAAAACCTTGAGGAATATCTGGATTTTGAGAATCAAGTTGAAAACAATCACAGTAAATAATGGGGTGACTCTTTGCCCACCCAACCTGGCATCCTCTCTCCCCAGTACAATAGGATGAAATGTGGTCCAGTCCTGTACCATGCTTATAAGTCCCGTGACACTCACACAAGACAATGAAACAGGGGCCAGTCCTGAGCCATCTTTGTGACCCTCCCAACCCCGTACAATAGAATGAAATGCTGTCCAATACTACATCATTTTTATGACCCTTCCAACCCCATACCAGTGTATTAAACATCTAGTCCTGAGCTATCTTTAAGAACCTCCAACACTGTACCACAGGATGAACATTGTCCAGTTCTGCACCATCTTTATGACCCCCAACCCCATACAACAAAATGAGACGTTGTCCAGTCCTGAGCCATATTTATAACCCCAACCCTATACAACAGAATGAAAGTTGTCCATGCACCATCTTTATGACCCCCCAACCCCATACAACAGGATGAAACACTATTCTGTACTGCATTGCCTTTATGACCCCCAACCCCATATAGCAGAATGAAACACTACCCAACCCTACACTATCTTTATGAAGCCCCCACCCTGGACAGCAGGATGAACCTTATCTAGTCCTGAGCTATCTTTATGACCACTGTTCTGTTTGACCCCATTATTGTGACCGCTGTGTATTTTGAGACCCTTCCAGACAAAGGGGCTCAGCTTCAAGCACTGTATGGAACTGTGTTCTGTTGTGATGCATAAGGTTTTCACTGGTTAGTGTCCAGTCCTTCCTTCCTAATCTGGCTTAGTCTGAAAGCGCCACAGAAACCCATCTACCGTAGGTGACCCTGCTGGTATTTGGAATATCAGTGACATGGCGTCCAGCATCTCAGCAATGTACAAGCCACCACAGTACAACACACAGATGGGATATGGTGATGACTTATTATCACTGGGAGGGGGCTGGTTTTGATACTGCGTCCCTACGCTGGTCATTTTATGAGTCAGAAAGTAGTGTCTGGGATGTGGAAGGTGGCATAAATCAGCAACAGAACCATCTAGAATGAATGATCCTCTTTTTCAGGAACTGAGGGCAGACTTGCTCTGTGCAGCCGACCTGCTGGTTCCTGGTCTGCTGGCTGCCTCATCTTCCCTCCTGTTCTGATGAATGAACTTCCTAAGTTTCAATGCTGCTGAAATTGCACAAGCTGGGAGTTTCATTCCCTCTGTGATTCACATTTGTTTCCTGATGGGAAATAAAAAAAAACCAACAACCAAAAAACCCAGCCTCCCTTTCGTAAGGAAAATTGCTTAAAGGAAAGAAGGTTTATCAAAAAGACTCATGGGTCCTGAGATGGCCACACATCAAACATTTTGTTTCTGAGTATATTTTGGAGGACTAAGTGCCCGGGAATTGAAAACATATGGCCCCCTTCACTGTCCACAGGCATGGGGTGTATGGAAAAAAAAAAAATGAAAGGAAAAGAAGTTTGAAGGAGTATGTTTCCGTTTTTGTTAAGCCTCAAACCTTTTGAAAACAGTTCAAGATGTTGCCCCTCAAAAGCGTACCAATCCCCCTGTGTTTTCTTTATCCCGATGCTAAGTGTTTCAAGACCACCAATGGAGACACTGGCTGTTTTCCTGGTGGGCGGCGATGGGGGGGGGTTATGAACTCAAATGATCTGTCCTTGCCAAGGCTGATGGGAAAGGCCAGGGCCAGGAGGGTAAACTTCTGATCACTGGGGCATCCTGGAATGTGAGAGCCCCCACACAGACTCAAGACATCACTGGAATGACAGGCCAGCCGTAAGCGGGGAAACTGAATTCAGCAGGACTTAACACTTGGAGAACACTCTGCCCTCCTGAGGCACACCACCAAGGTCAGTGACCCCCACAGGTCTTAAAGAGTGAGGTACCTCCCTGCTCCACACTTCCTTACACACAGGGAACTGGGACCACAGTTGTTATTTGTGGTCAAGTTGGGCCCGACCTGACCTGTGGTGATTGGATGCACAACACAAATAGGTGTTATCCCGCGGCAGCTTCACGGTTGTAGATTTGTTTGACTCCATTGCTCTAGCTACTAGCGACAACAGAGGGGGCACACCTGTCCACTTAAGGAGTCCCAGTGGTAAGAGGCTAAGGTGCTTGGGTGCCAGCCAAAAGGTGGGCAGTTCAAACTCACCAGCCTTTCCAGTGGTAAAAAACGAGGCAGACTACCTCTATAATGTGAGAGGGACACGGGACAGTCCTACAGTAGACGTGACAGGGACACGGGACAGCGCTACAGTAGACATGATAGGGACACAAGACGGTCCTGCAGTAGATGTGACAGGGACACGGGACAGTGCTACAGTAGACGTGAGAGGAGCACAAGACGGTCCTACAGTAGACGTGACAGGGACACGGGACAGTCCTACAGTAGACGTGACAGGAACAGGGGACAGTGCTACAGTAGACGTGAGAGGGGCACAAGACGGTCCTACAGTAGACGTGACAGGGACACGGGACAGTCCTACAGTAGACGTGACAGGAACACAGGACAGTCCTACAGTAGACGTGACAGGGACACGGGACAGTCCTACAGGAGACGTGACAGGAACAGGGGACAGTGCTACAGTAGACGTGAGAGGGGCACAAGACGGTCCTGCAGTAGATGTGACAGGGACACGGGACAGTCCTACAGTAGACGTGACAGGGACACAGGACAGTCCTACAGTAGACGTGACAGGAACACAGGACAGTCCTACAGTAGACGTGACAGGGACATGGGACAGTTCTACTCCGTCCTATGGAGCTGCAAATAATCAGAATCCACCTGGAGACAGTGGAGTAGGTTGCCCATTGCTTCCTTACCCGGGTCCTATACCATAAGCTAATTAAATGCAAAAACTGTCTTATTTATTGTCTCCCAATACCATGGGCTGTGTGCTGACCACATGTTCTTGTTGGTGGTGGTGACCCCATGTGTATTGGAGATCATGTCTGCCAAGATGCCCCTGGATAAACTCAAACCATGAACTCTTCAGCTAGTTTGTTGTTGTTGTGTGCCGTAGAGTCGATTCCGACTCATAGCGACCCTGTCCAGGGTTTCCGAGGCCGTAAATCTTTACCGGAGTAGACCGCCTCATCTTTCTCCCGTGGAACAGCTGGTAGTTTCGAACTGCTGACCTTGCTAGTAGGTGAATGCTAAAGCAGGGGTCCTGCCTAGCACACAGATGTTGCTGTTAAGTGCCATCCAGTTGGTTAGGGTTTCCAAGGGACAGCTGGGGAGCTTGAACCATGGACCTTGCACTTCAAACCGACTTTCCTGTCCAGCTCACTAACCCACAGCACCACAATAGGACTTCCAGCACACAGTTGTTGTTGAGTGCCGTTGAGTTGATTCCGACCCATAGCAACCCTGTATAGAGTTTATAAGGAACAGCACAGTAGGTGTTCTTTATATATGTGCTGAATACAGGAGTAAATCAATAGTCTAGCTAGGAGATACTCCATGCGTTAGATAGTCTTGGCTTACAGAAGCACATGATGAAGCTGCTAGTAGGACTCTGTCAGAGCTGGGGAAGCTCAGAGCATCCAGGGGAAAGTTCAAGAAGCAGACCCAGAAAGAACCAACCCAACCCGGAACAGCTTATGAGACCCAAGGGCAAGCCCTGTGAAGCATCTCTGTAGACATCATCCCTGGATAATCCATACCAACAGCCTTTCTAAACCACGTTCAAGATTCACACTCCAGGAAGTTTTGCACTTGGCCATTCATGGCAAGCAGACTTGTCTACTCTTGGGCATCCTGTCCTGCAGGGGGGGACAGAGCTGGTTGGATCTGCTCATATGGACCAAAAGGGGAAGACAGATGAGTCTCAGGAACAAAGAGCCATTATCAGCTGAAGTGGGTCTAAGTCTTAGGAAGAAAAGCCCCTAGTTTCCCCTCATTTATGAAAAACAAATGCACCACTGGGTCATGAGTGGCATGGGATCAAGCCTCATAGTTGTTGGGACGCCTCACAAATTTCTAGACTTTGACAATAAGTCACTACTGCTGAGGAAATGATATGAACTTGAACACTCAAAATGGATTGACCTGTGTGTTGTTACTGATGTCAAGTCAGTTCTGACTCAGAGTAACCTTGTATGGGAGAGCAGCTGGTGGGCTTGAACAACTGACCCTGTGGTTACCAGTCCAGTGTTTACCCCACAGAGCCACACTAGGACTCTTCCCTATGGTATATGACTACTAATCTTACCACTATTATTCAAACGTGTGTACCAACCACTAAAGCCATTGATGACTTGAGGAATTCTATCAACTTCTTCTCAGAAACCCTATACAGGGTCGCTATGGGTCGGAACCGACTTGACAGCACTTAACAACAACAATAACAACCAACTTCTTCAACCCAAAATTGATGAAACATGTAATCAAGATGCACTGATCGTTACTGGTGATTAGAATACGAAAGTTGGAAACAAAGAGAAAGGATCAGTAGTTGGAGAATATGGCTTTGGTAATAGAAGAGATGCTAGCGATACAATGACAGAATTTTGCAAGACCAACAAACGGCTTCTTCATTGCAAAGAGCTTTTTCAACAAAATAAAAGGTTACTATACACGTGGACCTCACCAGGTGGAATACACAAGAATCAAATGGACTCCATCTGTGGGAAGAGATCATGGAGAATCTCAATATCATAAGCCAAAACAAGGCCAGGGACCGACTGGGGAACAGAACATCAATTGCTCATATGCAATTTCAGGATGAAGCTGAAGAAAACAAAAACAAGCCCACGAGATCCAAAACATGCCTGAGTATATCCCACCTGAATTTAGAGACCATCTCAAGAACAGATTTGATGCATTTAGACCCTAGTGACCGAAGGCCAGAAGAATGGGATGACATCAAGGACACCATTCATGGAGAAAGCAAAAGGTCATTAAAAAAAAAAACAGAAAAGACATAAAATACCAAAATGGATGTCAGAAAAGACCCTGAAACTTGCTCTTGAATATACAGAAGCTAAACCAGCTGGATCAAGAAGGTAAAATAAAGTATTACAATGAAATGTACAAAACCTGGAGTTAGAAAACCAAAAGCTAAGAACAGGTTCAGTATTTCCCAAGCTGATAAGAACTGAAGAAAAACACTGAAGGATTTTATGGGGAAAATATTGAATGAGGTTGTTGTTGTTGTTGTTGTTATGTGCCGTGGAGTCAGAACCGACTCATAGCGACCCTGTACAGGGTTTCCGAGGGTGTAAATCTTTACGGGAGTAGAAAGCCTCATCTTTCTCC
>NW_006408799.1:3252649-3255529 GCF_000296735.1 Chrysochloris asiatica | reverse complement strand
CACTCAGGGGAGCAGCATTCAGGAAATTAAATGATGTATTCTATCAGGCAAATCTGCTATACAAGACCTCTTTAAAGGACTGAAGAGCCAAATCAGTTTGAGGACTAAGGTGCGCCTGACCCAAGTCATGGTATTTTCAATAGCTTCAATATGCATGTGGGAGTTGGACAATGAATAAAGAAAACCGTAGAAGAATCGATGCATTTGAGTTATGGTGTTGGAGAGGAATTCTGACAGTACCATGGAAGGCCAGAAGAACAAATAAATCTGTGTTGGAAGAAGTACAGCCAGAATGCTCCTTAGAACCGGGATGGCCAGACTTCATCTCTTAGAGTTTGGACATGTTGTCAGGAGGGGACCAATCCTTGGAGAAGGACATCATGCATGGTAAAAGGGGCAGTCAGAGAAAAAGAGGCAGATTCTTAATGGCATGGGCTGACAGACTGGCAGCAACAATGGATTCAAACATCACAGTGATTTTGAGGGTGGTGCGGACGAGGCGGAGCTTCATTCTGTTGTGTGTAGGAACCAACTCGATGACTCCCAACAACGACAGCATCAGCATAACACAATTTAGACCCCATCGGTGGTTCCATGGTAGAATTCTCTCCTTCACATGGGAGACCCACTGTCCATTCCCGGTCAGCAGACCTCAGATCCAGCCACCAGCTGTCTCTCTGCAGAAGCTTGTGTGCGACTGCCATGCAGAGCAGTTCTCAGCAGAGCTTTCAGATTAAAACAGACTAGGAAGAAAGGCCTGGCAAACCAATTTACGAAAACCTTATGGCTCACAACAGCCTGATCCACCAGTCAGCATGGGGATGGCGCAGGACTGGGCAGTGATTTGTTCCGTTGTACGTGAGGCTGCTCTGAGTCAGTGGCAACTGGGCAGCAGCAAACACCATCAACAGCATGACGAAATGTGTCTGATTGTACACGTTCAAAAACCTCAACAGGAAATCACATCTGCCCGAGAGCCTGCTAAGAGTCTGTAATAGTTTCCAGATTGTGTGAAAGCCAGGGTCCAGAGTGGTGGTGGTGTGCCTTCGAGTCAGTTCCAACTTACAGCGATCTTGTATAGGCTTTCCAAGGAGTGACTGGTGGGTTTGAACCTCTGACCTTGTGTTTAGCAGTGCTTATCCTATGGCGCCACGCCAGGTAGAGGTACCATATAAATAGTGGGTGATAGTGAGGGGCAGAGATGAAATCATTCCTTAGGAATACAGAGGCTGATGCCTCAGACCATGCCCCGAGGGTACCAGATGAGTGGTGTCTGTGGATGGATGGAGGGTACTGCATTATGCAGAATTCACCTTCTAAGTAAACAATCCATGACTATGCAGTTACGCACAGATCAATGTGGGCCGGCCAATGCCGCCCCACTAGGACAGGGCATGAATCACCCATCCCGTTCTGAAAGGAGGAATGGGGCAGGAAGGATGCTGGGAGTCAGAGCAGGGCTGGCGACACAATCCACAGTGCCGGACGGAGCAGGGAAACAAAGCCAAACCACAGCCCCCTAGTCAATCCCACCTCATACAGACCCTGTAGGACTGGAGAGGACTGCCCAGAGGGTTTCAAAACAGGCATCTCTACAGAAGCAGACAGTCTCATCTTTCTCCAGTGGAGCAGCTGACGGGATCAAACCCGTGGTCTTTGGCTACCAGCCAAGTTCTTAGCCACTGTGCCACCTGGGTTCCTTGCCAAACCGAACCCCTTACCACAGAATGGATTCCAAATCTTAAGGTCTCTGAGGCAGAAGGGCACTGCCCCAGAGGGTTTCCAAGGCTCTCATTGTTATGGAAACAAATAGGTGGGTTTGAACTGCCAACATTTCAGTGTCACTGGGCTCCCCCAAATGCCCAGCAGACAATTCCCACGGCATTCGGTAGTCTGACTCTCAGGTAACTCACGGTTTTGAGTCAGAGACTGGGCAGAAAATCAAACACCATGGACCCCCCAGTAATCCCGACTTGACAAGCCCAACACAAAAGCTCTGGCTGCTTCGCTAGAGCCTTACCTATCCTGATGACCAAACAGCATGGGCAGTATCCCAGGTACGCCTCGCTCCTCCCCATCTCTGCAGCCCTATCCGAGTGCAAGCTGCCTCTCATTGGAACACCTGGTCTCTGGTCTCCCTGCTTCTCCTTCATTACGGACGACCCATATCTCCTCCTGGTACCCAGAGAGGTTTGCTGTTGCTTTTAAATTTCATTTGCATTGAAAACAATTATAAACTCCCAGGAAATTGTGACTCGAGGTTACATGCACCCTTCTCCCAGCTTCACCCAATGGACACATCTTGTACAGCTGTAATACAACTTCATAATCAGGAAGTTGGCTCAAGCACTCAATTATATGTATGTTGTTAAGTGTCAAGTAGGTTGTGACTCATTGCAACCCCGTATTGGGTTTCCAAGGAGCAGCTGGTGGGTTTGATCTACCACCTTGTGGTTCTCAGTCCGGGGCTGATCCTGCAGTGCCTATTGAACCCCGTGTACTGCTAAGGAGCCCTGTGGCTCAGTGAGTTTACATTGGGATGTGAACCCACCAGCTCCTTCCAAGGAAGAAAGATGAGGCAGTGTGCTTCTCTAGAGATGTGCACCCTTGAAAATGACCACAATCTAGGGACACAACAAATCCATCAGCACAAAGACTTCCCCTGGATGCTCGTTTATAGTCCACCCCCACCCCTTAGCAGCCAGAGAGCTTTTGTAAAAAGATAAATTAGGTCATTGCATCTCTTTGTTTAAAATCTGTTAACAGCTTCACATTGCTCTGAGGATAAAACCCACCACACTGAGAAGCCCTTTCCCACTGGACCCTTTGCATCTCTTGCATCTCTCCAACCTTCTCTCCTAACTAGGCCCCTGTCAACCC
>NW_006408799.1:3243877-3252126 GCF_000296735.1 Chrysochloris asiatica | reverse complement strand
TCCCCTCAGCCCTGCCCCTGTCTCCTGTCCCCTCAGCCCTGCCCCTGTCTCCCCCTCCTCAGCCCTGCCCCTGTCTCCCCTCCCCTCAGCCTCACTACTCTTCACACAGTACAGCTGCTGTTCCCTTGTACACACTCTTATCCCTCTGCATAACTCATTGCTCAAGTTCTCCCCTGCTCTAACTCTGCAGCGGAGCCAATGGTCACGTGTGTCCACTGACATGAAAGTGAAACAATAGAGAGAAGGCATCAGTCACAGTGACCTCACTACCCACACTCACAGGTGGCCGGTGGCCACCACACTGAGGAGCTCAGACACACAGCAAGCCTGACCACCACCCACTGACCAGCTTCCTGCTGGCGTCCTCTCCCTCCTTCTCCTGGTTTTGTGGTGTGCGCACGTGTGGGTGTCTCTGGAGAAGACTAGGCAGTCTGCTCCCCTGTAGGTTTCCTCTCAGAAACCCTGGGAAGCAGTTCTGCTCTGGTCTTTAGGATCACTGTATGTACAAGACCTGTTTAAAGTGCTAAAGAGGGGGATGCGCGGCGGGTCGTGGCTCAGCTAGGCAGCAGGACTGCAGTGTCTGGTGCCAGGCTGTACAGCTCCAGCTGGACATGGCTCCGCCTGGAGGGGAGTCCCCCGCAGCATCTCCGACACCACTCGCAGATGAATGGCGGGGTTCGGACTGTTGGTCCCAGACACAGGGAGCCCAATTCCAGGCTCTTCTCACCTGCCGCTTCCATGGATGGACCATGCAGCCAGACTATAAAGCCTCTCTGAACCCTTGCCAGCCGAGGTCCCAGGCGAGGCGAGGTTTGAGAACTTGTCCTAGACAACTGCAGATCAAATGATGGAAAACTTCAGGGCTTAACAGCTGAATTTCTGAACTTAAGAGTTCCTCATTTTAATCATCGTAGGCTTGATTTCAGTTTTGAACCTCCCCAAACGGCCGAAATTGAAAAGGCTTAAGCTCAGTGACAATAGAATCTTTGGAGGTCTGGATGTGTTAGTGGAAAAACTTCCAAACCTCACACATCTCAACTTAAGTGGAAATAGACTGAAAGATATCAGCACCTTGTTGTTGTTGTTGTTAGGTGCCATCGAGTCAGTACCGACGCATAGAGACCTTATGCACAACCTCACAATTGTTGCCATGTTTGAACCCACTGATGCTGCCACTTTGCCAATCCATCTCGTTGGAGGTCTTCCTCTTTTTCTCTGACCCTCCATCTTACCAAACATGATATCCTTCTCCAGTGACTGGTCCCTCCTGACAATATGTCCAAAGTATGAGAGATAAAGTTTGGCCATCTTGGCCTCAAGGAGCACTCTGGCTGCATTTCTTCCAACACAGATCTGTTGGTTCCTTTGGCAGTCCATGGCACTTTCAATATTCTCCTCCAACACCATAACTCAAAAGCATCAATTCTTTTACGGTCTTCCTTATTCACTGTCCAGCTTTCACATGCATATGAGGTTACTAAAAATACCATGGCTTGGGTCAGGCGCACCTTAGTCCTCAAGCTGACATCTTTGCTCTTTAGAACCTTTTTTTTTTTTTTGGCATGAAAAACAGACCCAAAATGTTAAGATTTTATTTACAAAGCTTCTTTGTTGTGCAGAAAGTAAAAATGCTGTTACCTCAGTGTAACTGGTAGCCACAAATGGTTAAGACTCACTACAGCAAGTCTTACATGGAAACCTAACAAACACAGCTTTGTTGGGGTGAAGTTCCCAAGCTTGGTGGTGGATTTCCAAGAGGGACTAAAGATGGTGGAATGTCACAGGAACTATTCTTTGGCTCCTTAGGTGGGTGGGTGTCCTGGGCTTTGTATCAGAGCTACTTTAAAAATAAAATAAAATGAACAGCTACCAAATCCATGAACAGTCCAGCCAATACTGAACAGGCATCCTTACACAGGCTTTGTCTCTCATACTTCGGACATATTGTCAGGAGGGAGCAGTCACTGGAGAGGGATATCATGTTTGGTAAGGTGGAGGTGACAGAAAAAGAAGACCTCCAATGATCTACATTGACACAGTGGCAGCCACCATGGGCTCAAAGCAACAACTGTGTGGATGGCCCAGAACTGCTCAGTGTCTCCTTCTGTTGTGTACAGCATACCTGTGAATTAGAACTGACTTGATGGCACCTCACAACAGCAACATATGTGGCAACCAACTCAGTGGCGAGTGTTTGATACGACCTGATGTATACTGTGATTACATATAAACATTCAACACGTCATCTCTCTGTATAACGGTGACGCCTACAGAAGCTGGCACAGTGTGGGGGTTGACATCATGGTGGAAACAAGTGTCATCATGGCGGAAACAGCGGGCACTCACTGAGAACCTACGGATCGGATTCGCAGATCACGTACAGCGCACGGCCCTGGTTATCATTCTTCTTGCAATTTAACAGAAATTATTAAAAAATTAAAACATCATCACCCATCCTCTTGGGTTCTAAATTAATATTTCGCCTTCCCTACTCTAAAACTTCACTCTCATTAGCATGCTTCAAATGAGTTGCATGCTGCCAGAAAAGCTAATTAGCTACTATCTGTACATTGCTGCCAATCAACTTCCTGTCAGGTGGCGTCTCTGAAGAGCAGTAAGCACAGGACCACTCGGGGAAGACGCAGCTCATTCCGAAGGTGTTTGGGATCTGTCTGTCTACCAGGGGCAAGATGTCTGAGCCTGCATTTCATCACGGGGGCCTGCGAGATGAAAATGTCCTCAGACAACCCCAACCGAAAGAAAAGTCTGTGTGCGTTTCTTCTCAGGGGAAGGATACACTCCAAAGGAATGGGTGGGTTTTGCTTTGCACATAGCCAGAGAGAAACGGAGTCCTGGTGGCACAGCAGTTAAGCATGCAACTCCGACCTGGAAGGTTGGCAGTTCGAACCCACCTTATGGGAGAATGACCTGGAAATCTGCTTCCGTGAAGTATAGCCTTGAAAACTCTATGGGGCAGTTTTTATCAGTTCCATAGGAGGACACTGTGTTGGAACCAACTCATTAGCAGTACATTTGGTGCCTGTTGTTTAAGGTGCCCTGCTGGCACAGAGGTTAAGTGCTGGAATGCTGATGGAAAGCCATCCGAGAGCGAAAGAGCTGGTAATGTGCACCTGTAACAATTACAGCCTAAAAACGCCTATTGGGGGCGGGGGGGACCAGGTCTACTCTGGTACGTGGGGTCGTCATGGGTAGGACTCCACTTGATGCGAACCACGTGGAGTCTCAGTTCTTCTAAAGGTGAGGAGGGGAGGACACAGAGATTAGGAGACACAGATCCTGGGGGAGACCTCGGCTCCGTCACTCAGTCACTCAGGGGAGTCCCGCAGCCTCTCTGAACCTTGGTTGCCCCACCTGGGGGATGGGTGCATGGCCACCTCCCTTATTGTTGTGGGGTGAAACGTGCATACAGCATCTGACCCAGTTTAGCAGTTGCCAGGGGATGCTGCTACCATGTTCATCACTTGTAGCAGACTGCATGGCCCCATCTCTTTCTGATTGGGAGACATCAGCAAACAGATGAAGAAAGGCCAGTGTCTGATGTGTTCAGCTCTCTCATCCTCACTGGCCAAATACACAGTTCTACTATAAGCAGCAACGGCTCTGTCTGGGACCACATGGCTGGGCGACACCTCATCTCTGCATGTGCTCTCTCCTTGGGACCACGGGGGGTGGTCTAGGGCTGAATCAGGGCCTTTCAACTCAAAACTATTCCATACAGACAGGGTCCACGGAAGAAGAGGCATCCTTACATATTCAGGGACACATGAGAATGTACACACACAGACATATACATTCACAAACACCAACTCACACCTACACACATCTATAGAGAGATTCACATACAGACAGGGTCCATGGAAGAAGAGGCATCCTTACACACTCAGGGACACATGAGAATGTACACACAGAGACATACACATTCACAAACACCAACGCACACATGCATACCTACACACACCTATAGAGAGATTCACACACAGGCAGAGTCCGTGGAAGAAGAGGCATCCTTACACATTCAGGGACACACGAGCATGTACACACAGACGTACACACTCACAAACACCAACTCACACCTACACACATCTATAGAGAGATTCACTCACAGGCAGGGTCTGTGGAAGAAGAGGCATCCTTATACATTCAGGGACACATGAGCATGTACACACACACACACACATACACACTCACAAACACCAACTCACACCTACACACATCTATAGAGAAATTCACACACAGACAGGGTCCATGGAAGAGTAGACATCCTTATACATTCAGGAGAACATGAGAATGTACACACACAGACAGACACACACACACATCAACTCACAGCTACACACATCTATACAGAGATTCACACAGGCAGAGTCTGTGGAAGAAGCATCCTTACACATTTAGGGGTGCATGCGCATGTCTACACACAGATACACCAGAGTGCACACATGCCCACACAGACACACGTATATATACACTCACACACTTACACACCTATAGCAAGATACACATGCCAGGACACACACACAAATACACACTTACACAACTCACACTCACACACTGACACACACTAATAGAGATACACATGTACACACAGTTGCCCACACAGATACAGCACACACATATACATACTCATACACCTCCCCATTCACATACCAACTCATACCTACACACACCTGAACACGCAGATACACATGGACATGTGTCCACACAAATACACACCCACATACATACATACACACACTTATATACACAACTCACACCTGCACACACCTATACACACATACGCATACACTATACACACCTATACACACACCACCTCACATCTATACAACCTGTACAAACACCAACCACATCTATACACACCTGTACACACAGCCACATATACGTAAAACATGCACAACACATACCTGTACACACACACCAACTACACCTACACACACCTGTATACACACACACACACACACACCAACCACAATTCCATACACCTGTACACACATATACACACCCACACTCACCTGTACACACACAAACGCAGTTTTAAAAACAAGACAGTCTGCTGTCATGATGTTGCTAATGGCTAGTCAAACTGGGGACATGAACACGTACCAGGCATTCAGTGGTCAGTATCTACAGTTGCTGGCTTATTCTTTTTAGGAATATGGTATGGTTAGAACTTTCCACAGGAGCTGGATGAACACTTCACTCAGCAGAAGAGAACAAAAAAGCCAGAATGCACAAAATCAAAGTTCTAAAGTTTCCAGTCCCCCCAAAGAGCCTGGTGGGTAACCAATCAGTTGCTAACCTAGAGACTGGTGTTCAAACCCACCCAGAGGCTCATTGGGAGAAAGACTCAAAGATTCTGTTTCTTTGTGGCGTATGGGCCTTGGATGGAATCCTAAGCCCCATCCAGAACCTTCTCATTTGAAAGGACATGCAGACTAACCCGGAGTGGCTAGAGGAACAGAAGATACTTCTTCAAAAACAGACCAGCAGCAGGAGCAGAAGACGAAAGCAAACTGTCTGGCTGGTACAAGAACAAATAAACTGTTCACCTGGGTGGGAGCCACCAAGTCCCTTCAGGACAAAACCCCTCCAAAACTGAAACTCAAAGGAAGACATGAGCAGACTTGTAAGCTCTCTGATGACTGCATTGGTCTGCTTGTGAGTGGAAGTAGGGCAAAGGTAGTAACGAAGACTTAGGCTGAGTTCGACCATGTTCCATGGACTCCTGCTGACCTTGAGATGAGACAGAGAAGAGGAAGAGCTGGTTGGTCCACAGTTTGGGAAGACTTGGGAACTCCTGAGCCCACGGACACTGACCTAGCCATGGAGGGCTAGAGCTGAGGGTGAAGCATCCAGCTGATATGAAGTGAGGGGAGACGCACAAGCACACCCAAACTTGCAGATAGTACCTATTTGACCTAGTTTGGATGGTCTGATGATCAGAACTCAACTCGACTAGAGGAAGCAAGTGTACTACACTTGATGCAATTTGTAGCACTACACTGTTACAATTCGATGCACTTGACCTATACCTATGGATGTAGTAGCTCAAAACACTAACTGAGAGAGAAGGAATCTTCACATCAAGTATCAATCCTATTCCCTCTGTAAACAGGGATGATAAGGATGAACAACTTAGACACTGGCTATTTTAAATGGTGGACGGGGAGCTATAAAGGCACAAAGTGGCTGGATTACAAGTTTTCAAGAAGGAGTTTAGTTTCAGAGCAGGCAGGGTGGGGGTGGAGGTGGAATCCCATGGAATGGTTTTCACCTCGTCTAGATGGGTCTGGTGAAAGGAGAAGGGGATAGGATTTATTTTTGATCCAACAGTGAGTGTTATTATGACTAATTGCAACAGTCACGACTGTATAGGTAGACATTACGTCATTAAAAGGGGGAAGTAGTTAATCTTGCGTCCCAGAAACAGAGGATCCTATGACCATCAAGAGTGAAGAGCATGAGCAGAATGTGGGAACATAACCAGAGAAGCAGCGACATCAGAGATGAAGGCAGAAATGAGGACATGGAAAGAAGGAGCAGCTCAGGACTCTGGACTCATGGAAAGAGAGGGACTGAGTGCTGGCAGGCAGGAGACAGGCTTGCGGAATGTGCCCTTTGGTTATTTAAACGGTTGTATATTCCTATGTGTTTTTGTGCATATCAAGGGAGAAAGGGGTAGGGGAAATAGAGGCAAGTACTGTTAACATGGTGCATGGAAGGGACTGTATCACTGCAGTGAAGCAAAGTGATTGGTTGAGCACACATTGGCTTTCTGCAGTGTAAACTATCACTTAATTCATAATAAAGCTTAAAAAAAAAAAAAAAAAGATTCCAGCATAGCAAATCCATGGGGCAACTCCAAATATCAACTCCTTGGCACCTAACAAGCTTCAGGCGTCCGTGCCCACAAGGACCCTGCTGGTCTCCAACCCTCACTGTCTTCAATAAGTTCCAGACCTAAGTTCAAACCTATGCTGTCTCCTTTGTTTTCATTCCTCTCCCATCAGAACGATGGAAAGAAAAACCTTTGCCCAGGCTGATGCTTCCTGCAAAGACCTGTAAAGAATGCTGTCAGACACAGAGTTTCCAATATATGTGAGCTATCAGATGATCAGCAAAACACAAACAGAAGAAAAGAGCTAAAATGATAAAACTCTTAGAAG
Source organism: Chrysochloris asiatica (assembly GCF_000296735.1). Classification (NCBI taxonomy): domain Eukaryota; kingdom Metazoa; phylum Chordata; class Mammalia; order Afrosoricida; family Chrysochloridae; genus Chrysochloris; species Chrysochloris asiatica. Next base: position 3,244,942 of record NW_006408799.1, on the reverse strand, counting down.
AAGACGGGAAATCCTTGTAAGTTTAGGTTATAGGAAAAGGGTTCTCTGAAGCTCAAGGAACTGAAGATACAGATAAACTGGGCCTCACCATTAGGACTTAAAGGATGCCATCAAGAAGGAAAACATTTGCAAACTATGAACTTGAAATGAGACTTATACCTAGATTATAAAGGGACTGCAGAAAGCTCATGGAACAATCCCGTGGTTCCTCCATTTCATTTTCCACAAACCTTTTGAACCCCCTCTCATGTTTGAAGACTCTTACAATACAGCAATAAAAGTACAAATAACCCAATTTGTAAAAACTGAATACATGATTTGGACAGACATTTCACCACAAAAGATACCTGAAGGGGCAATAAACACATGAAGAGATTCTCCACATTATGAATCACTAGGGATGCACAAAACCATGTGTTAGCACTTCAGACCCACAAGGATGGATAAAATGAAAACTAAAACCAAAAACCACACACACACACAAAACCTAACAAGTGTTGGCAAGGGTGTGGAGAAACTCAAACTCTCATCTATTGCTAGGGGAGTCGAAAATGGTGCCGCCACTTTGGAAAGCGGTTTGATGGCTCCTTCAGATGTGAAGTTAGTATTACCATAAACCACCACACACACAAGACCCACTCACTGCCTTGGAGTTAATTCTCACTCACAGTACCATTGCAGGGCAGAGCAGGACTGCCCCATAGGGCGTCCGACACGGTACATCTTCCTGGGAGCAGACTGCCTCATCTATCTCCCACGGAGTGGCTGAGGGCTCGGAACTGCCAACCTTGCTGTTAACAGCCCTATGCTTAACCCACTGCACCACCAAGACTCTTTAGAATTAGTATCTCCTTCTCACTCACTGCCGTCGAGTAAATTCTGACTCATAGTGACCCTGGTGGTGGTGGTGGTTATGTGCTGTGGAATCGGTTCCGACTCACAGCGACCCTGAATAGGGTTTCTGAGGAGGTAAATCTTTACGGGAGCAGAAAGCCTCATCTTTCTCCCGCGGAACAGCTGGTAGTTTCGAACTGCTGACCTTGCGGTTCGCAGCCCGATTCGTAA
>NW_006408799.1:3236929-3241972 GCF_000296735.1 Chrysochloris asiatica | reverse complement strand
CAATGGTGAGGTTGGCCCAGGACCAGGCAGTGTTTCATTCTGTTGTGCATAGGGTCGTTATGGGTCAGTACCGACTCAATGACACCTAACAACAATGAATCAGAACCTACTCTCTAGCATTTACTAACAACAACATGCAACATGAATGGACTTTAAAACATGATGCTACAGAAAAGTAGCCAGACACAAAACGAAGGAGCCAAGTGCTTAATCACTGCACCACCAGGGCTCCATTCTGAATGTCTGCTGTTATTGTTAGGTTCTGTCGAGTCCGTTCTGACTCATAACAACCCATGTACACTAGAATGAAACCCTGCCGACCCTGCGTCCTCCTCACAATCATTTGTATGTTTGAGCCCATTACTGCTGTCAGTGTGTCAGTCCATCTCGTTGGGGGTCTTCCTGTTTCTCACTGATCCTCCAATTTACCAAGCAGGATGTCCTCCTCCAGGAACTGGTCTCTCCTGATAACATGTTCAAAGTATCTGAGGCCGTATAAAACAAAACAGGACAAATTCACTACTCTCAGCCCATTCGGACTCATAGCACCCCTGTAGGACCTATTACTGCCCTATAGAGTTTCCAAGGCTGTATAGCTTTATGGGAACACACAGCATTATGTTTCTCCCAAGGAGTGGCTGGTAGGTTTGAACTGCTGATCTTTAGGTCAACAGGTGTGCCTGCTTTAACCATCGTGGCACCAGAGCTACTTCACCATCTTTCAGAGGTCGACTAATTATCTGCACAAACTCCTACACTACCCTCACAACCCCAGCTGCACCCAGTGTTCTGCTTGGCCACAGACAGGGCAGGGGCATCTCAAGGGACTCTGCTTGCACTGCACTGGAAGTATGACACTCACGCTTTTACAAAAACTGCAGCAGAGAAAATACCCTCCCACACCCTCCAAAGACAGCCTCTTTGCTCTGTGAGTGCTGTGTGTTTACATCACAGTCAGCCAGAGCAAGTCTCCTAGGCATTCCAGCAGGAAATAAAAGCCAGCTCTGTCCACTAATCGGAAACATCCCGGCACGGAGGGCCCAGAGTAGAGGAGACCAGCAATGCCATGCAGCAGAGCTCCATCCCCACCGCGCCTGGGAAGGATCAAAGACTGGTGCAAACAAAGCCCATCTGGTCTGAGAGGATCTTGGCTCACAGAGCCTAATGAGATACAAAGGTTTCTAGACATTTGCCTGACTTTCTTAAGCCCCCTGCCACAGAAGAGAAGGAAAGGAAAGGGTGATTAAACTCCCTGCGAAGGGGGACTGACACCTGAGCCAGGAGGGGACCTGCCTCCAGTTCAAACAGGTCTAGGGGAGCTTGTCTCCCAAGCCGGCAGGATAACTAAGAAATCTCCACTATTAATTTCACCAGGCGGTAGTACTGGCTTCTAAGGAAGACAGACATGTATGCTTTTCACTTGAAGTCTAAAGATGTGAACTGGTCCAGGATTTGTGTGATGATACCATGGTGTGAGAAGCCTCCAACTATGCAGGACATTCTCTGCCTATGGCGTCTATCTCATAACCCAAGATGGCTGCACAGGTTCCAGCCATCACATCTATATTCTAAGCAACAGAAGGAAGATCCCTCCTGCCCTTTTCATGCCAATTTTTCTAAGCTGTTCATTCCAGGCTAGTTTATATCCCATTTGACAGAATTTAGCAATCTCTAGCTTCAGAGAAGCTGGGTAATACCCTGGGTAGCAATACACTTGTTTTTTCACTTGGGTTCTGTCTTTCTCCAAAAGTGTGGCTGACACTGAACTGAAATATTTCAAAGTCCTTTAGAGTAAAACGAAGCACTTTGGAAAATAAGTGGTCCGTAATTACAGCAATTACCCTGCCACATCAACAGACTACTTCTATCTGGTTTTGCTACTCCAAATTCAAATACCAAGTAGTCCCCTGACAACATTTTGAAAAAACAACACAAACCCAAAAGTCCATCCTGGCCTTCAGGAGACAGATGAAAAGCAACCGGGGAGGAGCTGGCTAAAGCCTCCGTGGTCCGAGACCAGGGAGAAGAGAATGAGATTTATTATAAGCAAGGCTTTCCTCACAGACTCCCGTTTCCATACACGGTTCATAGTTTGGATCAGTGAAGAATGTCAATGCCAAAATTACCAGACTCAACTCTTGATTAATCCCCTTAATAGAAAGAGTGCTGTTTTAAATGACTATTTATTCATAGGTCTTCCTCCCCAGCCCCACTTTGACTGAGTTATCCATATGTTCTTACGATTTGTAACCAAATCTTTTGCTATACAAGATTTAGTCGCGAATCAGTAAGGGGGCTTCAAAGAGTTTATAGAAAAATTCCATTATCTTTTTGCCCCCAAGAACTTTTTGAAACCCTTCCACGCTTATGTGAAAAATCTGTATCTTTGTCACCTTGTTCCTATTAAAATCACAGCAACTCTGTATAGGGTTCCGAGGGTTTCTGAGGCGGTTCACCTTTTGAGAGAGCAAAGTGTCATCGTTCTCCTAAGGAGCGGCTGGTGGGCTTGAACCCATGACCCTGTGGTTCACAATCTAGTGCCAATTCTTCAGAGTCACTGAGCTCCCCAAATTAAGCACTGACTTAATAAAATATGAGCACTTAAAAAACAACTCAGAATGAAGAGGTGCAGGAAGGGTTGCTAAGTTTATAAAAATCACTAGGCAGAGAACATTCATACCTGGAGAACAGGGTTCTGATGTGAACACGTTCATTGTCACATCTCCACACTGTTGAGACCGCCCCGGGCCCAAACTCTGGAGGCCTTTAACAAGTCCCTGAACGTCCCAGGGAGTCCTGGTGTGGCGCTGTGGACCAATGCACTGGACTGCAAAATCGTTTGAACCACAAGGTCGGTGGTTCAGGCTCACCAGCCATTCCTTGGAAACCTTATACAGGGTCGCTGTGGGTCAAAAACGACTTGACAGCACTTAACAACAACAACAACAACAAATGTCCCCAAGTATTGCAAACAGTTAATATGTTTAGCTATTAACCGAAGGAGTCCTGGTGTGGACCTGTGGGATAAAGCACTGGGCTGCAAGGTTGGTTTGAACTATAAGGTTGGCAATTCAAACTCACCAGTCACTCCTTGGAAACCCTATACAGGACGGCTATGAGTTGGAACAGACTCAACAGCACTTAACAACAATAATGACTAACCGAAAGGTTGGAGGTTCAAGCCTACCCAGAGATACTTTGGTAGGCCTTCTGAAAATTCAGCCATTGACAATCCCATGGGGCACAGTTCTACTATGACACACATGAGACGCCATGACAGTCACCACTGTTCTGATACCGGTGTACTGTTTCCCAAGGACAGTTCACCTGGAACCTCAATAAAGCAGTGGGCCACCATTGTAAGAAGTTACCTGGAGCCCTGTTAGCTAGCAGGAAACTCCCTGGGCCCTCGCTGGCTGTAAACTCTCTCGGGATTTTATAATCCCTCAATCTACTCCCAGAGGTCTGCAAGCAGATGCTTGTATTTCAGGGACACAAAGCAGTGGTCAGTCACCAGCCCCCAGAGAGAGAGTGGATGGATACAGCTCTGCCAAGACTGGGGCCCCCTCACTTCTGAGTGATGACCTGAGGGTAGGGGTCCAAAGGCGCAGAGCAGCCATTGAAATGGGAGGTAGAGGGGTCTGAAGTCAGCCTCTTTGGATACATGAAGGATTCAAACCAGGCTACTGGGATGTCCCTTTCAAATGCTAGTGTCTGGGAAAGGGCCCCAGTGGGGGTCTGGGACAAAGACCCTAGCTTCCCTCAAGATTTTGTGTAAAGACACCCCTTCCCCCAAAGTAGCAGACCCCAGTGTTGGGACCTCTAAATTCCCTCTTCACACAGTCTCTTTCCTTATACTATTGCCAATTGAGGGACATTGCCGAAGAGGTAGGGCAGAGAGTAGAATCCCTCAGTTCACACCAAGGGGCACAGAGACCTCATTCCAACAGGGCTGCTTTAAATCCCAGACTGCAGATATAAGTGAAAACAAGTCAGTGAGCGCCCTCATCTCTCTGGACTTCCTGTCGGCTCCCTTGATGGACTAACAAAGGCAAGATTAAACCCAGAGACAGACAGCTCCCCCAGCCCCCTGGGCTGGCTCGCCTGCCCCCCTAGAAGAACTTAAAAGCTCTGTAACTTGATCTCCTTTGCCCTCAGAGCTGGAAGCATCTGGGCTACCTGGCAGAACTCCGTGGATACAGACCACATGCTGGCGGCTGAGGCTGCGGTGGGGAGGTTGGGGGATTGCTAACCTCTGGTCATTTGAACTACAGGACTCCCCCCCAACATACTCCCTCAGTTAAATCAGGACCAGAAAATAAGCAGAGAGCATGTGAGGGCTTCAGAAACACTTAAAAATTCCCTGCCAGATGTGCGAATCCAGACAGACACGGAAGAACCTTATATGCTTAAGTTAACTCCTCCTTTAGGGCTTCCCAGTAATCATTTAAGCCACCACAGCGTCTTTACAAAATTGAGGGAATTACCCAAAGCCCTTTGAGCTCAGCTGTCCTCCCCCTGGCCTGCCCCACCTCTCCCCGCCGACAACATGTGAAAAGGTTCAGGCAACAGTTAATAAATCTGAGAGCACGGATGGATCTCCTCTCCAGAGCAGAGAAAAAGGATGATGTGTGCATCCTGAGGAAGGAAGCAAGAAAAGAGAAGAGAATTTCAGTCAGCAGGAGCTGATCAGAAAGCAGGAGACACAAGGGCAGCCAGAGGTTTAAGAAGGACTGGGAGGCTATCTTTTTCTTTGACTTTTCTCCAGCGATGTGCTGTAGGATCAGCACTGGACTGCAAGGTCAGTGGTTCAAAACCACACCAGCCACACATCAGAAACCCCATATTGTTGTTGTTAGGTACCATCGAGTCGGTACCGACTCATAGCTACCGTATGCACAACAGAATGAAACATTGCCCAATCCTGGGCCAACCCAATTGTTGCCACGCTTGAGCCCACTGATGCTGACACTTGGCCAATCCTTCTTGCTGGGGGTCTTCCTCTTTGTCTCTGACCCTCCACCTTACCAAACATGATATCCT
>NW_006408799.1:3233139-3236209 GCF_000296735.1 Chrysochloris asiatica | reverse complement strand
GGTCACTATGGGTCAGAACCGACTCGATGGCACTTAACAATAACTACTCCATCCTATAGGATCGCTATGAGTGGGAATGAACTCAACTGTAGCGTTTTGTTTGTTAAAATTTTTATGTTCCTTTCTTGCTTCCTTACTCAGGATGTACACATCCTGTACAAGGTGTAGAGAAGTCAGTGGTTCAAACCCACCAGCCACTCTGCTGGAAAAAGACAAGGCAATCTGTCTCCGTAAAGATTACTGCCTTGAAAACTCTATGGCGCAGTTCTACTCTTACAAACTCTAAGGGTCACTTTGGATTGGAGTAATCTTACAGAAGTGGGTTTGGTTTGGGCTTTATTTCGCTCATCCTTCCATTCAGCAACATTTATTCAGCACTTACCATGTTACAAGCATTACCCCAGGCATGCAAGACACATCGGTGCTTACTCTTTGTGATGTGAACAGTAGGGGACACCAGCAATAAAAAGAACAAATATTGCCAGAAAGCTAGTTGCCTTCGGGTCAGCTCCGACTCATGGCCTCCTGTGTGTGTCAGGGTGGAATCGTGCTCCACAAGGTTTTCAGTGGTTGAATTTTCTAAAGTGAGTCACCAGGGCTTTCTTCCAACTCTCCTTTGAGTAGACTCCAGCCTCCAATCTTTCAGTTAGCCGCCAAGTGTTTCAACTGTAACAGTACCCAGGGATGCTACAAATAATAACTAAATACATTTTATAAAAGGTTACACATGGACTCATTTTCCAGGACGGCTGCAACATTTCATCATGAAAGGCTCACAGCTTTGGTGTCCAGGAGTCTGAAGTCAGTGTGTCAGCAGGACCGTGTGCTCTCTGAAGTCCCTAAGCAGGGGACCCTTCCTTGCCTCTTCTTGCTCCCGGTGTCTGCATAGTGTGGCTGTCCCAGAGTGACCACAGGTGGATGGCTGTAACACTTTATTCTCTCAAAGTCGAGGAGGCTAGAATCCAAATTCAGGGCCCCAGCTCAAGGGGAAAGCTTTGTCTCCGTGTCACCTCTGGGAGGTGGTCCTTGTCTTCAGTCTTCCCCTGGGTCTAGGAGGTTCTCAGCTCAGGGACCCTGGATCCAAAGAACATGATCCAATTCCAACTCTTCTTCTTTGGTAGTAATGGTTCCCTTCAATCTCTGTTCACTTGTTTAATCCCTCTCATAATTCAGAAGAGATTGGCTCAACATATACCCTAATCCTATAGATTGCTTCCTGCCTCTAATCCTGCCTCTTCACATCAAAGATCAACTTTTCAACAGGACAATCAGAGCACATGTGGGAGAACATGACCTAAGACTGAAACTCATGGACCAGCCAAGTTGACACGTATTCTGGGGGACACACAATCAATCCATGACACCTGGCTTGTCCATGCTGTTGTCGTTGTGTGCTGTTGAGGCAGTTCTGACTCACACTGACCCTGTATCGGGTTTCCGAGGAGCGGCTGGTGAGTTTGAACCACCAACCTTGAGGTCGAGTGCTTACCCAATGACACCACACCAGGACTCCTGCTTGTCTATGTTGTTGTTGTTGTGATGTGCCGTGGAGCCGATTCCGACTCATAGTGACCCCGTACAGGGTTTCCGAGGCTGTGAATCTTTATGAGAGCAGAAAGCCTCATCTTTATCCCATGGAACAGCTGGTAGTTTCAAACGGCTGACCTTGAGGTTTGCAGCCCGATTCATAACCACTACACTACCAGAGCTCCTTCCTGCTTGTCTATACATCACTCAATCTCTGTCTCCAGCTTCACAAAGCTGGCTCTCTTATATGCGTGAGTCTCCACATTCCAATTCTCCTCTTCTTAAAAGGATGTTAAGTCATAGTAAATTTAGAACCCACCCTAATCTAGTGTGACATCCTCTGAGCCTGATCCCACCTATATAGACCCTACTATTGAACAGGGTTGTACTCACCTTTTTTGGATAAAACTTTCTTTTGGATGAAACCAGTGGTGGGTCCCATAGCTGTTTCTACTGGGCTCACACTAAACTCTTGTCCTATCAAGAGCCAACCTGCTTTTCCACCCACAGTCCCCTGAGAACAAACACAACTTTCTCTCTCATGAGTCCTACAGTTGACTCTGTGGTTACAGTGAACCTCAGCAGACTCAGAACTGTAGCCATAACTTTCCTCTCTAAAATGTTTTTCTCACTTACTTTATTCTCCATACATCAACCAGAAAAGTATCTTTGAAGCTCTTGGCCACTGCTAGATGGCCTGCCTCACTTATCCGGAAAGGGGGGGTCTGTGAAACCAACTCTACCATCCACATCAGGCAAAAACAAAAGCGTCACTGAGCTCCCAAATGGTTGATTTCACCATCAATGTCATTATTATTGTCATTAAGTGCCATTAAATTGGTTCTGACTCATAGCAACCCTGTATAAGGTTTCCGAGGAGTGGCTGGTGAGCTTGAACTGCTGACTTTACGGTTCAAACTGACCTTGCAGTCCAGCGCTTTAACCCACAGTGCCACATTAAGAAATAGCTGAAAACTAAGACATGGTCTTTTTTTAAAAAAATATTTTCAAACACTTGTAAGTAATTTGCTAATTTGGTTTTCAAGTATAATGTTTACTAAAATGGGGCGATTCTGACTACCAAAATCAGGGTGACCTTGAGGTAACTGAGGGACAGTGGTAAACTGAAAATAACTCACTATCATCAACTCGACATCCACTCACAGTGACCCTGTATGAGGAAAGAGAATTGCCCTGTAGTTTCTAAGGCGGCCATCTTTATGGCAGTAGGCGACTATTCTTTCTCCTGCAGAGGAGCTGATGGGCTTGAACTGCTGACCTTAGAGTTGGCAGCCCAATGCTTAATCCCCTGTACCACCAGGTATCCTTAAGCACAGTTCTTGTGGTTGTTGTTAAGTGCCATCGAGTTGGTACCGAATCATAGCCAACCTGTATAGGATTTCCGAGGAGCAACTAGTAAGTTTGAATCACTGATCTCGTGGTTCAAAAGAACCTTGCAGTCCTGTGCTTATCCTACAGCACCACACTAGAAGTCCAAGCACAGTAGTTGTTGTTGTTAGCTGCCATTGAGTCAGTACTGACT
>NW_006408799.1:3211447-3231139 GCF_000296735.1 Chrysochloris asiatica | reverse complement strand
TTCAGGTGGGATATATTCAAGGTCATATTTTGGCTCTCGTGGACTTGTTTTCATTTTCTTCAGCTTCAGTTTGAATTTGTATATGAGTAATTGATGGTCTGTTCCACAGTCTGCTCCTGGCCTTGTTTTCACTGATGATACTGAGCTTTTCCATCGTCTCTTTCCACAGATGTAGTCAATTTGATTTCTATGTATTTCATCTGGCGAGGTCCATGTGTATAGTTGTCTCTTATGCTGCCTAAAGAAGGTATTTGAAATGAACAAATCATTGATTTTGCAGAATTCTACCATGCAATCTCCAACATCATTTCTATTACCAAGAACCTGTTTTCCAACTACTGATCCTTCCTCTTTGCTCCTAATCTTTGCATTCCAATCACCTGTAATGATCAATACATCTTGGTTGCATGTTTGATCAATACCAGATTGAAGAAGTTGGTAGAATTCTTCTATTTCATCCTCACTGGATATCTTAAGCATTAGTTAGCTGAAATGGACTGGTATTCGTCATTTTGTATATGACAACCACATGGTTTACTATGCCGGGAATGACAGATTGAAGAGGAATGGTGTTACATTCATTGTCAAAAACAACATATCTAGATCAGTCATGAGGTACAACGCTGTCTGTGATATGATAATATCCATGCGCCTACAGGAAAGAGCAGTTAATACCACTATTATTCAAATTTAGGCACCAACCATCAAGTACAGTAATAGGAAATAATAAATGACAGTGAGAAGGACTTTAGAAAATGGGCAATTTCTCAAACCTGACCCAAACCAAACACACTGCCCTAGAGTTCATGCTGACTCATAGCAACCGTATATGGTACAGTAGAATTGCTCTATAGCGTTTCCAAGGCTGTAAATCTTTACAGGGGCAGAAAGTGTTACCTTCCTCCTCCAGAGAGGCTGGTGAATTTGAACTGCTCACCTGTGGTCAGCAGTCCCATGTATAACCTACTACATCAGCTACGCTCCTTTGTAGAGACCCCAACTAAATTCGGATTTTGCTCCTCTGTGTAAGTCATCGGGAATCTCTCATATGTCTGGCTCTAATGCCCACCTAGAGTCCCTGAGTGACATGAATATTAAGCGCTCCACCACTGACCCACCCAGAGGTGACTCAGGAGAAAGACCTGGTAATTTGCTTCTAAAAAGGTCATGACATTGAAACCCTAGGGCAGTGCCCATGTGGGTTCTCCATGAGTGGAAGTCAACCTGAAGGCAAGTGGTTGTTTTCATTTCTTTTTAAATGTGTAGTACTGTAGGATAAGCACTGGCCTTCTAACCAGAAGGTCAGTGGTTCAAATCCACCAGTCGCTCCTAGGAAACCCTACACAGGGTCGTTATGAGTCAGAATCGACGGCTTCTAACAATGAAAAGCAGCAACAACCCTGAGCAAGAGAAACCCTGGTGGTGCAGTGGTTCAGTGCTCAGCTGCTAAATTCAAAGTCGGCAGTTCAAACCCATCAGAAGCTCTGGGAGGAAAAGTCTGATTCAGTAAAGATTTACAGCCCTGGAAACCCTATGGACTGGGGGGGCGGGGGTGTGTGACACTACCTTGGGGGCCCTCCGCTGAAATGTGTACACTGAAGATGTACAAATTTCATGGACAACACTGGAGTCTCTCTTAAGAAAGGTCCCACGAGCATTTTGTGATAATCTGTTGCAGCAATCTTAGAAAATGAATCTATATTTAACCTTTTTTAAAGTATACTTATTAATTATCTGTAGAGTCCCTGGGTGCTATCACATTTGGGTTGCTAACTGAAAGGTTGCAGGTTCGAGTTCATCCAGAGGTGCTTTGGAATAGCGTCCTGGTGATCTACTTTAATGCATCAGTTATGTTGCTTTAAGACGCTTTCCAGGTCAAAATCAAAGACACCAGTGCCAGAGGCTTAATCCCACAATGGGCTTCATGAGCATACATGGAAGCACAGGGGTGAGAGGTGGGGCAGGGGTGCTTGAATTTCAGGAACGTCCCTGGCCAATCTCCCCTGGGAGGTTACGATCCTCAATGTTATTAGAATATCCAGCCCAGGGCAAAGAGAGAAATCTGCCACCCACCTCCAGAGCCCCAGGAGGAGGTGGGCACAGAACCAGGAAATGTTTTGTTCTCTTGTGCAGAAAGTTGCTAAGAATTGGTACGGACTTGATGGCACCTCACAACAACAACAACGAGGAGAGAATTAGGTTCGCAGGGGGAGAAACCTTTCAAATATCAGCATGGAAGGGTCTGACAGAATACGCATTTGAATTCTGAGAATGAGAATCATGAACTCTTGCAAAGGAAAAGAAAAACAGCAAGGAGACAGACAGACTGGACAGATGCAGAGACCATTCAACCCTGAGACCCTGCTCTGGTGGGCAACTGCAGGCGGGCTCTCAGGACTGGTCACTTCTAAAACCCTGAGACACATTACTGGGTTTTTGCTAAGCGTGTTGTTTTGAGACTGCAGGAGACCTGGTGGCACAGTGGGTCAAGCGCTGCACTGTGGATTGGACAGGCAGTGGTTTGAATCCACTAGCCATTCCATGGGAGGAAGATGAGGCGATCGGCTTCTGTAAAGATCTACAGGTTGGAAACCCTATGCGGCAATCTACCCTATCTCATAGGGTCCCTAGCAGTTGGAATTGGTTCCATGGTGGCGATGGATTTGGTGTTTCAGTTTTTAAGACCTTTGTCCCTGTGGCAGTTCAGTTTGAGAAAGCCGGCCAAGGCAGAAACACCACTGAAAGTCCACCCTGGAAACACATCGTAATTTAGTATTGCAGAATTAGCAGAGTTCAGCTACACCACTAGTCCCGGGAACAATGGGGAAATAGAACCAAGAAGTTATACCGCTGCCGCAGCTCTAATTGCCCTTACAGAGGAGGCATTCCTACTTGAATGTAATAAACTAGACACTATAATCTTCAGGCAGAATGTTGCAGAAACAGATGTAGTCCTGAAAGAACATGCTAACAAGATCAGAGACCATGGAACAAAAAGGAGAAAGGGAGAGAGAAGACGAAAAGACACTCCCTCCCCAAGGTCTCGCTCTCTTCACGCCTGAACGTCTTTCTGGACTGTCCTCTTGATGCATTCCCTTCAAGGACAACTGCTGGATGAGTCCCTCGGCTTCAGACTTTGACGTTTGTCTCTTCACTTCGGAAAGAGGCCAAGCTGCAGATGTAGTAAAGAGATGGGGACATATGAAAGCAACAGTCTCGGTCCAATGTCTGCCAGGTGCCAGGATGAGAGGCGAGTGGGCTTTAGGCTCTGTGCTGCCTCCTCCAGGAAGCCTCTCTTGACTTCGGCTGGCTCTTGGAAGTGAAGGGGAGAAGCTGGCCGGGATGTGGGGTCTTCACACCGTGCAGAATGCGTGCAGTCACTGGGATGTTTACGTCATACACGCAGGGCTTCACAAAGGAGCCCTGGTGCCGTAGTAGATTACATGTCAGGTTGCTAGCCGAAAGGTTCAAACCCACCAGCTGCTCTGCAAGGGAAAGATGATGCAGTCTGCTCCTACAAGGACTGACGGTCCTGAAAACCCCATGGGGCAGTTCCACTCGGTCCTACAGCGCCACTATGATTTAGGACAAACTGGATAGCAGTGGATTTGTTTTTCTGGTCACCTAGGAGCCTGGTGTGGTGCTGCAGGATAAATACTGGACTGCTAACAGCAAGGTCGGTGGTTCAAATCCACCAGCTGCTCCTCAAAAATCCTATAGAGGGTCGCTGTAAGTCAGAACTGAGTTGGTGGCACTTAACAACAGCAATGTATGATTGCAGTGGTTCCATGTGATGAGCGCTGGACTGTGTGAGCCACAAGACTGGCAGTTTGAACCTACCATCCACTCCGTGGGAAAAGGTGTCCAGCCACAAAGATGTCCAGCAGCCTTGGAAACTCTATACAGCGTCACTGTGAGTCGGAGCCAAACCAACAGAACTTAACAACAACAGTGTGTGTGCGCTAGCTGCTACTGCTAAATGTCTTCCTGTGGAATTGGACTCAGAGTGACCCCGTGTGACAAAATACAACTGCACCCTAGGGCCAGCAACAGACGGCCATGTCTTTTCTTGCTTAGAGAGTCCAGTGAGCTTGATATGATGACCTTGTGGTTAGGAGTCATAGAGACACCTACGGAACTTACTCCTTAAGGATTTCTGAGACTGTAAATCTTGATGAGAGTGGACAGCCTCATCATTGTCCCTGGCGCACCTGGAGGGTTTGAACCACCTACCTGGCAGTTGGCAGCCAGATGCTTAACCCACCGTACCACCAGTGCTTGTTCTGTAGCTGCTAGGGATGGGGAATGGGACCACACCCAGTTGGCAGTGGCTGACTGGCACGGTTTTGCCTGCCTGTTGTTTTCCTCCTTTATCATAGTAACAGCAGGCCCTTTGCAGAAACTGCTGCAGCACTGAGAAAGGGGGTACAGATTTGATATTTAACTTATGGAGCCAAATAAAAGGAATGATGTCTCAACCTTTCCAAAGAATGGCCCTGCTAGAAATAGGCTCTGTGTTAAATATAGCGCTTCAGCCGGAACATCTTTATCATATAATTACTTAACGGGGAGACATTTGGTTTATGCAGTGGACACCGAATGTCAGACCCCCACCCCCTCAACCCATAGGCCCACAGATGGTGAGGAGAAAATTCCACCTCTCACAAAGCTCTCTAATGACCGTGTGTATAAATAAGTAAGCATCTATTTACGCATGCACATACTGAAACATAGGCATATAGGCATGCCCATGTTTTTATCCGCATCTAAAACGCACCAACTCCAAAACAATTCTACTGCGTTCAGCTCAATACGACGAGTAGTAATTAAACTGAAATTGCTTAAATGTTTATTACCCAATATTAGATGAGTGTTTTCATGAGTAAGCAGGGTTTGTTTATTTAAAACATGGAATTATAATGGAAAATTACCCTGATCATTTCAACCCTAATGGTCCAGAAGCAAAGTGCCATCTTCTTTTCCTCTATTGATCTCACCTAATGATCTGGGATAAAGCATTGTGGATAAGGAAGGATCAGACTGAGGATCATGCCTTCACTACACGTCTCCAATAAAATAACTCCGTAAGAGGAGCTCTGGTAGCATACTGATTATGAATTGGGCTGCGAACCACAAGGTCAGCAGTTCGAAACTACCAGCTGCTCTGCGGGAGAAAGATGAGGCTTTCTGCTCCCGTCAAGATTTACAGCCTCAGAAACCCTGTTCAGGGTCACTATGGGTCGGAACCAACTCCACGGCACTTAACAACAACAACAAAGAGGTAGTTCAGAGTGACAGATCACAAGGGAAAGGGATGAGGACATCAGGCATGATCTCTCACCTGTCTGTCCAGGAAAGGGGATAAGAGCCTGCAAGTCTGCAGTCAGATTGCTTACATGTGGATTCCAGCTCCCTCTTACTAGCTGGTGACCTTAGGCAGGTGACTTAACCTCTCTGTGCCTCAAAATCTCCATCTGTGAAATGGGGATAATGAGAGTCCCTACCTGTGGGGTTGATATAAGGCCTGAAGAAACTAATGCTGACTTCATTATTTAATCACAAATCAGTTGCTTGTTTTGCTTCGATGTTCCTCTACTATCCAAAAAGAACAGTACTGGTATACTGGGTTTCAAGCTGCAAGGTCAGCAGTTCAAAACCACCCATCGCTCCTTGGGAGAAAGAGAAGCCCTTCTGCTTCTGTAAAAGTTTACAGCTTCAGAAACCCTATAAAGGGCTGTTATGAATGGAACCTGGCCTGGCGCTCTGGGTTAACGCGCTCGACTGCAAGATCTGTTTGAACCACAAGGTCAGCGGTTCAAATACACCAGCTGCTCCTTGGAAACCCTATACAGGGTCTCTATGGGTCACAGCTGACTCAACAGCACTTAATGACATGTATCAGCAGCTTTCAAACCCAAGTAAAAGATGACGCTGGTCACCATTAAGATTTACAATCCCAGGGACCGTAAAGAGGGTTGTTATGAGTCAGAATCAACTCAATGGTAGCTGGTTCTGACTCACAGTGACCTTTCAGGATGGGGGAGGACCATCCCAAGGCTGCCATCATCATGGAAGTCAGCTGCCATGTCTCTCTCCTATGGAGACGCTGGTGGGTTCAAACTGCCGACCTTTAGGTTAACGGCTGAGCACTTTAACCAAGGCGCCACCAGGGCTTCTTCCTCTCCTATGAAATGAAGATAATGGTTGGTCTTTCTTCATAGGCTAAAGAACACTTGAGTGAGGACAGCGGAAGGTTAGAAGAAATCAGTCATTGTTTCTCTTCCTTACGAAGTGATCTTCCTTCAGATACACCAAATGCCAACAAACAAAACAGAGCAAAGGGCATTCTTCATTATTGTGTAGGTTCAGATTTATTCATTCTTTATCATAGATGGGCAATACAATGAGGATGTTTCGATGATACTTATATACCTAAACTTCCTTTGTAACCATTAAAAATTCTGATCCTATCCTAAGGGGCACAGACTATCACAGAAACCCAATGTCATCACAGGAAATTTAACCTGTTCACCAAGCAGCAGTGACTCAGACTTGCCCAACATTTAACTGAGGCTATGGGAAGGTGAAGTTTTACATGAATACTCATTTGAATCAAAACAAAACAAAAACCACACCATAATTCTATTGTCATTGTACAGCTTCTGCAAGCCTTGATACACCTAAAACACTCTTGAGTTAAACAAAACACATCAAAATAGAAATGTCCAACCATTTAGAACTAAATGCCAACAAGACCACTGTGAGATGCAATCAAAGTGGTATTGAAGGGAAAATTCATAGCCTTAGATATGTGCATTAGAAAACTGGAGAGGAATGGAAACAAATAATGCTTAATTTCAGCAAAGTAGAAAAAAAGGAAAATATAAATGAAGCAGAAGGTGGGAATTCAAAAGGATTTTTGTGAATAAAACAAGAAGCAAACTCTGATGCATCTTCAGAAGATGACTACGACAATAAATATGTCTGTGGAATGCAGCTGGACAACAGCAGGCTTCACAGAGAGAGACCCAGACTATGGAACATCTGGTGTTCCTGGGGTGGGTCCCCGAGATCTCTGCTGGCTCATGGAACTTCAAAGCCTTGAATCTCAGGGGCCGGGCTTGGGGAGGAGCTTCCCAGAAAAGAGGCTGGCCGACACTGAGGAAGGGGCTGAGGGAACTGGGCATTTCAGTATTTTTCCAGCTTCCAGAAAGATTCACAGCCTTAGAACCCTAGGGGGACAGTTCTACTCTGCCACACGGGGTCGCAATACGTCAGAACCAACTTGACAGCAACAGGCTTGTCTGTTCCGTGTCACCGTATCAACTCACAGCACATGTCAGTGGAAGCTTGTGTTACTGTGATGCTGAATGGGTTTCAGCAGAGCTTTTAGACTGCAATAGACTAGGAAGAAAGACCTGGCTATGTACATATGAAAATCAACCGGTGAGAACCCTGTGGGTCACATCATGGGGATGACACAGGACTGGGCAGCGTTGGGGTCACTGAACATGACATCACTAGGAGTCAGGGGTCCCTAACAACACCGTCACTGATCTTATCAGACCAAGCCCACCGAACGTCAGCCTTGAGGTTACACATTCTTGAGGAGGTGAAAACACACCAATTTCCAGTATGTTGTTTCCGTGACATTGGGTAATGGGAGTCAAGAAAACCAGAGAGCAGAAAGAAATGTGGCCGCTTCCTTCTACTGAGAATGAAAATAAAGACAGGAAACGTTCTTCCAGACCTCTCCTTCCCACACGCCCACACTCACATACATACATGCTTGCATGTGCATACTCACACCCACCCACACATTTACACACATGCACTCACACATACATACACACACTCACACCCACATATACACACCTACACATATCTGCACTCATACATACAACCACACATATATAAACACACACAATATCCTCACACAAACACATACACACTCTCACACATACATACACACACACATACATATACTCACACACAATATCCTCACTCACAACACACAGTAATATACACACACACACTCACACATACATACATGTTCTCACACACTCATATACAATCACATGTATACATATGCTGTCACACAATATCCTCTCACACACTCCACATTCACATAAACACACACATATACATACACTCACACCCATATAACCCCCCATTCACACGTACATACACACTCATACACACATGCACACACTTACAAATCCTCAAACACATTCACATAAGCACACACACACACTCTCATACATACACCAGCCCCCCACACACATACTAACACACATATGCACACAATCCTACACGTTTATACACGTATAGATTCTCATACACACACCCACACACACATACTTATATACACATATGCCATTCTCACACACTCACACACACACACAGACACACCCACACATATAGTAACATACACATGCATGTCACACACTCACACACGCTCTCTCTCACACACAAACACTCACAGACACACCCACACATATACTTACATACACACGTATGCCACACACTCACACACACACATTTAGCAAACCATCAGCCCCCACAGCTCAGACATGTGTCCATTGCATTGTGTTTCTCTTGTCCTGGCCTCACCCCAGGGCCCTCACTCCTTGGAGTAACTTCCATGCCTGGCTGCGGGGTGGGACCTACAGAGTCCCTAGACCAAGGCAACAGTAGGCAGCTCCTTCCAGAATACAGCTTCTCTCCTCTGCAGCGGGGAAGGGACAGAGCTCATCAACTGGGGGTGCAGCCATACCTGGGTTTCCACACTGGGCAGAGCCAGGACAGGAGGACCCATCACCATGATGCCCACCTCAGAACCCTGCCTGTGGCAGGTGTCCATGATGGGAGCCTGCTGCCCAGAGGGCTACAATGTGCGTTTTGAATCTTTTGAGAGCATTGGAGTCGGTGCTGATGACAATTGGTTTGCAGCCTTGACATGAGAGAATTCTATGGTCTACCACTCCCTAAGCAAACCACACTCACACACAATACAGCGGGAGACGCTGCCGGCGGTTCCGGACCAGGAAACCCGAAGGGCTCATGACACCAGCATCTCTAGATGCTAGACTGGAGGCCGGGGCCAAGCAGCAGTCTGTTTCACAACAAATCAAGGGCGACTGACCTTCCTCAAACAAATCCCCTCAGCTGCCCTGCAGTTCAAGAAGCACATGTTCTTCATGGCACGTGAGGAACGCCATTTAAATCGTGTCCTCGTGAAACCACACATGTGTGCACCAAATGCCTGGATTGTTGTTGTGAAGTGCCATTGTGTTGGTTCCCACTCACAGCAACCCTGGGTAGGGTTTTCAAGGAACAGCTGGTGGGTTTGAACCACCACCCATGTGGTTATCAGTCCAGTGCTTACGCTACAGTGCCACACCAGGACTCCCAGTGTCCCGATCAAGAAAGATTAATACCTTGGAGTCCCAGCATGGTGCAAATGCCTGCTCACTGAACAGTGGATCATTCAAATTCATCAGACGCCCCTAGGAATAAAGGCCTGACACTCCAGAAAACCAGTCATTCAAATCCCCTCTGGAGCAGTTCCACTCTGACAATGGGGGGTTGCCATGAGTCTGCATACACTTCATGGTAATTGGCTTTTTTTTTTTTTTAATACTAGTCTATATTTTTTAATAGCCATATTAGAAAAAATTACGGGGTCGTCTTTTCTTTCTTATAACAGGCAAATGTTGGCAGCGTATGGAAATGGGATGTTTCTAACAGCTTCCTGTAGACGCTGCCCTTTAAACAACAATGGGTCACATTTTCTGATACAGTTGGATTTTTTCCACCAAGAATTCAGCGGGGATGTGAGGCAGGTGGTGAGGACCCACAAGAGAAGAGACATGGACTGTGGAAATAACTTCCTTTCATCAAGACATTAGGGTCAGAACGTTGTTTTCATTCATATAACACTCTAAACGTTAGGAACGGGAAAAAGATACAGACAGGAAGAACCATCAGATTCTCCGACTGTTCACTTATGCAGTTGAGTTGTCGAATGTGGTAAGGAAAATGTACACAGAACTATCCTGAGGACACAGGGTTCATGAGCTTCTGGGAGGAACTCATATATCTGCCAAGGTGGTCTTCACATCCCTGGTGGTGTGAACCCACCAATTGTTCCATGGGAGAAAGATGTGGCAGCTTGCTTCCACAGGCATTGCTACTGTTGTGAAATGCCGTCGAGTCGGTTCCAACTCTTAGCAACCTTGTATTGGGTTTTTGAAGAGCAGCTGGTGAGTTTGAACTGCTGACCTTGCAGTTCAAACTGACCTTGCAGTCAAGTGCTTATCCTATGATTCCACAGTTATCCAGGACTCTTTGATCCATAAAGATCAAATCTTTGGAAACCCTACGGGTTACTGTGAGTCAGAACTGACTTGATGGCATGCAACAACATTCCTGTATACACATGGATGTGTCTACGTGTATATGACACGGGGGTCCTGTGTCTAATTCCCAGCCAATGCACTTCATGCATTGCTACCACCCCTAGGTCAGTGGAGGCTTGTATGTTGCTATGATGCTGAGCAGGTTTCCATGACACTTCCAAAGTCAGGCAGAAGAAAGGACTGGCGATCTACAAGAAAAAAATCAGCCAAAGAAAACTCTATGGATCACAGCAGTTCCATCCATCAGCAGTCGAGGGGCGGCACAGGACCAGCAATGTTTGGCTGTGTTATGTGTGAGACTGTTAGGACAGCTGTCAGAACAACTTGTATGTGTGTTTGATATCTGGAGAAGTGCTGGTGGGCTGTGCCAACTCACAGCGAGGAAATTTCTTTCTTAAAGTTGGCATTGAACACAAGTAAATTGTTGTTACTAAGTGCCATTGAGTCAGCTTCCAAGGAGCCGCTGATGAGTTTGAACTGCCGACTTTGAGGTTGAGTGCTTGTCCTATGGAACCAGAAAGGACTGCAAGTAAACAGCAGCTCACTGTTGAGGGCCTGAGACAATGCAGATGGCAAGATGCGTCCTACTCACTGGCAAAGCCCAGCCCCTCTGGAAGGTAAAAACCATATGTACTCAACCAGGAACTTAAAGGACTTCTGGTGTGGCACAGTAGATTGGCATTAGACTATGAAGCATAAGGTTGGCAGTTCAAACCCACTAGCTGCTCCTTGGAAACCCTATCCAGGGCAGCTATGAGTTGGAACTGACTTAACGGCACTAAACAACTAACTTGCAGTTTGAACTCACACAGCAGTGCTAATGAAAAGTAGCCTGGCAATTCTCTTACATAAAGATACCAGCCAGTTCTGCTTTGTAATGCAGAAAGTGGCCGTGCACCAGAATGGACTCCACAGCCAGGTGCTCACTTCTCCTGAGTGTTACAAAGACACAAACCAGACCCACTGGAGTCCAGGAGATTCCAGCCCCCAGAAGATTTCTGAAGCTACAAATCTTTTTGGAAGCTGACCGCCCCATCTTCCTCTCTCTCGGAGTGGCTGGTGGGTTCCAACTTCCGACTTTTCACATTAGCAGCCAAATGCTTTAACTGCAGCACCACCAGGGCACAAAAGGGACTGCGGCCTTCGGGTGAATGGAGTGTTGCCTGTACCGTGGAGTATCCAGATCACAGTATCCTCTGGGACTCGTCAGCCATGGTCTCAGGTTGAAGCCCTTAGCACCACCCGTGAGTATCTTCTGAATGAAATGTTTGGGCTTCAACCTGTTGAGAGGCATGGTTCCTTATTTATGTGTGGTGGTCCAGACATCTTGGGACCAGCCTAATGGTCTCCAAATGCCTTCTCCAGGGTTCAGGCCCTCGGAGTGCCCCCCTCTCCAACCCCTTCATCACATGTTTTCTCTAAGAGTCCAGCTCTGCCAGTCCCGCCCTACCCCCGACCCCCCAGCAGCGCTGACTTGCCAATTGCCTAGCTGGGAGCCTACAGGCAGCCAAGACCTTGGCATACCATCCTGAGATTAAGGGGCAGCCATATGTGGGATGATAATTTAAACCACCCCCCTGTCCTGTGAACACAAAGAATAGAAAAAGGCAGCAGGAAGAAGCCCCTCTTGGGATCCAAAGCAAGAAAAACACAATCCTCTTCTACTTCTTCCTTAAGAGCGATATTTTCACAAACCAATACAAGTTAATCCTCTCATCTGCCGGCCACCTTTACCACATGGACTCTAGAGAGCTTTGCCGTCACGGGCCCTCAAAGGATTAATCTTGAGTCTTCTTTCTTACCAACTCCCCTACTGAGTTTACTGAGATTAAAGTTGGTTTTTTGTTTTTTTTTTTAATTTTTAAACAGAAAGAAAGGGGGGAAAAAATCCAACTAAATGAATACTAGAGGAATTCCCAAGTTCAACCGTATCGGGTTCTTGAACAGAGAAATGCTGAGCTACTTAGATGAAACAAATAGGAATGCTTTTCAAATCCCTGGGTTACCAAAATCTCTTCCTTGGTCAATAATGTCTGTGCCTGCAGTTGTCACTCACAGGGCAAGACTGTCCCCTGCAAAGGCTCTGGGTGGAAGACAGAGATCTTGGACTTCAGAAAGTAGCCCTGGATGTTGCCATGGGGACCACCAGCCAGGACAACATGCAGAAAACCAAGAAGCAGAATGGATAGCAAGGGATAAATGGCAGGGTGTGCCCTAATCTTTGCTTGCCAGGTGTGGGAAGATACATCTGGGTCACCAGAACCCAGACAGCAAGGGTTGGTTGGCACTGGGTTCGAATCCTGATACATTTGAACAGACACTGGTGTCCTGATCGTGAAGCAGGCTTGAGGGCAACTATTACTTTCTACTATAACATTTCTTCCCCGTCCACCCCACCCATAGTGGTGGTGGTGATATGATACGGAGTCAGTTCCGACTCATAGCAACCCAGTACAGGGTTTCCAAGGCTGTAAATCATTATGCGAACAGAAAGCCTCATCTTTCTCCTGCGGGATGGCTGGTAGTTTCGAACTGCTGACCCTGAGGTTAGCAGCCTGATTCGTAACCACTACGCTACCACCCCACCCATAGCCATCTGCAAACCGCCTTCCCAATCTGGCCTTATCCACATAGAACCTAGAACGATCATACTCTGTTTCATGATTTTGTTTTTGTTTTGTATCAGTTCACATAAAAACTATTAAAAATGTCATGCACTCACTATTTTTAAACACGTCCATGTCAAGATAGTGCTAACACACACACATCCCTACAAGGCACTGAAGGGAACCTAGTGGTGCAGTGGTTAAGATGCTCAGATGCTAGCGGAAAGGCGGGTGGAAGAAGCTAAGTCCCTCTGATTCGCAGAGTCCGCAGTTTGGGGAACCCCCACCAGGGGGCACTATGAGTTGGAACCACCCAGACAGCAGCAGTGTATTTGAGTTTATGAAGCATTGTAGGAGCCCTGGTGGCACAATGGTTCAAGTGCTCAGGTGTTAACCAAAAGGGCGGTGGTGGGAACTCACCAGATGCTGCACGGAAGAAAGATGTGGCAATCTGCTTCTATAAGATTTTCAGCCTTGGGAACCAATGGACAGTTTTGCTGTGTCCTATAAGGAGCTCTGGTAGCGTAGTGGTTACGAATCGGGCTGCGAACCTTAAGGTCAGCGGTTTGAAACTACCAGCCGCTCCGCGGGAGAAAGATGAGGCTTTCTACTCCCGTAAAGATTTACACCCTCGGAAACCCTGTACAGGGTCGCTATGGGTCGGAACCGACTCGACGGCACTTAACAACAACAATAAGGGCACAGTGAGCTGGGATTGATGAGATGATGGTGGATTTAGGTTTGGTGGCACAGTGGTTAAAGTACTCGCCTACTAATCGAAAGGCTGGTCATTAGAACCCACCAGGTCCTCTGCAACAGACAGATGTGGCAGTGTGCTGTCATAAAGACTTGCTGGCGTTGTTGTTGTTGAGTGCTGTAAAGTTGGTTCCGACTCACAGCAACCGTGTAGAGGGTTTCTGAGAGTGGCTGGTGGGTTTGAACAGCAGACCTTTTGGCTCAAACTCACCTTCTGGTCCAGTGCTTATCCTACAGCGCATGCCAGTCTGGGAAACCCTATGGGTCAGTCCTACTCTGACCTAAACGGTCACTTTGAGGTGGACTCTATGGCTGTCGTGGTAGGATGAGGACTGCTAGTCCCCTGGTAGATTTCTGACCTTCTATGTCAAGGAAACAGACAGTGGGATTGGGAACTGACTCAACATATGCGGTGACCTGTGACGTGGACAGGGGAGTGTTGGGGAAAAAAAGCCGAGCTCGAGACATGAATTCATTTCAATCATCTTTTCCAGCTTTGTTTTTCCTAAAACGCAGGTAAAGCTTGGACTTTCTAGAAGCTTCATTAAAAAGCAAGTTCACAGTAAAGTGGAATAAACATTACAGGCACTGAGACTCAGCTTTACAAAAAATACAATGAACTCTTAAGTACGATTCTACTATGTGGTTGAGAAAGGGGGGAAATATTGTAAAGTTACACAATTTGGGAGCGATGAAGACACAGGCTGGGCCTGGAGGCTTCGGTCAACCTTCCATCCCCTGCTGCTCGGTCCTGAGAACAGTCGAAGGTGTGGAGACATTGGATAGAGATAGCAGTCTGCAATATTTCCTTCTCCCAAAGTGACAGACTAATTACCTAGGCTGTGGACAGGTCTTTGTACCAGCTGTCTCCAAGCACATTTTCCCCCTCGGGCTACAGTTTCAATTCTAGACATTATGGATTCTTGTTCTGCTGAACCTTGAGCTACATGTTGGGCAGGATGGAAAACAAGACTCCTCTGAACACTGGGGTGATTTGTAAAGTCGTGTGTGGAAGGAGGGGGCTGAGCAGCCTTCATCCGAATAATTTTTGCTATTTGATCTGTTGTTTTGTTTGGTGCTGTGGGGTAGGTTCCGACTCATAGTAACTCTTCGTTCAACAGAACAAAACACTGCCATTCTCGTAACTGTTGCTGTGTCTCAGCCAGTGGTAGCGTATCAATCTATTTCATTGACAGTTTCCCTCTTTCATTTTTTTAAAAAAATGTTTTAGTGTGAATTATGTGATAGTTTACATGGAAGAACATTTGTTTTACATTCATCCTATTGTATATCGTTTCATTGCCATGGTTATAATCCCCTCCATGCATCATCAACCAACCAAAGGGTATACCCTCCAAGCCTGCCCCCCACACCCCACTGGTCTTCAGCACACAACCCGTCTCCCTCTCTGTGTCTAAAGTCCCCAGCTGCTCCATCTTTCCACGTCATTGTCTCTGCCTCGACCTCAGGCAGAATTTCCTGACTCTCTACCATGATGTCCTTCTCCAAGAACTAGTTCCTCCTGATAACATGTCCTGGCATCTAAGGAACATTCTGGCTGTAACTCTGCCCAAACAGATTTCTTGGTTCTTCAAGCGCAGTTTTGATGTTTGTGTGACATGGAGTTGGTTCCAATTCACAGTGACCCTGCATAGAGTTTCTGAGGCTGTATATCTTTATAGAAGCAGAAAGCCTCATCTTTCTCCTGAAGAACGCCTGGTAGATTTGAACTGCTGACCTTGCAGTTGGTAGCGTAACTCATGACCCACTGTGCTCCCAGAGCTCATTCTTCTGGTAGTCCACGGTATATTCAATATTCTTCACCAACCTCATAATTCAAAGACATCAATTCTTCTTCAGTCTTCCAAAGAAGATCTGGTTGCTTGGAAAGTGAAGTTTTATGCTTCTACACAAGGTGAAACCATGGTCTCATGTCCAGAGAATCAGACAAGGGGAAGAGTCCAGGAAGCTGTGGAATTCCATGAACAGACAGCAGTGTGGTTGAACAGATACAAAAACCAAGCTAGATTATCTGTCTAGGGCATTCTTTGGAATTTGATAAAGATTTGTCTAATTTCACTGAGCAAAACAAACACACACACACCAAAAAACCCCACAAGGAAACAGATGAAAATTTCCCTCCTAACTTGTTGAAAGATAGTTATCTGTGTAAAATCATAGGAAGGCACCCTGGCAGTGAAGTGGGTTATGCATAACTGCACAGCATCGGCGGTTCTAATCCACCAGCTGCTCTGCAGAAGAAAGATGAGGCTTTCTACTTGGTTTGGGAAAAAAAATTACAGCCTTGAAAACCTTACACGGGGTTGGTATAAGTTGGAACCAACTTGATAGCACACAGCTTCTGGAGTACAAAATCACATATTCATATATGCGTGAATTAATTCATTTCTGCATGCGTGCACACATTCCAGTACCACGGAGATGCTGGCAATGTCCTGTAAGCCAGGGTACCGCAAAGGACAAACTCTGGAAGCAAGCAAGGAGAGACCACAGAATGGACACCAGAGGAAAGAGAAACTACGACCGTCCTACAGCCACGGGGCAGGGGTCTTAGGTCAGTGAAATGCTTTGTTTGCTTCATGGTTGGGCAGCACTGTGGTCAGTCTGCTGGGGCTAGGTATGTGCAGACAGAGGAGCAAGACGGTACCAGGGTGGTGGGAGCACACATGCTGTCCCTTAGGGGGTAGGTTGTCATTGTTAAGTGCCGTCGAGTCGTTTTGGACCCATAGCGACCCTGTACAGGGTTTCCGAGGCTGTAAATCTTTACGGGAGCAGAAAGCTTCATCTTTCTCCCGCGGAGTGGCTGGTAGTTTCGAACTGCTGGCCTTAAGGTTCGCAGCCCAATTCATAACCACTACACTACCAGAGCTCCTTTAGGGGGTAGGTGGCCAGGTGGAAATGACACTATGCAGGGAAAGCCCACGCAAAAATGGAAGCATTCCCAAAGAATTTGGGGATGAAATCAGAGCATGACTCTAACAATTGTTCCCATAAACTATATTTTACATAAAAAGTTAAAAAGAATCTAAATACATATATTTACATATTCTTACAAAGGCATAGTAGCAGCACCAATGGACTCAAGTGTGGCAACAATCGTGAGGTTGGCCCAGGACTGGGCAGTGTTTCGTTGTCTTGTGCATAGGGTCGCTATGTGTTGGTATGGGGGGGAGGGTGCTGGCTCTGTAGGATAAGCACTGGACTGTGAACCACAGGGTCGCTGGGTTGAGCCCACCAGCTGCTCAATGGGAGATGATGGGACTTTCTGTTCCCATGAAGATTTAGAGCTTCGGAAACCCGCACAGGGTCCCAGCATTTTATAACAACGGCATATGATGAATACAGCATTCATGTTTTGTTTTTGTCTATATTTAGCAATTTTCATGATATTTAAAATTTTCAACCATCACCACTACTCTTTTCCAAAACTTTTCCATCACCCGAAAAAGAAACTCAATAACTCCCCACTTCAAACACATTCCAAAATTCATTGAAGCACTATTCACAACAGCGAAAACGTGGAAATAACTCAAAAGTCCATCAATATATGAATGGATAAACAAAGCGTGGTGTGTGTGTGTGTGTATGTGTGTGTGTATGTGTATATATCTATATCTATCTATCTATCTATCTATCTATCTATCTATCTATCTACACATACACACATACATATATCTATCTATCTATATATACACATACACACATGTGTGTATGTGTATATATCTATATCTATCTATCTATCTATATACACACACACACATACATCTATCTATCTATATATATATACACATACACACACATGTATAGATAGATAGATAGATATAGATATATATACACACACACACATAAATGTAGGGAGTGTATATGTATGTCAAGGGGCTCTTGTACTGTACTGGTTACAAGTCAGACTGCTAACCTAAAGGTTGACAGCTCGAAACTACTAGATGCTCCATGGGAGAAAGATGAAGCTTTCTGCTCCTGTAAAGATTTCCAGCCTCAGAAATCCTATGCTATGAGTTGGAACCCACTCCATGGCATACCACCACCACCACCATATATACGTTTGTAAGTGCCTTAGAATTGGTTACACTCATTGAGACCCTGTATAGAGTTTGCAAGGAGTGGCTGGTTGGTTAGAACTGTTGACCTTGTGGTTAGCAATCCAGTGCTTATCCTACAGCACCAAACCAAGACTTTATATATATATGCGAGAGAGAGAGAGAGAATGCATTGGATGAAGGAGGTGGGTAGAAATTACATGAACCATATTGACAGCTGTTCTAACTACATGGGTGGTTTTTATTTTATGCGTCATAAGTCCCATTACTTTGCTCCTTTTTAAAACACGACAATAAAACTGTCCCTGCTTACATTCTACCACTGCCAACTGCTGAGTGTTCTTCTGTTTGCATCCCTCCTCTGACCTGGGGGACACTGGTGGGGCAGAGGGTCATTGGCACGGGTCGCTGCTGGCCCCCAGGCAGAGGCCTCCCAGTGATTCTCTTAGCCATTATCAATGGTGATAGAATATCCATTTCCTGTGGTACTCAGCCTACGAGTATCTCTGCAAAACTACTTATGACAACATCATAACCAAACATCTTCAGGTGGAGTTTCCCCAAAGCTAAGTCACCTAATTTCCTTCCTGGTTTTTTCCTTCTTCCCCTCAACCTCCACCTCTCTTCACACGCCCAAAGCTCCGGACCCCAGCCACCTGCTGCTCTTGAGTCCACAGGCTGATACCTTGCTTATTGGCAAAGACCCCAGATTCTATCTGGAGACTGAGGCGGTGACTGAGCCATGCCTATCAGTAATCTGATTCCACGCGCCTGGTGAGAGGAGCTGGTATGATCACAGCGCAACCTCGCCTCTTGCTATATTGATTTTTATATTAACAATAAAGGACAGCAGGACCCCCAACAAACACAGCTGTGATGAGCAGATGAACAGCTCCACTCCCCCCGCTCCTTGTCTGCAATTTGTGAATCTTCCTCAGCTGAAACTCGTGCTCTGACTTGCCTGACAGTGTCGCCTCCAAAGTCAGCATGGTCCCTGTGCAGATAGGTGGCTCCAGGCCAATCGGCAATCAACGGACATACCACACTCCCCTTGCCCCATGCTCATCGTCAGTCTGGCATCAGCAAACGGAGCTGGTTTTTCAGAACTGAGTTATTATGGGTATCTAATTTTTTGTTTGCATGGAACTAGTGTCTACATTGAAACACTGCTCAGAAACTAGTGTTTCCATTCTGTTTCTCACAAAGTAGCTCTATGCTTTGCTGAAAAAGTGGGCCGTTATCTGGTTTGCTGGTTTATCTGTTCAGTTCAGCTTTTCCTGCCCTAGAATCTGGGACTCAAGAGACCAGGGGCCTCATTCTCCTTGGGTATGGCCATATCCATGTGACTCCACAGGTGGTGTTGTTGTTGTTAGGTGCCATTGAGTTGGTACTGACCCATCATAGCGACCTTATGCACAGCAGAATGAAACACTACCCGGTTCTGGGCCAACCTCACCACTGTTGCCACACTTGAGTCCATCAACGCTGCCAATTGGCTAAGCCATCTCATTGGGAGTCTTCCTCTTTTTCTCTGACCCTCCACCTTACCAAACATGATATCCTTCTCCAGCGACTAGTCCCGCCTGACAAGATGTCCAAAGTATGAGAGATAAAGTTTGGCCATCCTGGCCTCCAAGGAGCACTCTGGCTGCACTTCTTCCAAAATGAATCTGTTGGTTCTTTTGGCAGTCCATGGCACTTTCAATATTCTCCTCCAACACCATAACTCAGAAGCATCAATTCTTCTACGGTCTTCCTTATTCACTGTCCAGCTTTCGCATGCATATGAGGTTACTGAAAATACCATGGCTTGGGTCAGGGTGCACCTTA
>NW_006408799.1:3208103-3210057 GCF_000296735.1 Chrysochloris asiatica | reverse complement strand
ATGTTCTTGATGTCATCCCACAACTCTTCTGGTCTTCGGTCTTTAGTGTTTAATGTATCAAATCTCTTCTTCAGAGGATCTCTAAATTCAGGTGGGATAAATTCAAGGTCATATTTTGGCTCTTGTGGACTTGTTTTCATGTTCTTCAGCTTCCACAGGTGTAGGTACTTGAAAAGATATGCTGATTGATTGGGCAGGGTTGCTTTATTTTATATATAGTAATACTGCATACTTCACCATCCCCAGTCTAGACCTCTAGCTCAGGACATCAACATGTCTCTCTCCCTCAGACATCACTAGCCTACAGAACAGATGAGAACTGGGAAAAACATCAGGACAGCGGAGGTGAAGACTTATCTGGTGTTTACCCATCACGGATACACACAACATTAGATGCAATAGGACCAGCTAGAGCCTGCGGCTAAGACTCCTGGTGGTACAATAGTGAAGTGCCACATGGAAGGTCAGTAGTTCAAACCTACCAGTAGCCCCGCAGGACAAAGATCTGGTGATATGCTCCCAAAAGAGGGCAGTCCAGGACACTCTATGTGGGTAGCTCTACTCTGTCACATGCAGCCCACTGTGAGTCTAAGTAGACTCACGGACACACAACCACTACCATAGATGTGGAACATAATGCCAGGTAGGTGAAGGATATTCTGGGGCAATGTCTTGGTACCGATTTCACCTGGTCACTGATGTCCCCCATCTTCTGAGTGACGGGTGTGTGAAAGACAGAAGTGGCCCATGCTCCATTGGACATTGATGTTATTTTGTATATCCAGCATCATCAAAGCAGGGGATTTGTCTTATCATGTGCAGAACTGCAGGACATTGGTCCAGTTCTCTGTTGCTGTGTTATAATATATCTGTTACTATATTATGATGTGTCTATCATAGTTACAATGTATCTGTTGCTATGCCACAGTGTGCCTGTTGCTGTGTTACAATGTGTTCCTGTGTTATAATGTGTCTGCTGCTATGTAACCATGTGTCTGTTGTTGTTACAATGTATCTGTTACTGTGTTATGTATCTATGGCTGCATCATGATGTGTCTGTTGCTGTGCTCCAGTGTATCTGTCACTGTGTGACAATGTGGCTGTTGCTATGTTACGAAGTGTCTGTTGCTATATTACATGTTTCTGTGGCTATGCTACAATGTATCTGTTACTGTGTTGTGATGTGTGTTGCTGTGTTACGATGTGTGTATTTTTCACCACTGTGGATAAAACATGTCCAGCAACCCCATGAACAATGGAAGCAAATGCTGCCATTCCCATGATTGGATGTGAAATGGAACACTGTGATCCACAGAGTTTTCACTGACTGACTATCAGAAGTAGATTGCCAGGCCATTCTTCCTAGTCTCTTGTAGTTTGGAAGCTGTGTGGAAATCTGTCCTAGAAATATGAAAGCTTCCACTGAGGGATGGGTGTGGAGCCTAGGTCTCCGATGTGGAAGGTAAGAATTTTAACCTTGTACCTCCACTGCCCACATGGAAAACTATTTCTAATTCTCTTGATATTACTGTGGACATTTTCACCTTTTAGATGCAGTTATAATCAACTGATCTTTTAAAGACAAATGACAATCAGCAAAAGAAGAAGAGAAGATAAAATTCTAAGTATATCAGGACAACTAATAATTGTTGTTGTTATTGTTATGTGCTGTCGAGTCAATTCTGACCCATAGCAACCCTGTATAGGGTTTCCAAGGAGCAGCTGGTGAGCTTGAACCTCCAACCTTGCAGTTCAAAAGGCTTTGCAGTCTGGCGCATTAACCCACAGCACCACACCAGGACTCCGCTAATTAGAGGGAGGAAAAAGGGTTCCCTATTCAGTTAACAATAGCAAAACTGACTTGTACAACTCTACAAAACAAAGATTGGTATACACAAAATTGTTATACCACTTGGTTTACTATTCTGGGAATGACAAATTGAAGAGGAATGGT
>NW_006408799.1:3180702-3206178 GCF_000296735.1 Chrysochloris asiatica | reverse complement strand
TGGTGATGATCAAAGAGCACAGCCTTCAGTATGTATTGTACCTCAATGTAAAGAAAACAAGAATCCTCACCACTGGACCAATAACCAACATTCTTATCAATGGAGAAAAGATTCAAGTTGTCAAGGACTTCATTCTTTTTGGATGAGTATCAACAATCAAGGAAGCAGCAGTCAAGAAATCAAATGATGTATTGAATTAGGCAAATCTGCTGCACAAGACCTTTTTCAATAAAGTGTTGAAGAGCAAAGATGTCAGCTTGAGGACTAAGATGCTACTGACCCAAGCCATGGTATTTTCAATAACCTCATATGCATGTGAAAGCTGGACAAAAGGAAGACCATAGAAGAATTGATGCTTTTGAGTTATGGTGTTGAAGGAGAATATTGAAAGTGCCATGGGCACCCATAGAACCAATAAATTTATGTTGGAAGAAGTGCAGTCAGAGTGCTCCTTGGAGGCCAAGATGGCCAAACTTCATCTCTCATACTTCAGACATATTGTCTGGAGGGACCAGTCGCTGGAGAAGGATATCATGTTTGGTAAGGTGGAGGGTCAGAGAAAAAGAGGAAGACCCCCAATGAGATGGATTGGCAAAGTGGCAGCATCAATGGGCTCAAACCTATCAACAATTATGAGGCTGGCCCAGAACCGGGCAGTGTTTCGTTCGGTTGTGCATACGGTCGTTATGAGTCGGTACCGACTTGATGGCACCTAACAACAATATACACACATAAAATGTAAAATAAAAATTTAAATAGACGATTTACAGTCTCCACTGGCCCCCACTTTGTACTGAAGCTTAACTCATGAAATGCAATGAATTGCGGTTGGCAGGATGGCAGTTCAACTGAGAAAAACTCACTGAGATAAAACCAGCCACATAAAAAAAAAGCACATACTTTCTAACTCATAACTCTTGGGGACGTACACTTCAATACTAGCAGACTCTGAGACAAGGTGATTTCAGAATTTTTTTTTTTTCCTATCCTTCCTTTAATGTCCTTGAGAGCCACAATCTTTATACTGGCAGGAGTTTTCGGTGTTTCCCGCCTCCACTCCCCCCACAAACAGGGTATTTAACATCTAGGAATGCCCTTGGGCCTCACAATGAGCAAGACTTGTTTACAAGGAAGCCAGACACACCCACATTCGTTCTGTACTGAAAAGGACAGTGGGGTTTGCTACTTGTGCCCCACCCCCATATTGTTGTTGTTAAGTGCCATAGAGTCAATTCCAACCCATAATAACCTATATTGTTGTTGTTGTTAAGTGCTGTCGAGTCGGTTCCGACCCATAGCGACCCTCTACAGGGTTTCCAAGGCTATAAATCTTTATGGGAGCAGAAAGCCTCATCTTTCTCCCACGGAACAGCTGGTAGTTTCGAGCTGCTGACCTTGCAGTTCACAGCCTGATTCATAACCACTACGCTACCAGAGAATCTTGTATAGGGTTTCTGAAAGACTGACATGCACCCTCCACATGGTGCTATGATCAACTTGATGGTAGTCGGTTTGATTTTGGGTTTTGTCCTGAAAATAGCAGTTTCTTTCCCGTTGTGTGAAACCCTTCAGGTCTCTGCGAGGAGAGGGCTCTGACCTTGTCCAGATGAGAGACGGCATGGAACACCAGGCAGGCCCATCAGACATGTTCAGGGGTGAGAAGACTGAACCACGACTGTGCTATTTCTACCTTACAGTGACTCCATGGGACAGAGCAGAACTGTCCCACAGGGCTCCTGAGATTGCACATCTTTAAGGAAGCAGACCACCTGGTGTCTCCCAGGAACTGCTGGTGTGTTTGTACCACTGACCCCTCAGTTAGCAGCCCAATGCTCAGCACTTGCATTTCTCTTGACCACACACACCAGGGGCGGTATCCCATGCTGGACTCTGGCTGACCCTGGTTATCCTAGGATCTTGTCTGCGTTTCCTTCTTCTCTGTCAGACCAGCTTATGGCCAACAAGCGCTACTTAACAGAGAAGAGCGATGATTCAAGTTCTCCGCCACAAGCACACGTTCTTGTTGATACAGGAGCTGTTGGGTCAGCTCCGACCTGTCACAATGTATTGACAAGAGAACAAAACGCTGCCCGCCTGCGCCATCTTCTCATGTGAGCCCACTGTCGCGGCTGCTCTGTGGGTCCATCTCTTGGATGACTTCCTCACCTTCACAGGATGGCGACGTTACCAACCATCATGTCCCTCCCTAGAGATCGGTCTCTCCTGATGAGGAAACCATCTGAAGTCCCACCATCCTCACTTATGAGGAACATTCCGATTGCATTTCTTCCAACAGTGATTTGTTTGTTGGGGGGCGGTCCATTGTATAGTCAATGTTCTTCACCTACGTCTTAGTTGAAACGTCTCTGCAATTCCTCCATCTTCTTTTTCACTGATTTTCACAAACACAGGAGGAGACTGAACACCATGGCCTGGGGCATTAGTCAACCAAGTGGTATCTAGCCTCCCTGACCTGGGCATCTCCCAACAAGTGTCCCGAGACCCACCCAGCTCTCTTTATTTGAGATGAAGACATTTACCCACTACAAAAGAAGGGGCACACTCTGAGTTTCCTTCTGACCCCTCATTCAGTGTCCATTCCAGCAGACCACCTTGCTGCTCACAAAGCCACAAAGAATGTTTCCTCAACTGTCTCCCAGTGATCATTTAGAAATACCCAATCTACTGACAAAAACTCCAATTAGGTTTCTCTTGTCAATTAATTAGAGCCAAGACAAATGAAATACTGGTTTTTATTTAAAGTTTAGTAAAAAATGGCATGCAATTAGCTGGCAACAGTCGTGATCTCTGCAGGGTTTCAATTATGCTGTGGATGATAGTCCCCTAATTCAATACAAAGCTGTAATTAAGAACGTAATTAACTCCTGAGGTTCTACTGATGTCATAGACCACGAGAGCACATAATGATCCTTGTTGTTCTCATACAACATTCTTTGCCAAATTATTCCTCTAGGGAAGTATGTGCTTTTACTTATCACGTAAGTACATAAAATAATTTCTAGTGGGCACTTCGCCAATCGATTGGTTATGTTACCAAGGCGAGGAAAACGCAAGCGAGGGGACTTGCTGCCCACCTGCTCCCCAGTGTCTTGGGGAGCTGTGATTTGGGACTGTTATTCCATTTCTGGAAAGGGTCCTGGGTGGTCCAGTGTGACAGAAGAGGAACCCCAAAGTGGTCCTGTGAAAAGTGTTTTCTAACACAGGCCAAGTTCCATATGCTTTGCAAACTTTTGTTTGCAGTTCACTGAGCTGTAAGGTTGAGGTGGGATGTGGGGGAGCTCCGCCTACTCCCCCATTGTGTTCTCAAAGTCTAGCTCAAACCTGGAGTCTGCTGTTAAGTGCTGTCGAGTAGGTTCCGGCTCATAACGACCCTGAATAGGATTTCTGAGGAGTGGCTGGTGGGTTTGAACTGCAGACCTTGTGGTTAGCAGTCCAGTGCTTAGCCTACAGTGCTACACTACACCAGGACTATGAAGCCTGGAGTCTAGTTGGTCCTTAATAATTACTTTTTGGATAAGTGAACTCACTAACACACAATACCCCCATTTTACGTTGTCTATGATGTATTTGTGATGTGATGCCCAAAGTCAGCAAGTTAATGGTACAGCCAGAATTTTGTTACTTCTGAAATCTCTGCTCCTTTCACAAATTAAGATCACTAATTCTCCCTACAGAGAAGTTCTTTTAGAAACATCACTGTTGTTGTCGAGTCGGTTCCGGCTCATAGCAACCCTGTATAGGGTTTCTGAGGAATTGCTTGAAGGTTTGAACCTCTGACCTTGCAGTTAGCAAACCAGTGCTTATCCTACAGCGCCACACCTCAGGAGTCCAAACATCCCTGAGGGGATGATTAAACCGAAAGAAAAGAAACAGACAGTATCAAACTTTCTTCTGGCTGAAGACTCCTTTTTTTATTCTCCTGTTGATTGGGTGGCTTGCTCTTCGAGTATGCTCAATTTTTTTCCTCTTTGTGTCTTAGTATCTGCTAGTTGGACATCTAGTACCATCAGCTGGAATTCTAGAACTCACACTAAATATTTTTGGCTTGGAGAGATGAATTTGTTAGCAGTTGTGTTTTACTGAACATCTGTTCTTACTTCTTTTTATTACACGACCATGTGGTAACCTGGTCGCCCTTGGCTTTTGTTCCTCCAGGAAACCAGTTAAGAAAGGAGATGGTTTCACTTACAAAAACACAAGCACAAAACTGCAAACTGAGCAGGTCAGAAGACGGGCAAAAATGGTGTCTCTCCAAAAGAAAACGAAAAAACACTCGGCGCAAAAAAACTCCCACCCAGAGATTTCAAACACATCTAAAATGGTTATTGAGTAAACAGATAAAATCAAGCAAATAGATCAAATCAAATCAAATAGTGGGTTACACACTGGGTTTCTAACTGCCAGGCCAGCAGTTTGAACCCACCAGCTGCTCTGCAGGAGAAGAATGAAGCTTTCTGCTCTTGGGAAGATTTACAACCTCAGAAACCCCGTACCAGGCCGCTGTCAGTTGGAACTGACATACTCATTATTTTGATTGTAATGCAGCAACAACAGAATATTCTATTGGATTTTAAAATGCATGTGGGTAATCACTGCTCAAAACACTCAGGTTATGTGCTATTGTCGTGAATGGCCATCGGGTCGGTTCTGACTCAAGCGACCCTATATAGGGTTTCCAAGGAGCAGTTGGTGAATTTGAACAGCCGACCTTGTGGTTCAAACTGACCTTGCGGTCCAGTGCATTAACCCACAACTCCACACATGGATCTAGTGGTCAAGGTTTCCAGTTTTTGCTTCAGGTGACGGGTTTGCAGACCTTGTTGCATTTCTTAGAGTCCTGGTGTAGCTCTGAGTATTAAGCACTGGACCGCAAGGTTTGATCGGCAAGGTCAGTGGTTCAAACTCACCAGCTGCTCCTTGGAAACCCTATACAGAATCACTATAAGTCAGAACCAACTTGATGGCACTTTACAACAACAAGAGTGGTATAATCACACATATGTAAGAGGAGTCCTGGTTTGTGCTGTAGAGTAAGCATGGGACTACTAACTGCAGGTCAGTTTGATCGGCAAGGTCGGTGGTTCAAACCTAGCAGCCACCCCTCAGAAACTCCGAACAGAGTCGCTATGTGTCAGCACTAACTCAATGGAACTTCATAACAAATGATATTCTCTAAAATTCAACGGTGACACAAATGGTTACTGCTCAGTTAGTAACAGAGACTGGCCGTTAGAGTTCACACAAAGGGACTTCAGAGGAAAGGTCTGGCTACCTCTTTGGGAAAGTCATAACCTTACAGAGCATGCTGCCACATGTGGGGTTACCTTGACGTGGAGCCAACTCCGTGGCAAGTGGTTTGGTTTGAGGATAAATAGAAATGAGTGTTGTGGACCAAAGGTTATGACTATGCTTAAGGTTACGTTATGATAAGTCAATGGTTGGTTAGACTCTTGGCTGTTGAAACCCAGCAATGCTGTGGGGGAGAAAGGTGTGGCAATCTCCTTCTGTAGAGATGGCGGTCTTGGAAACACTGCAGTCAGCTCGACTCTGCCCAGCAGGGTCAGTAGGAGTCGGGCTTGACGGCACAGGGTCACAGTTCATCTTGTCTGTGGGTCCTGGTGGCGCAGTGATTACAGCGTCAGACTGCTAACTGAAAGGTCAGCAGTTCAAACCCACCAGCTGCTTCATGGGGGTCGATGAGACCATCTGCTTCTGTAAAGGTGCCAGCCTCGGAAACCCTCTGAACAACAGGTCTGGCTTCGTGGTCTGTACTTGCGACCAAAATAATGAGTAAGATAAAATGTAGAAAATTAAAGACGATACAACATAAAAATATTTCAAATGAAAGCAGCCAGCCAAAACGAAAACTAAAGACAGAAGTCAAGATGATGACCTTCTGCCGGTTAGGACCTCAGCCTCACAGAGTTCATTCTCACGGGCGTCTTGGTCTTCCAATGCGTGTGAAGTGTGTAGTCTTTCCTGTTTTCTAACACCACGTCTGGCTTCCTTCAGAGACTTCAGAGCTGTCCCAGCACCCAGCTCAGTCCCCTTCTACTGGGGACCCTGCCACCCTCCTCTTGCCTGAATGGAAAAGCTGTGTCTTCAGAGTCAACCAAACCCTCCAGAAAGTCTGCTGATCTTACTGACGCCGAGAGAGGGAAAAATGGAAACCAGGAAGAGGGTTTGCCTGGTGGTTGTATACCTGGAGGTGAGGACAGAAACCGCTTGTGTGTGTACATAGTCACACACATACACTTACACCAAAAAACAACAACAAACAAACCCACTGCTGTGAACCAGTTACAATCATCCTGACCCTATTGCTGTTCTTACGTGCCATTGAGTCAGCTCGACGCATAGCGGGCCCCACATAGGGTTTCTGAGTAACGGCAGGTGGATTTGAACTGCCAGTCTTGTGGTTAATGGTCGGTCCAGTGTTGATCCGAGAGCGTCACACCAGGACTCCATGGACCATACAGGACAGAGCAGAACTGCTCCATAGGATTTCTGAGACGGTACAAGTTTACGGGTGCAGACAGCCTCCTTTTTCCTTCCACAGAGTGGCTGGTGGGTTTGAACAACCCACTGGTGGTTAGCAGGCAGTGCTTATCCTAAGCGCCACCAGGGCTCCTTATACATGTAAACAGAGGGCTTTCTTTCAAGGGATTGGCCCACAGGGCCGTGTGGGTGACAGACCAGTCACCTGGAAACACACAGACAGGAGCTGACTGCAGTTTGGAGGCAGCTTCATCTCCAGACATCCTCCCTTTTTCCTCTGACAGGCTTCACCTGATTGGGCAAGGCCCACCACAGGATCAAGGGTCTTCTCCTTCACTGACAGTCTGTTGGGGACACATTATGACCTACATGTACAAACAACTTCTACAGCTACATCCAGACTAAGATCCTGATTTAAAAAAAGAAAAAAAAAAACTGGGTATGGTAAGCCAAGTAGTATGAATACGTTAGACTAACCATCACATCTGAGAAAGTATTTACCTGTGTCTTACTTTACTATCTGTCTGTCCCTCACAACCCCGGTACCTAGAATGTGAACATCATGACTAGTTCTGTAAACATTAAGTTACAGGTATGAACGAGACTGGTAGAACCCCCACTTTGATGGCCCTTCAAGCCTGGAGCTGAATTCACCTTCGTGGCTTAACTTTCAGCCAAATAGCCGGCCTAGCAGGTGAACAGTAACGCCAGGGAGGCACGCTGTCCCTCAAACAACCAGCCAGATGAGATCAGAAGGGCAGTGTTTGCCCAGGGAGAAGCTCAGAAGGCAGAAGAGCCCGGAGGGAAGGACAGATGGGCAGAGTGCTGATACACAGCGGGGCCTGCAATCAATGCAAAATGTGTGGGTGAATGGAAAACCCACTTGCTGTATAAACGTTCACTCTAATCACAAGTAACAACAACAACAACAACAAAGCTAAACAGAAAACTACTGTCTGACCCAGAAATTCCATTCCAAAGTGACTGGAAAGCAACGATATAAACACAGACAAAAAAAAAAAAAAATTAAAAAGTTGACAACTTGACGAATACACAGATTTTCTGCCAATGAAACACTCAACTGTAACTCTGAACAGTTCCTGATATGAGGAAGGAACTCAAAGTTGGGGGAGAATCAGAATATCAAAATTATGGAATTTTCCCACCAGCTTTTTGAAGCCCCCTTATAGAAGGGGCAGGCATCAGCTCTCCATTAACGCTCTCACCAATTAACAAAAAAAAAGAAAGAAAGAAAAGAAAGATTCTTCCTTCTTAAGTTCAGACATCACCTAAGAACCAAACATTCCGATTTGCAATAAAGACCGAAATGGACAACACATTTCTTCCGTCTTTTCTCACTCCAGGGATATTTTTGGCTCAAACAATAAATGATGAAGGACCACATTTCTCCGCGGAGTGAGATAAAAGTCCTTTGATCTCTCTGAGACTCTTCTTTGCTTTCTGTGCTAAGAGCTATTAAATAGATTTGAGGTTCAAGTGTCTCCTAGGAATCCTAACCATTTCCAGGGGTTCACACCCTTTCTTCTCAGCTGTGAGTGATGGGTTTAATCAACTTCTCAGACAAGTGGCCAGACGAGGAAGACATCTAGCCGGGGACGAGGGGGCAAGCCTTTTCTTCTCTGTGTGAACTCAAAGATTCTCTTAGGGGACACAGAGACTAAAATAAATGAATCCCCATGCACTTGGACACGTCTTCGCCCCCTTGGTTATGAGCTGGCTTGTTCTGCACATTGCGTTCTCATCACAGCTCTGCTAGAAAATCGCCCTGTGCCATCCCACTTTGAGCAGTGGGTGAGTCTTCTCTGCTGACCCCACTCACCACTCTGGGTGCTGGTCTGACCTGATCTAAACCACTGTTGTTAGGCGCTGCCAAGTCTATTCAGACACACGGCGATGCTGCCGAATAGAGTAGAGCAGCCTCCCAGGGTTTCCAAGGCGGTCATCCTTGCGGGAACAGACGGCTTTTCAAACTACCGACCTTGTGGTTAGCAACCAAGTGCTGAACCACCACACCATCAGGACTCCCTGTAATCCAGACTCATCAAGATGAAAAGTAACCCTAGGGTTGTCCAGCAAGTCGACTGTCTTACGTCCGGAAATGGAGAAGGAGATGCATCTGCTTGTCATGGCTCACAGGCTAGTTCTGGGCTCCAAGAAGAGGTCTGAGTGTGTCACCATCTCTGGCCCATTTAGATAGGGAGCAGTGGTCTCCGACAAGTCACTAAGTTCCTCTGAGTGCTCTCGTGGACTGTGAAGAAATTATGTGGCATTGTGTTCATGATATGGCACTATAGATTAAACACTGGACCCCAAGGTTGGTATGAATTGCAAGCCACTCACCAGCCGCTCCTCAGAAACACTATACAGGGTCGCTGTGAGTCAGAACTTACTCAAAGGCACTGAACAACAACAGATATACATGAGGAGGCCTACAAACAACAGCTCTACCCGTGGCTACCCAACCGTCAATGTGCTGTACTGTGGGGGCCTGTTCATGGCTGAGATGCTGGAAGCTGTGCCCTCATATTTCAAAATATGTGGGCAGGTGCTAATGACGTTTCCAGATGGAGAAAAGCTCGGAAGAAAGGTCTGGCAATCTATATGTAAAGATCAGTCAGTGAAAACTCTAGGGATCATAACAGGATCCACAGGACCAAGAGAGAGACGCCAGATTTTCAGTGGTTTCCTGTGGGCACCTGGAGCCAGCAATGCCTGAAGCCATTCCTGAGGGTAAACTTTGTAAACTGTGTTGTATTTCTGTCGGTGGCAGCCCGGCGTCCCAGTTAGTGTAATCTGACCAAGCTTAGAGGGATGCCTGAGAGCACCATTCCACTCCCATGGTTGAGACCCCACCTCACCCCGTGCAGGTCACCAGCTCCGCAGAGATGGTCAAGGAGAAGCGGGGACATGATGTGGATGCAGGTGTTGGGGAAGGCGCAGGTGAGGGTAGGAAGCTTGATGATCTCTGCTGGAGAGGTGGGCTTGAGCCAGCCACCTGGGTAGGCAAGGACACTGTAACCCAGAATTGTTACATGGAGGATGCTGAGTGAACCTCATCCAAACTCCACGTCCACATCCCAACCTCCAAGGAGTTCGGGAACGAAATCGTTATTCCAAAAGTGCCCTGGATGAGTACACCTCACCTCAGGGCAAACCTAATTGAGTCGATCAGCATTTGGTGGCACCTTGTCTCCATAGCAACATCTTTGGACTGTTTTTCCCCTTTAAACAATCTAGAGACTCTAGCTGGAGAACTGTCCATATTGTTCACAGTTCTTGCTGTTCTCTCCATTATATTTAAAATTCTGTTCCTCCCACTGGGAGCCCAGGGGACAGGAAACCACACCTCAGGGCTAATTTGTTTAACTGAATGAAGCCCTCAGGGCAGGGTGATGGGCAAGGGGCTCCCATATCTCCTTCGGAATAATTCTGAGCGGTACCAAGGATGCGGTGGACTCAACCCACCCGTGACACACTCTCAAAACCAACCTGTTTCCTCAGTTTGACCCCGACTCATGGAGACACCGCCTGTGACAAGTTAGAACAGTGTTCCACAGGGCTTTCAGTGGCTGACTTCCCAGTACTAGATGACCAGGCTTGGCTTCTCAGGCATCTCTGGATAGACAGACCTCCAACCTCTCCACCAGCAGCAAGCTCGGCTGAAGCTTCCTAAACAACAATCCCATCCTAAGACGTCTCATATTACCTTCATTCCCATCCATCCTGCCCAGGACTGAGACACCCCGTCAGGCTGGGAAATCACTCAAGGAAGGAGCGGGTATCCACCGTGGCTGCAGCACACATTCTCTAACTCACTCAGAAAAGTTAACTCAGAACCAACCAGAGGAACTAGATGGTGCCTGGCTACCACAGACCACCCTGGTCAGGACCGCATCCTGCACAGAAAAAGATAAATGTGGAACAAAGCTCAAAATCATGAAAAAGACCAGATTTACTGATCTGATGGAGATGGTGACCCTTAGACCTTCTTCAAGCCTGGAACTGAACCCACCCCCAGGGATCAGCCTGGAACAAACATCACACAGACCTCTAAAGGGGACAATACCACCTACAAGGAAGGTGCTCCTCATAATAGCAAACCATATGAAACCTAAAGCGCTGTATTTGTGGCAAAACCATGTTCAGAACGCAGGAAGGAGCAGCGAATGGAATGGGGAGCGTATGGAGGAAGGGAGAAGAAGGCTGTCTGTAGAAACAAATGTCACAAAACAAGACGTGTCTACATTGCTGCATGGGAAACTGACATGCTCTGCAAACCTCCACCCAACCTGCTGTCAAAATCAGCCTTAACTCAA
This sequence comes from Chrysochloris asiatica, assembly GCF_000296735.1. Taxonomy (NCBI): domain Eukaryota; kingdom Metazoa; phylum Chordata; class Mammalia; order Afrosoricida; family Chrysochloridae; genus Chrysochloris; species Chrysochloris asiatica. The sequence continues at coordinate 3,195,322 of NW_006408799.1, read as the reverse complement.
AGCTGTGGCCGGGGTACTGCCTTTGAGCACCATCCCGACCACTGTCCTTTCTAGAATGGATTTCCAGAAACTTCAAGGGAAAACTACAACACTAGCGGAGGACAAGGAGTTTGATTAGACTCAGTGATCAAATGGAGACAATCCTACCTGCTGCAGTTTAAACACAAAGGGATTTTTATCATACTGCGCGAGGGTCGTGTGTGGCTGTGATGCTGGAAGCGGAGCCAACAGTATTTTAAATACCAGCAGGGTCACTCGTGATGGATACATTACAGACTAAGACAGACTAGGGAGAAAGGTCTGGTGATCTGCTTCCTAAAATAAACCAATTTAAGCATCTGCTGATCCCTGAGCCAATCATCCGTTTTATGAAACATGCTGTGCTCATTGGCTACGCCTGGGTCATGTGACTGCCCCTGGGGCCTGGGGGTGGAGCTACCACCCCACCCCCTTTGAAGGGATGAGCCTGAGGGGGTAGTACTTCCAACAAACAGAGCAGGAAGGTTTCATGGTAAGGTGGGCAGGAGATTCGGGGTAAGCAAAGGCCCAGCTCTGTAGTGTCTGTTCCCACCCTTGGTGACCCATGTGTTACACAGGGGAACAACTCCATAGTGTTTTCTCCAGGCCTTTCTTGTGCATCACCACTGGGTGGGTTCTGATTGCAGTTGAGACACTTTGCACTGCCTCTCTTCCTGTGTCTGTTAAGTGCCGTTGAATCCGTTCTGCCTCATAGCAGCCCCGTGTGTGTCAGGATAAGACGGCTCCATAGGGTTTTCCGTGGCTGAGTTTTCAGAAACAGATTGCCAATCTTTTTCCCAAGTTCCTCTGAGTGGGTTTTATCCTCTATCCTTTTGGCTGTTGTTGTGAAGTGCCATGGAGTCAAGTCAATTCCGGCTCATAGAGATCCTGTACTAGATTTCCAAGGAGCAGCTGGTGGGTTTGAACCACCGATCTTGTGGTTTGCAGTCCAGTGCATATCCTACAGCGCCACACTGACTGCAAAGTGCTTGCAGTAATCAAGGACCACTGAAGGTATAAAGGGCACTGGGGAAAGGGAACCCCATTTCTCATGTGACAGAAGAGTCAAGTACCAAGTGCAGGAGATTCACACAAGAGTATTGTCTGCGGTTCTGCTGATCTCTGGTATGGCAAGGGAAGTACAGGGAACATTAATTCCAAAAAGAAACGGAAAAGTTAAAATACCATTAAGAGATAATACAGTTTTTGCTTCCCTTAATTATTAACAGACATGGAGGAATAATTTAGAGTTCTATTAAAACTGGATGAAGGAATTCATAATACATTTAGGTCACAGGAGATTATGAAAATATCTGGCCTCATTTTCATGGTACCTGATAGAAATTTTGCCCGCAAAACAATTGTGAAATGCAATAATGTACATTAAACTAGGGGCCCTTGATAGATGTGCTAGCTTTTCTTCTTCAAATCCAGAGAGCTGGAGCTTCAGGTTGTCTGTGCAGATAATGTGGAACATCTTTACTCAAATATGCCCTGGATTTCTAAGTCCCCCCGCTGGGCAACGCAGCATCCGCCCCCACCCCCATCCCCACCCCAGACTGCTGCTGTCAGGTGTTCTTGCATCACTTCCTGTGTACAGTTACCACCTGATCCTGATGCATCCTCACAGTCATTGCTATGTTTGAGCCTACAGCTGTAGCCACTCTGTTAGTCCATCTTGTTGGGGGTCTTCCTCTTTCTCACTCCCTTCTACTTTGCCAAGTGTGATGTCCTTCTGCAGGGACTGGTCCTTGCTGATCACATGGCCAGAGTGTGTGAGACAAAGTCTTACCATCGTAGCTTCTAAGGAACAATCTGGCTGTACTTCTTCCAGGACAGATTTGTCTATTCTCTTGGCTGTCTGTGGAATGTTCCAGACTCTTCACCAGCACCATAATTCAAAAGTATCTCTTCTTCAGTCTTTGTTGACACCCCTCTGATTTGGGGGAAGAAGGAGAGATTACTCTTTCCTCACTCTGTCCATCAACAAGGATGAGTACATCCACGAAACTAGCAGATGAGGTTACAGCATCCTCCCTTCCTCTCTGGGTACCATATTGATGCGCATCATTTAACCGGGATATTAAAGAGTAAGGATGCATGCCACTCATCTCAGCATCCCAGAAGGTGAAAGGCTTCAGGGAGTTTTCAGCACAAAGACCCACACCCCTTTAGCCAGCAGCAACCATTTATCTTCACTTACAGCCCAAGAACTCACCAACAAAGAGCGCACCTGAGCCCCTTTCTCCTGACACACTGACTTTGCTGCAGCTGGTGGTCAACAAACCAGCTCTGGTCCCTGAAGACCTTCAGGTGTGACACAACAAAACAGCACCTAGCCCTGTACACTTGCTGTGATGTTCGTAACTGGATGTGACACTGTAGGGTAAGGACTGAACCTCAAGGTTGGCTTGAACCATAAGGTCAGTAGTTCAAACTTACCAGCCGCTCCTCAGAAACCCCATGCAGGGTCGCTACGAGTTGGAACCAATCCAACACGACGGCACTTAACAATACCAACTGTAACTGGGAGATATTCTCTGGTGGTCCACATTGTGCCGAGTAGCTAATTTCTGGGAGTGCATTGCTAGCCCTCTTTTCTTCATCATTCTTAATCTGGACGCTCCATTGGAAAGCCATCCTCCACGAGTGGCCCTTCTGGGATTTGAACTATTGGTGGTATCGCTTCTAGCATTGCGGAAACACAGCAGCCACCTCAGTGTGACAAACTGACAGATGGCTGGTGGGCATAACCAACTAGAATATTCTGAGGTAAGCGGGAGTAAGGACACAAATACACACACACACACACACACACACACAGAACAAAGACCTGTCTCAAATACTTCTGAAATCATTTCATTTTGAAGTATCCTTGATGATTCTTTAATCAAAAAAAAAAAAGTTCTTTAGCAAAAACTTCACATATTAACTTGGGTGGCAGGAAAAGCTGTGTACATTAAGGGAGTTAGTTGTTACGTGCCGTGGAGTCGGTTCTGACTCACAGTGATCCTATATGGCTTCTGAGGCTTTAAGTCTTTCTGGAAGTAGAGAGTCTCATCTTTCTCCCACAGAATGGCTAGTGGGCTCAAACCACCAACTTTGTGGTTTGTGGCCCAGCGTTTACTGTATGGAGCCTCCACACTCCACAGTATGGGAGAGATCAGCACAAGAAGATCAGGACCAAGGGGATCCTGGGAACAGCACATCACACACACACACACACACACACACAGAGAGAGAGAGAGAGAGAGAGAGAGAGCTTAACACCAATCTACTCGACAGATAGAAAATCTTAACATTCAGTGGACAGTGACTAAGATTCCTTCTTTGCCCCAGTCCTTCTCTACAGTTTTAAAACCTAGAACACGCAAACAAAACAAAAAAACCCCAAAACACTCAACAGCCACCTATCACAGAAACCCTACTGCCACATTAATACTAGACTATTGTCATCCTTTTACTGAAAACCTACTGCCATCGACTCGATTCTATCCTGACTCATAGTGACCTGACAGCAATCATGGAACCGCCCCATGGGGTTTTGTAGACAGACGGCCACATTGTTTCACCAAGGAGTGGCTGGGACGTTCAAACCGTCAACCTTTCAGCGAGCAGCTAAATGCGTAACCCACCCGAATTAGAATGTCTTTATGGGGAAAAAGAGGTGTGTTCCAAGCTGAAGTATTTTCTGTCTAGAGATTTTTTTAAGTTGAAGTCAGTAGGATGGATACTTGTCTCTAGAGGAATACAGACTGCAAGTCTGGCTGTAAGATGACGTAAACCAAAAAGCCTGTGGGGTGAACTCAGAGACAGACAGGCTACACTCACTGCATTTGATGAGAAATGTGGAATGCCATAATTCAGTCCCCAGTGAACCCCGAGAAGAGACGATGAACTCCATGGGGTAATCTCACAAGTAAGTACCATACCATGAGTAGAAACATGTCCTAGCTACTGGAAGTCCAAGGCCTTACTGCCAGCCTGGGCTGTCAGGGTCAAGCTGGGTGGGAAAGGTGGCCAACATCAGCACCATCTTAGAAAATGCAGACGTGGCTGCAGCTGGTGTTTCGTTGTCTCTGAAACTGCCAGGGCATGGATTTGGGGGTCTTGCTAAAACAGACCATTTGCAAATGGCAACTCTTGAGCGTAGGGCTGAGAGGTCTCGGTTTTAATTACCAGCCAGCTCTTCGATTAGAGCATCAGATGATAATGTCTCAGTGTTATCCATACCACTGTCAACAGCTGTGGTTTCGTCATTCCAGATAATTTCATTCTGAATGAATGGAAAAAAAAAAAACCACCCACAAAACCACAACACAGAGCCACACAATAGCCTACAGTTCAGCAGAGTCTTAAAGTTCAAAGTTATTTTCTGGCCTGAGGGGAACATTAGGTTCAGCCCTTCCCATACTTGGATTGTTGGGGAAATACAATAATGGCCCCCCCGCAACCCCCCACCCACCCACCCATCTGTCAGCTGTGATGCTGGAAGCTATGTTGTTGGTATTTGGTGAACAGTTTCCAGTGGGATTTCAGATTAAGAAGACAGTCCTGGTGAATTACTAAAACCCTTATCGATTACAACGACATACTGTCTGGTAATAGTGCTGAGGTTAGGAGCCCTTCAACATCAGACTCAAATATACCAAGGATGACAGGGATGACCCATTAACTAGTATCAACGACTGAGTCTACACAGCTATGAGATCTTTGAGGAGGTCTTTGGAGACCAATGAGGGATGTATTTAACTATCCCACGCATCCTAAGGACCCCTGGTGACCCAATAGCACTCAGCTGCTAACTGAAAGGCGCAGGCAGTTTGAATCCACCCAGCAGTTCTGTGGAAGAAAGACCTGGCGATCAATCTGCTTCCATAAAGATGGCAGTCTAGGAAAAATACGGGGCGGCTCCACCGTCACATGGGGTCCCTGTGTTGGGACTTGACGGCACAAGAACAGGATGTACAGTGGCAGCGAGCTGCTTTGTGACCAAGTCTGCGGGAATCAGCCTGGAGCGGGGAAAGGGGGGGATGAGCAGTCCCAGGGAGGGGGCTTCTAGGCTGAGGTCATCCTCAAAGGACCAGGACCCAGCCCACCTGACCGTGACCTCAAACACATGAATGAGTCCAATAGACCCAGAATGAGGAGCGAAATAAACAATGTCTTCTGTACCCCATCGTCCTGAACCCCAGTTTAGGGCAGAAGGGCAGAAGTCCCTTTTAGGGTTGTTCAGAGGTCAAAAGGGGTGAGAGCAGTACTTTTTAGAAAGCCTAGAGCCTTTAAAGTTTTCTTCACAGAGGCATTAGGTGAACCCGTCCATATGGATATGGCGTTCAAGCAAAGCAGAGAATCCAAAACGAGTGAGGGGATGTCTGTTCCCTTAAAGAATTTGATACCACCGGGTCATCTTAAGAAAATTAGCATCGTGTCCATTTCTTCATGACAAACTCCTGTTGGATCAGCACTGGTTCAAACCCACCAGCTGCTCCTCGGAAACCCTGGACAGGGTCACCAGGAGCCTGGATGGACACAACAACACTTCACAACAAGTCCTGCTACAACTGTGACCCTCAGGGCACCACGTGAGGGGTGGGCTCTTGGGGGACGAAGGGCCCTGTCTGTTGTCAGCATCTGGGTGTCCGCCTCTTAGCCACCTCCACAGAGCAACTCACAGAGCAGGAACAACTGCTCCAGGTGGTGTCCAAGGCTGCCAGCTTTATGGCAGCAGACAGCATGTCTCTCTACTGAGGAGAGAGTCATGGGTTTGAACTGCCGATGGTCCAGTTACCAGCTGGGCGCCTACCCATGGCCAACAGGATTTCTTTCCTACAGCTTGTTGTTGTCGTGAAGTGCTGTCGAGTTGGTTCTGACTCACAGTGACCCTGTATTGGGTTTCCAAGGAGCGGCTGGTGGGTTTTGAACCACCGACCTTGTGGTCAGCAGTCCCATGCTCATCCTATAGTGCCACACCACGACTCCGATAGTGTAAGGGTTAGGGTTTACCACTAGTATTTAGGTGGGCACAATTCGGTCCAAAGTAGAACTCAGCCTTACAGTCCATCCCTGAATCCAGAGTTGTCCCTGTGTACCCCACCAGTGCTCAGCAGCTCTGGAGAAATTCGAACCCAAAGCAGAGGAGTGTCGTGTGGAAGACGCAGCACTAATGGGACAAGACACTTGTCATGACGACCAGGAAGATGAACATACGTCACCAGTAATCCAATCATCACCCACTTACATCTCACATTTGTCTATAAAGCCTCAGTATTCACGGAGAGGACCTCGTGTAGACAGGGGACTCTGAAGTCCAGGGGACTGACTGCATGGTGCTCATATCACAGCTAATTAACCAGAGCCCAGTGGTCAATACTGTATTATCTCCTCCATAACCACGCACAATTCTATTTTCTTCTCTTTGCTGCAACGCAGCCCCGCTGAGTGAAAAGTCAGTGGTCCAGGCCCTAAAAGCAGTGTGTCCTCTACCGAGTCATGAAATTTTAAGAACAAATCTACATCCCATGCAATTAGGGAAAACAATCACATACACATGAACACCTCTGAAGAAATACAGGTGTATCAGAGACAGAGTAAAGCTTTCTGTCTCAGGACCATAAAAAAATTAAAAAATTCCCTCCAAAGATTACAGGGCGGGGGGATTCAGTGGGACACGCAGGTGAGGTAGTCTAGCCTAAAACCAGTGATTTCCAAATGAACCAAGGATACTTTATTTCTAATATCTTCCATTTATCATAATGCCAGCTGAAGAGAGGTGTTATGGATACAGCAAAGTCTGAGGTTTAAAAATATAGCTAAATTAAAATAAAGGAATGGATTAACTGAAAGACATTCATTCTTTGAATAAAACCTGACCAGAGCCTGTGGAATAGACCCTAACTCAGTGTGAGCCCATGAGGGTTACCCCACGTTGTTGGAGAACAACCGCAGCCAAACATTCACCAATTCAACAGTTTGTACATGCCCAGTTCAGGGATACCAATGGCATGTTTCAAGCTCTGTGAACCCTTCTCACCCTCCTTGTTCAAGATGTTGCTCCCCATGAACACAAATGCCCTGCCCGAGAAGGTTCCCATCTTTCTAGTTCCTGTTGTCAATTTCATCCCATACATCTAGTTCTTAAAAGAGCACAAAAAAAATGCTCAAGACAGGCCATTTTTATCAGTTAAGCGGAAGTATAGTTTGGTTTTAAGATTTTAGGGGATGTTTTTAGCTTAAAGTTGAAAGGTTATCTCAGGACAATCGTTTAGGGGTTCATGACTCCCGAAAGGCCAAAGTTCATGAGGAGTTAAAATTCTTTGTACATGTCCCCTCCCCCCTTGATCAGGATTATTCTATAACATCTTTGATGCAAATGTCCAGTCCCGGAAGTGGGCACCATCCAGTTCCGGTCTCATGGTCAAGGGGACGGTGGTTCATGGCAGAGACCAGCCACACGTTCCACATCCTCCTGTTCCTGACGTACCTTCATTCCCTGTTGCTTCAGTCAAACAGAGATCAATCGTCCTGTCTCAGTCAGCTGCTTGCTAGCCTGTAACACCCCAGGAACTCAGTAACAAAGGAGGAGGTGGAACAGAAACACTAGACGCATTATTAGAACAATTCACTGGGATGCCCCATAAAACCATAACCTCCAAACCAAGGAACCAAATCCCAGGAGGTTTTTTGATTGAATACAAGTAGCTTCACCAGCTAATCCATTTTTTTGTTTGTTTTGGGTGTGGGGGGTGGGTGGGTGGGAGTCATTGTTATAAATGTATCACCGAACTTAGATCAATTCAACATTTTATAGGCATACAACGAACTGGCAGCAATTACAACTTTGCATGGATTGCAAGCATCCTCACATGGCTAAAGCAATATTGAAAGAGAAGAACAGACTAGGAAGACTCACACGTGTTGGTTTTAAAACCTACGACGGGACTTCAGAGAGTCCATGGACAAATGGAACAGAAAGATCAAGTATGGTTTCCACGAACTTTTTGGCGTTTCCTTGCACCAGACCGCCACAATAATCCAAACAGTGTAACAAGAGACACACAGAACAATGGGATAGAAATGAGAGTTCAAAAATAAACCCACCTGTTTGTAACAGTGTGGTGGTATGCCAAGGCATCTGTTCTGACACACAGCGACCCCAAGTAGGGTTTCTGAGGCTGCAGATCACCGTGGGAGCAGAATAGCTCATCTTTCTCTCATGGAGTACTCGGTAGATTCAAACTGCTGACCCTGTGCTTAGCAACCCAAGCATTGTTGTTGTTGTTAAGTGCCGTCGAGTCGGTTCCGACCCATAGCGACCCTGTACAGGGTTTCCGAGGGTATAAATCTTTATGGGAGTAGAAAGCCTCATCTTTCTCCCACGGAGCAGCTGGTAGTTTCGAACCACTGACCTTAAGGTTCGCAGCCCGATTCGTAACCACTACGCTACCAGAGCTCCTTAGCCACTATATTATAGAGCTCCTTAGCCAACTGATTTTTGACAAGGGTGCTCAGTGCATGAGATGGAAGAGGAAAGTCTCTTCCATAGATGGTGCTAGAAAATTGAAACATAACCCATGCCTCACACCACACACGAATCAACATGAATCAAGGACCTAAATGTGCAAGTAAAAACCGCAGCATTTTTACACGAGCAAGCAATGTTCTCAGGCCTAGCTTTCAACAGTGGATTATCTACTATAACAATAAAGCCTAAAAGAGAAAATAAATCACTGGGCTCTCATAAAAATGGAACGTAAAACTGATGGTCTACTCTGTTAAACCTTCACCCACTTCACAATAAAAAAATATTCTAAGAAAAAGAAAAATAAAGTTAAACAAAGAAGACTAAATCATCCAATGAAAAGTTGTTGTTAAAAAAACAACACAAAAAACCTTTCCCAAAGTCTTCACCAAATAAACAAGAAGACAATGTGACAATATCTCCAGAAGCCAGATATCTGACAAAAATCGAGTAACCAAAATACATATGAAACGTAGATAACCTAACACCAAAAAGAGAAATAACCCAGCCTTAAAATGGACAAAGGATTTGTGTAGACATTGCCCCAAAGAGGATATTCAAACGGTGACCAAACACATGAAAAGGAGTCCAGCATCGTGAGCCATTGGAAAGAGGCAAGTCAGACCACAGTGAGATGCCACCTTACTCACACTAGGATGCTTAAGATTCCTGGTTTGGCACTGAAGGATAAGCACTGGGTTGCTTGTTCCAAGGTCAATGGTTCAAATCCACGAACCACTCCTTGGAAATCCTATACAAGGTGGCTATGCCTCTGAACAACTCGACAGCATTTAACAGGATAGCGGAGAGGATGCATTTTTGGATAAGTTTGCTTCAAGGTCTTTGGATGGAGCAGATGGTTTGCAGTAGCTGCTAAGTGTAAGGTTATGTGGTTCTAACCCACACAGCATCACCACAGAAGACATGCCCATCTGCTTCCTTAGCGATTACAGCCAAGAAAACTGCCCTGTGAGGCAGTTTCACAGTGTCTCAAGGAGTTGCCCTGAGTCACAATTGCCTGTGGGTTTGTGTTTTTGTGCTGTTTTCTCTTTGTTGTTAAGTTCTTGGTGTTTTCCTTCAGGGAACTGGAAGGTTCTTGGTTTATGGTGAGAAAAACCAGGAGTACCTGAGAGGGGTTTTCCACATAGCAGAACAGAAATGGGGAACAGATATGCAGAGGCATGGATGTCAGAAGTCGAAGATAGTCACCAGCTATTTTCTGCGTAACCCCAAGTGCTCGGTTCCCACGTCTGTAAAATGAGGATGGCACTGCTTTCCTCTCAAGTCAGTCTGAATGCGTTTGTGAACAGTCACACCAAATCCAAACGAGCTTTCCCAGCAGCAACCAAACTCTGGTTCCTCATGCACAAGTAAAAGGTGAGGGAATCGAGGCGCTGGCATGAAGTATTTGAAATCTGACTGAGGTATCGATTAGGAAACACATTTCTCTCCATGCTTACAGAGCCACCGGCCATTGTTCCAACTGCTTGCATTCTATGTAGTTTTTAAATTGGGTCATTTGTCTTTTTTATGGTTGAATTTTTATTATTATTATTATAAAAATACAAATGATACAACATCTACCAATTCAATATCTTTCATAAATCCAGTTCAGTGACCAAGTTATACAACCATGACCGATATCTATTACCAACACTTCAATCACTATGAACAAAAATGCACTGCTTACTAAACAACGACTTCCCCTTTGCCCCCCACCTTCTGACCTTGGTTACTGCTGTTTTACTTAAGGGCTGTTGAGTTGGCTCTGACACATTGGAACTCTGCTAGAAGTTTCTAAGGAGTGGCTGATGGGTTTGAATCACCAATCTTGCGGTTAGCAGTCCAGTGCTTATCCTAGTGTACCACACCAGGACTCCCCCCAACCCTGATTACCACTGATAAACTTTGAGCTCTCTATATTTATTTGCCTGTACTAGAGATTTCACTGAAGTGGGTTACTGGAAGATGTAGCCAGAACGTTCTTTAGAAGCAAGGATGGCAAGACTTTGTCTCACTTTAGATGTGTCATCAGCAGGGGCCAGTAGCAGGAGAAGAACATCATGCTCAGCCAAGTGGAGGGCCAGAGGGAAAGAAGACCCTCAATGAGACGGAATGGCATGGGCTTGTGAGAAATTCTCAAGATGGTCCATCTTCAGAAATAAAGGGCCATGAGATTGCCAGACCAGATATAGCTTGTTGATTCACACCCAGGGATGTGTAAGCAGGATGAATTGGGGCTTGAAGGAGGGAAAGGACTCTGTCCTAGGACTAGAACTTTCAATAAGAATGCAGTCATTAAGACCATGGGTCATTTGTGCCAGATTGTGGAACTCTGGGGGCAGGGACTATGAGACATTGGAGTAGACTGAAAAACTTCATTGCTGTGTTGTTTGATGCCATAGAGTCGGTACCGACTCATAGCGACCCTATATACAACAGAAAGAACCACTGCCCAATCCTGGGCCAACCTCACTATTGTTGCCATGCTTGAGCCCATTGATGCTGCCACTTGGCCAATACATCTTGCTGGGGGTCTTCCTCTTTTTCTCTGACCCTCCACCTTACCAAACATGATATCCTTCTCCAGCAACTGGTCCCTCCTGACAATATATTTGAAGTATAATAGATGAAGTTTGGCCGTCTTGGCCTCTAAGGAGCACTCTGGCTGCACTTCTTCCAAAATGGATCTGTTGGCTCTTTTGGCAGTCCATGGCACGTTCAATATTCTCCTCCAACACCATAACTCAAAAGCATCAATTCTTCTACGGTCTTCCTTATTCACTGTCCAGCTTTCGCATGCATATGAGGTTATTGAAAATACCATGGCTTGGGTCAGGCGTACCTTAGTCCTCAAGCTGACATCTTTGCTCTTCATGTGGTGGTAGTGGTTATGTGCCATGGAGTCAGAACCAATTCATAGCGACCCTGTACAGGGTTTCCAAGGCTGGAAATCTTTATGGGAGCAGAAATCCTCATCTTTCTCCCGCGGAACAGCAGGTAGTTTCGAACTGCTGACCTTGAGGGTCGCAGCCCAATTTGTACCCACTACGTTCTTTAGAGTACCCAGTAAAAGGGGGACTAGAGGATGGGCTTTTTCAACACAGGGAAATAAAACTGTCTGTGGGCCGGCCATGTGGGGCATCTGCCTGCGTCTACTGGGTTGGGTACCCGATTTTGCAAAATCAAACAAAGAAAACCAGACTCTCGCTAACATAGAAGAGATTGGATTTCTTGAGTGTTTGTCAGTATCAACAGCGTTTCTCACAGGCTCAAACACAGCTACGATCATGAGGATGACAAGGTTGGACTGTGCTTTGTTGTGTTGTATATAGGGTCAGATTGCTATGAGCTGGGATCTACTCCAAAGCATTTAACAACAACATGCAATATTTGTCATTTTGTGATGGACACAGTTCACTCACTAGGCATTCAAGGAGTATTGATGTTTTTTACGGGCATCAGAACTTCCTCTCTCTTTATGACTGAGTACTATCCCACTGTATGGCTGGACCACATTGTGTTTACCCATTCATCTGTTGATAGACATGTGGATGGCTTCCCCCTTGGGTGGCTGTGAATAGTGATGTGTGAACATATGCACAGCATCATGTATTCATTCCCAGGTGGAGCCTGAGTCCTTGCTATCATGGGTCACGTGGAGTGGTTTTGACGTTGTTGAACAGTTGTCTGCTGATGCAGTAGACTCAGATATGAAGAGAGACTGGTGAGCCCCAGTTTTAGCGAAAACATCCTGGAGAGGGACACTCAATGCTCTAACAAGAGGCTGTTCTACCAGGATGGTCTTGGGCAGCTGAGCTGAGCTGAGCATGTTAGAGAGTCTCCATCGTACCATGAGAAATGGGCTCCATTCTCCCCTTCTCCCCAAGATGGCTCCCTCCCCATCCTTCCTTCCTCAAGATGGTTCCCACCCCATCCTTCCCTCCTCAAGATGGCTCTCACCTTATCCTTCCCTTCTCAAGATGGCTCTCATCCCATCCTTCCCTCCTCAAGTTGGTTCCCATCCTATCCTTCCTCCTCAAGACGACTCCCACCCCATCCTTCCCTCATTAAGATGACTCCCACCCCATTCTTCCTTCTTCAAGATGGCTCTCACTCCATCCTCCCTCTTCAAGACGGCTCCCACCTTATCCTTCCTTCCTCAAGATGGCTCCCACCCTATCATTTCCTCCTCAAGATGGTTCCCACCCCATCCTTCTCTTTTTCTCAAAACTGTTCCCAGCCCACCCTTCCCTTTTCCTCAAGACAGTTCCCACACCATCCTTCACATCTCCTCAAGATGACAACCATAGCCATTCCCTGAAGTGAACCAAGACACTTCCTACTGCTTAAAGACCCAAGATGGACTGCCATTTTATTTCATTCAGATTCCACGGGAGATCCAACGGTCTGATTCCCCAGTGGAAATATTCCATGCCAAATGCAATGTGAGTAAGGCCCATTAATTATGAAAACTCACAATGTGTAATTGTAATAATTAACCCGATCACATCAACATGACACAACCATGAATAATTGAGTAGGAACTGCATTTTTGGAGAGAAATGGGGATTGAAATCTAATGCAGGGGAGGTGATGGGGGAGTCACACAGTGCCCTGACAGAGGATGTGTCTTTGCTGCAATGTTCCATCCTGGTCACAAAGAATGATCCCCGACCTCTCAGGTGGAGAATCAAAGAAATGAAGACACTGAGAGGACCAAGTTTATGAATGGGTTCACATTCTGAAAGTGGAGGTCAAGAGCACAAGAAAAAAAAAAAAAGAAAAGATGTTTCTTCTCCAGATAAAACAAACTCAAGTTTCTGTCCTCAGCTAACTGCAGGAGACAGACAACAGCACTCCATGCCCCTCCCCCCCCATTCTTGGGAATTCTGTCAGGAGCTAGCTTTCTGCAGAAATGCAAGGGTACCAGCCCCACTTCTGGGTGGGTGTGCGAGCAAAGACTCAAGGGGAGGAAATGATGTATGTAATGAAAGACATGAATGAAATAAATCCTATTGATTCTGTGGTTTCGCATACTCAACATAAGACATTTTTGGCAATACTGTTTCATTTGAGAATGAGTGATTCTTCTATAGAATAAGATTTTATCTGAACAACTGGGAAATGGCACTGGGAGAGGTTAAGAGGTTGAAGCTGGAGGGGTGGCCGGGACGCAGATCTCTGTGGGACCTCTATGTACACTGTGGAGACAGTACAGGCTCAGGTTTACTTTTACAGGGGAGTCGGTCTGGGGTACAAGTGGTTCACATGTTCCACTCCTTACCCAGAGATTGCAGGTTCAAGCCCACCCAGATGCACCTTGGAAGAATGACCTTGAAAAAATGCTTCTTTAAAAACTGAGCCATTGTAAAGCTGTTAGGTGCCATTGAGTTGAGTCATTTCAGATTTATAATGACCCTGTATAGGGTTTCCAAGGAGTGACTGGAGGGTTTAGACTGCTGGTCTATGGTTAGCAGTCCAGTGCTTATCCTACAGGACTATACGAGGATTCCTTGTGGAGCACACTTCTAATCTAACACATGTAGGGGGGCCATGAGTCACAGTCAAATAAAAAACTCTCTTGAACTGTCTAGGTGTGAAAAAGACAGCCTATGATCCTGTTCAGCATCTTTCAAACATTTTCAACAAGGTCCACTGTTAGAAATTAATTTTACAATGTGCATATGTGCATGCACACACGCACACACACACACATCATATGAAATACTCAAGCCCACCATATGACATAAGGATCCCTGGTAGCACTATGGGATAAGCACTGGATGGCTACCTGCAAGGTTGGCAGTTGAAAGCCACCAGCCGCTCCATGGGAGAAAGATGAGGCTGTTTTCTCCCATCAAGGTTTACAGCCTTGGCAACCCTATCCAAGGTGGTGAGGGGTTGGAAGCAACCCGATGGTTGTGGATTTGGTTTGATTATCCTGTGACAGGCATTTTGACAATGTCTCTTATATGCCACTGGAATTTAGAGATCATCTGAAGAACAGATTTGATACATTAAACACTAAAGACCAAAGACCAGAAGAGTTGTGGGATGACATCAAGAACATCATACATG
>NW_006408799.1:3176965-3178723 GCF_000296735.1 Chrysochloris asiatica | reverse complement strand
AAGTCACACGAATGTTTTTATTTTCAAGTGAATAGAAAAGTTATGTTTACACAATATTGTAGTATATACAGCAACTATGATGAAAAAAGTTTGATGTACTACAAGAATAACCTAAATAGGACAGAGATACAAAGTGAGGACTGGCTGTCCGGAAAATGATGCCGACAGGACAGACTTGCTTGAAGCTGCGCTGCCAAAACCTCACCATTAGGAACCAATGTTATCTTTGAAATGCAATCAATCAAGATATACCTATTGATGTTGTTAAGTGCCTTAGTGGTTCTAACCCATAGGGACCCTGTATAGGGTTTCCAAGGAGCGGCTGGTGAGCTTAATGCGCTGACCTTGCCATTCAAACCGACCTTACAGTCCAGCGCATTAACCCACAGGGTCACACCAAGGCCACAGGCATCCCTGTATATTAACAGCATGCTTGTTGCAGTCTCTGAACTTATTCCACTGTGGGCCTGACTCTCAACTACTGAATGAACACATATTTATGAGGTGCTCAGATACTGGAGGGTCAGTACTGCTGAAAGAGACTGAGTCCCTGCCCTGGGGACCTCACATTTCATGGGGGTGAGCAGAGAAGACATGGACAACTTCACTTCTCACGTGACCTTGGAGAGGACGGTCAGGCAGGGGCAGATCATAAATCCCTTACTTGATGCAAACACAGGTCCCTCTAGACAGGATGACGTGTAGCCGACGGAGGCCGGCTTTGTGTCAGGAGACCTACATCCCATTAGCTTTCCAAGCACCCTGTTGGGTCAGGATTGTATTGTCTACAACAAGCAGAGAGCACAGGGGACCAGAGATAAAACACACACACTCTCTTCTCCATTTGACTCCAGGGAAAACACAGAAAGTCGCCTGCTTACTTCAACACAGGGGACTGGTTACAGGGTGTCTTTGTTGACTAACCCTGTAACCCAAATATCACAAGTTGTTGTTAAGTGCCAGGGAGCTGACTCCAACCCATAGCGACCCTGGATAGGGTTTCGGAGGAGCTTGAACTATGGACCTTGCAGTTCAAACTGACTTTGTCATCCAGCGCATTAACCCACAGTGTCACACCAGGACTCCAAAACAATACAAGAAGGTGGTTGCAAAGGACCAAAGCAGCAGTCAATGAGAAACAAAATGTGTCTGAAATGTTGAAGGGAAAACTGCTCTCTTCTGTAAACCTTCACCCATCCCACAACAAAAAGAAAATGAAAACAAAGAACCCATATTTATTTTCTCACATTTCTGGGGGCTTCGAGTTCCACGAGGGCTTCGGCCATTTCCATTTGGTCCTGGTCCGTAGTCTAAGCTCTTTGGTTCCTCAGCCTTCTTGGAATCTGTCTGTCTTCCACCCCACCCAGTAGCCTGTTTCCCAGTATAATCTGCCCTTTGTATAGTTTACAGTGATTAGATTTAGAATTCACCCTACTCAGACCTGGCTCCATTAACATAACCAAGAGCATCTTTCCAAACTGGCCCTGGTCCTCAAGTACCTTATTTTCACTCAAATAGCACATGTCTTCTAGGTTCCTTTGCCATTTGTTTGCCTACCACTTGTTCCCCTCCTCAAGGTTTTTCTGTAAATGTGGCATGCAAAAATATTTTTTACAGCTACATGATTTTAAAAATTGGCATAGCTTCAGTTATGAAAATATTTGCAGGTGGGAGGGAGTTGTTGGCAAACAATCATAGAGAGTGCATGGTATTTGCATAAAAATATGGATATGGGAGGAGGACAGGGAGATACACACA
>NW_006408799.1:3168794-3175800 GCF_000296735.1 Chrysochloris asiatica | reverse complement strand
GCACCACCCCAGGACTCCCACAATTCCTGAAGAATCTGAAAGAGGATATTTTTACCTGGGTACCCACAGGGAGCCCTGGCATGGTACTGTACAACAAGAAATGGATGACTCAGTCAGTTTGAATGGCAAGGTCAGCGGTTCAAGCTCACTAATCGCTCCTTGGAAACCCTAAACAGAGTCACTATGAGTCGGAACCGACTACACTTAGCAACAAGCAGAACCACCACAGGATGGAAGCGGGACAGCTCTTGTTGCACGGAGGAGATCACAGTTATTGAGATGAAAGGAAGGATATGATTTGTTGGATGTAAAATGCAAGCTCTTTCTGTAAATCCTCACTCAATTCACAATAAAAAGCTAAAAATGCACACACATATATATTATATGACATATGGGGTAGGATTCCAACACACATTTGGGGAAGGGCAAAATTCAGTCCACAACACAGGGAGATGCAAAAGCAGAGATAAAGGTCAGAATATAACGTAAGGGGCGTGAGCGGGGCTGGTCCCCGGGGGAGGAGAGGTGGGGTGGAAGGATGCTGGCCTTCAGTCAGCCCAGGCGTGTACTGAAGGGTTTCAGGGCATAGCCCAGATGGAACAACAGGGACAGCCAAGCCTTAGGAAAACAGGAATCAGACCCTAAACCAGAGACACCTCCCTCCTTTATTTCTGTTTTTCCTGTCCCCTCAGCTTCATTTCTTAATCAACAAATAGGCTGTATCACACAGCCGGGAACTTGACCTTACCATTAGCAATGACTCCGTCAGGGGGAAGACTGTGTCCAGCGAGAATCCCTCAGGGACAGCCGGAGAAAGGCCAGAGGCGCCAAGCAGCACGGAACACACGGGCAGGCTTGTTTCTTTGCTCATCTTTGATGAGTAGTTTCACATGGGTTTCGCCACATCTTGGCTGCAGCGGGCAGGTGAGGTCGAGCCCTCTGGATTGGTGGGAAGGTACCACTGATCCTGAGAACATTTCACGTGTGGGGTCATCCCTGCCCTGAAACTGCTCATCACACAAAGCCCAAGACTGCGTGTAAATTCCGTGCTGTAAGATCATAGGCCACTATGAGCCTCAGGCCAACATGGTCCCAGAAGCGCATCAAAGTATCAATCTAAGTGGTTTCGTCTCTGTCTACAATGAAAACAGCTGCGCAACTTCCATGGTTCAAGAGAACCAAAGCTCATCTCTTGTAATTGGTACACGGGTCGGCATGGCAACTCATCCTATGTTTTTGCCACTGCCGTGAGGTGTACTAAACCTATGGGATTCATACAAGGATTCTCAAAACTTTTGCTTGAAAATGATGTGTCATTTCTGACAGTGACGTGTCACTCCTGAAAGCGACATGTCATTCCGCCTTGCCTTTAATTGGCCGGAAGTCACACAGTGCTAATAACTCAAACAGGGGAGAGAAGCCCCCACCAATGACCTCTGCAGCCTTCAGTGTCCACTAGGGTGGGGTTGTTGTCATTGTTAAGTGCCATCAAGTTGGTTCTGACTCATGGTGGTGGTTATGTGCCATGGCGTTGGTTCTAACCCATAGCGACCCTGTACAGGGTTTCCGAGGCTGTAAATCTTTACGGGAGCAGAAAGCCTCATCTTTCTCCCACGGAGCAGCTAGTAGTTTCAAACTGCTGACCTTAAGGTTAGCAGCCCGATTCGTAACCACTACGCTACCAGAGATCTAGGGTTTCTAAGGAACAGCTGGTGGATTTGAACTGCCGACCCTGTGGTTCAGATTGACCTTGTGGTCCAGTGCTTATCCTATGGTGCCACACCAGGATGGAGTGAGGGGGAGGAAAGAGAGGAGCAGTTTCCTGACCGAGGACTGGTGTTGTTGTTGTTGTTGTTAAGTGTTGTCGAGTCGATTCCAACCTATAGCGACCCTGTATAGAGTTTCCAAGGAGCAGCTGGTAAACTTGAACCACCGACGTAAGGAAAAGAAAGAAAAAGACAAAGGAGAGAGTCTTGGCTTCAAGAGCAGGCAGGTTAAACCTGGGAGGGGGTACTCTTAAATCACCAAAGGAGACCAAGAGCCTGTTCTCTTACAGACTGGGGTATTTAAGGCGGTGTGGTCTGGATACAGTTCTGGAGAGTTTACAATGGGTGGGGGATATGGAGATTTGGGCAGGGGTATGGAGAGTTGCCTGAAGCCTGGAATTACCAGGGGGGAGGGTCTCCAGGTGTAACCAAGACCCAAGCTTCCCCCGGAAGCTCAAGCAGGACCCCATTCAGTGCCAATTGGGGGGTAGTTGCAATTTCATTCTGTTGATTGAGCACAAGGTCCTTCAGCCCACCTTGCAGTTCAAATGGCTTTGCAGTCTGGTGCATTAACCCACAGCGCCATACCAGGGCTCTTTGTTGTTGTTAAGTACCATGGAGTCGGTTCTGAATCATAGTGACCCTGCACAGGGTTTCCGAGGCTGTAAATCTTTACAGAGCAGAACCCCTTATCTTTCTCCCATGGAACCACTGGTAGTTTTGAACTGCCGACCTTGAGGTTAGCAGCCCGATTCGTAACCACTATGCTACCAGAGCTCTTCAAATTGGCTAAAACTCACAGGGACCCCAAGCACAACAGAACCCTGCCTGGTTCTGCGTTCTCCTTACCCATCAGTCCGTTTGGGGTTGGATTGCTGTGATTTTCAAAAGGCCTTTCTTCCCCGTCTGTCTTAACCTGGAAGCTCCGCTGAAATGTGCTGAGCATCACAGCAATACAGATGCCTCCGGTTACAGACGGGAGCGGCTGCACATGAGAGCATGGGCTGGGACTCAAACCCTTGTAGATGAGAATTGACCACAGCGCAGCCAATGTTTCCTCCCCCTTAAAGAGAGGAGCCGGAGTCCTGGTGTGGCGCTGTGGGTTAATGAGTCAGACTGCAAAGTTGTTTGTACTGCAAGGTCAGTGGTTCAAGCTCACCAGATGCTCCCTGGAAACCCTATACAGGGTCACTATGGGTCAGAATTGACTCGACAGAATTTCACAACAACAACAACAAAGAGAGAAGCTAGGACTTGTGGAAGGAAAGTGTGTCGAGCAGGGGGAATGGGAGAGGGATGTAAAGTTGCCTGGAGCCCCCGGCCGCAGCACCCAGTCTTTTCATTTGAACACACAATGAAGTGACCATCTGATTCATTATCTTGAAAAGCCTGATGTGCTCAGAGCTTCCCCAAACCCACCAGCATTCCAGAAACCCTGTACAAGGTCACTATGAACTGGAACCCACTCCTGTAAAGATTTACAGCCTCGGAAACCCTGTACAAGGTCGCTATGAACTGCAACCGACTTGACAGCATTTGTTGTTGTTGTGAAGTGCCATCGAGTCAGTTCCAACCCATAACAACCCTGTATAGGGTTTCCAAGGAGCAGCTGGTGAGCTTGAACCACCAACCTTGCAGTTCAAATGGCTCTCCAGTCTGACGCATTAACCCACAGCGCCACACCCAATAAAAACAGCAACCAGTGACAAGAGACGTGTATATAGCCATCTTTTTAAGGCCACAAAGTTCCTCTTTCAGTTAATCTGAAATTTTAACAAACATTTGGAAGTCCATAACCAAGCAACTGACATATTAGAATAATTCTTACAAAGAGTGACCACCTCAGACAGCTGAGACAGTCATGTGCGTAGTATCACATTCCAAACAGCTCTTGATTTGAAGTCCAGGACAGACTACAGGCTCAGCTGCAGACCACCACAAGAAGAGGAATTTCACAAATACAGCGAGTCCCACGGGTTCCTTGGGTTTCCCAGTACACATAAAAATTATGCTTACGCTACACTGTAGTCTCTGAAGTGTAAACGACCATGATGAAAAATCTGACATATTGTGAGAATGAGCAGGAAGGGGAACGGAGACATACACTTCGAGAACGCTGTTAGAAGAATGGTGCCGACTCACAGCAGCATTACCACAAAGCTGCCCCAAATGCCGCATGCGTGAACTGTAATAAATGACACATAGAGTGATTCATAGAACAAACTCAATCCCAGGAAAATGTTTTAAGTTAAAAAAAAAAAAAAATTGCCAATAACTTGTATGCCCTTCTCCCTGCAAGAAGTAAGTAAAAATCTAACAAAACTCCTCCAGAGACAGTAGGTCGATTGGCAGGTGCCAGGGACTGAAGGTGGGGAGTGTTTTTTTGGGGGGGTGGGGTAATGAGAATGTTCTGGAACTAGAATGATGTGGTGGGTACCCTACTTGGCAAGCATGCAGAAAACCACGCCATTGTACACGTCCAAAGAGTGGATTTTATGGTATGTGAAAGTAAAAACATCTAGGAACTCTGGTAGCGTAGTGGTTACAAAGCGGGCTGCAAACCGCAAGGTCAGCAGTTAGAAACTACCAGCTCTTCCATGGGAGAAAGATGAGGCTATCTGCTCCTGTAAAGATTTACAGCCTTGGAAACCCTGTACAGGGTCACTATGAGTTGTAACTGACTCCATGGCACATAACCACCAACCACCAAAAACATCTAAGGCAATTTTCCAAGCATGCCTTTAGAATTTCTCCATGGGTACAGGCGTGGTTCTCCAATGTCGAGAGACGGGGGGATTGAGACCCCAGAGGCATCTCTCAGGATTAGCTGCAGCTGTCTCCAAGTGGGTGTAGAAAAATTCCCAAATGTGGGGTAAAGGGTGCCTTGACCAGCCTAGGCTCTAGCTGGATGGATGCAGAGACTTGATTCCAGCTCCAGGTGTTCCCTGCCCCTTGGCCTTGCTCTCAGAAGCTCTCCAGGCTGTGGGTCAGATTACAGAGGCTTCCTCCAGACAGAAGTTTCTAGATCCTTTGTGGGTGCTGTCTCCCTGCCCTCCTCACCTCATGCTCTGCAGAGGCTAAGGCTCCAGTAGGGGGCAGTAGTGACTTGGTGGCAGACCTCCTGGGCTGCCCCATCACTGCTGAGCAAGTGTCAGCAGCAGACAGACTAGGAAGGCCTACTGAATCATATCAGTCTGAGACACAACCAGTCACAAGATGGCACAGCCCCCGGGGCCACGTTTTCCTTCCATGAGTTAGGGATCAACTAGATGGCAGCTGACCAGAGAAACAAAGGCCGTGGACTTGACTTTGCCCAAATGAAAGCAGTCTCCTCTGTACACCCATAGCCAGTGTGTGCCCAGGGAGAGCGCTCAGAAGGCAGGAAGGGGCAGGAAAGGAGGGCGATGAAGGGAGACGGGAATCCCAGAGCGGAAGTGGCCAGAACACTGTGGTTATGAAGTGCCATCAAGCTAGTTCCAACTAGAGTGACTCTGTATAGGGTTTCTGAGTAGCGGCTGGTGGGTTTGAACCACCGACCTTGCGGTTATCAGTCTAGTGCTTATGCTACAGTGCCACATCAGGACTCCAGAGTGCTATTTGTTGGTGGTGGTACTGCTTGGCTCCAAATTCATAGTAATCTGGTATAGGGTTTCCGAGGAGCAGATTGTGGGTTTGAACTGCCAACCTTGTGGTTCAAACTGACCTTGTGGTCCAGCACATTAAGAGGTTCTGTTACAGGGTTGGAATTGCTCTCAATATCACATATTAAAATGTGTACAAACTGTTGAATGGAAAACCAATTTGTTCTGTACTTTCCACCTCGTTGGGGGCGAGTATGTGTGTGGGGTCTTCCTCTTTTTCGCTGACTCTCCACTTTACCAAACATGATGTCCTTCTCCAGGGACTGGTTCCTTTTGACAACATGTCCAAAATACAAGAGGGAAAGTCTCACCACTCACTTCTAAAGAGCACTCTGGCTGCACTTCTTCCAACACAGATCTGTTTGTTCTTTTGGCAATTCCTGGTACTTTCAGTATATTCCTCCAACACCATAACTCAAATGCACCAATTCTTCTACAGTCTTCCTTATTCACTGACTTTCACATGAATATGAGGATGGAGATCACCCTGTCTCTAGATTTAGATGTGGTGCTGTAGGATAAGCACTGGACTGCAAGGTCGGTTTGAACCGCAAGGTCAGCAGTTCAAACTCACCAGCCATTCCTTGGAAATCCTACACAAGGTCACTCTGAGTTGGAAAGGACTCCACACACTTAACAACAACAGCACGGATCTCAGCAAGTCATTCTTGCCCCTCTTCTGGAAGCCTTGTCTTCCAGTTACAGACCAGGGCATGCCATCAGAAAATCCAAACCAGAGCCACAAAGGCTTCTGGCACCAGTCTGGGCTGAAGGTAGTGTTGGTAGAGCACAGGTGGGCCTTTCAAAATGTCATCATTTATGCATTCATCTTCATCTTTACTGGGAAAAATACAATTAGCATATGAAACAGGGACGCTCATGGAAATGACTGCTCAGGGCAAAGCTTGGATTGAAAGAGCAAATCTGAGAGGGGAGCGTGTTATTAAGTAAACGGTAGCACAGACGGTACTAATACATGACAAAGATGATCGAGAATCATATGGGAAAGACTGTAAATTAGAAGACACCCAGTTAAGGGTCACTCGGAAACCCTGTACAGGGTCGCTATGGGTCGGAACCGACTCGATGGCACTTAACAACAACAACAACAACAGCCATTTTTTGTCTTTGATGGTGGGGACTTAAATACAGGCCCAGTGCATCCTTTCTTTCTTCCAGAAAATTCTGCTAAATGAGTTCTGTGCATTTGTGTGGGGGTGGGTTCAACCTTGGAGAAAACTGTGAAGTAGCTACTAACTTGAATGGAGATGTAAATGTTTTTACTTGTGTAAATAGCTTAGAGATTGTACTTTGTAACAGAGGCAGGAGAGAGAGGGAAAGCGAGGATTTATAGGAGGACACTGAGTTTCTGTTAATGGTAGAATTACTCGGAAAAGGATAAAAAGAGTGGTTATCCCAGGAGACAGCAAGGCAAGCGGTCGGGTCCCCTCAGGGCAAACCCCCTTCCAAAACCAAGACTCAATGGGAATACATGAGCAGACACGTGCTCTGACTGGTAACCATGTGCTCTGATTGGTGACCACATTTGTCACCGATGAAGGGAAGTGAGGGAAAAATAGCATGAAGCTGCGAGCTAAG
>NW_006408799.1:3160929-3168553 GCF_000296735.1 Chrysochloris asiatica | reverse complement strand
CTGGATGATCAGAGCTTAACTGGAAGAAGAAAGAAGAGGAAAAAAAGAGTAAACAGATACAATTTGATGAACTTGGCCTACACCTATGGATGCAGTAGCTCAAAAGAGGGAACAAATCTTTACAGAGAGGATTATTCCCACCCCCTCAATACACAGGGTAGAAAGGGATGGGCAACTTGGACATTGGCTACCCTAAATGGAGGAGCTACAAAGACAAGAAATGACTGGCTTACAAGCTTTCAAGAGGGAACCTAGATCCAGAGGGCACGGAGGAGGAGGAAGGTAGAATCTCCACTGGGTAGTATCCAATCTGTCTGGGCGGGGCTGATAGGAGATGGGGCTAGCAGTCATGTGGTGCAATTTAAGACAAATAAGAAAAAAGAAAAAAAAGACTGGTTATACAATTTGATTCCAAACATCATCAGTGTTCCTCAATTGCATGTTGAGATGTAGGTTTTTCTGTGTATATCTTGTTTTTCTGTGTATATTTTGCTTTTCTGTGCATGCATGTTTTTCTGTATAAATTTTGTTTTTCTGCATGTATGTTTTTCTGTGTATATTTTGTTTTTCTGTGCATGTATGTTTTTCTGTGTATATTTTGTTTTTCTGTACATGTATGTTTTCTATGTATATTTTGCTTTTCTGTGCATGCATGTTTTTCTGTATAAATTTTGTTTTTCTGCATGTATGTTTTTCTGTGTATATTTTGTTTTTCTGTGCATGTATGTTTTTCTGTGTATATTTTGTTTTTCTGTGCATGTATGTTTTTCTGTGTCTATTTTCACCACAAACACGCACACACACAAATGCTCACTGCAGAGCTCTTCAC
Organism: Chrysochloris asiatica; assembly: GCF_000296735.1. NCBI lineage: Eukaryota > Metazoa > Chordata > Mammalia > Afrosoricida > Chrysochloridae > Chrysochloris > Chrysochloris asiatica. The sequence continues at coordinate 3,167,724 of NW_006408799.1, read as the reverse complement.
AAGAGTCACAAGGTGGAAACAGCTGAAATGCTAAACGGGTCCAGGAAGTTGATCCATTTGTAAAATGCGGTAGTATTCAGTCTTGGAGAGAAATTACATCCTGGCACACAGCTCATGGTCCATGGATGGACCTGGGAGACCCTTGTTGTTGGGAAGTGCTGTCGAGTCTGTTCCCGCTTACAATGACCCTGTACAGGGCTTCTGAGAATCAGCGGGTGGGTCTAAACTGCCAACCTTGTGGTTTGCAGTCCAGTGCTTATCCTACAGTGCCACACTAGGGAAGATGCTTACACTGAGAGAAATCAGTCAGACACAAGGGGACAAACACTACAGAATCCCACTAGTATGGACTCGGCTAATGTATGGAGTCCAGGTGTGGGGCTGCAGGACAATGCACTAGATTGCAAGGTCAGCGGTTCAAACCCACCAACCATTCGCTAAGAGTTGTAACCGACTTGACGGCACTTAACAACAACCATGTACACAGATCAACACAGCCCTGGTGGGGCAGTGGTTAAGTGCTCAGCTGCTAACCTAAAGGTCAGTGGTTCAAACCCACCAGTTACTCTGCAGGAGAAAGATGGGAAACCTCATGGGCAGTTCTACACTGTGTGACAGGGTGGCTGTGAGTCCAAAATCAACTCGATAGCAGCGGTTTTATAGAGACCAACGAGTACTTGGGTGGGTCAAACGGTCCCTAAGCTTGGCAGTAAATACAAAGGTTGGAAGTTCAAGTCCACCCAAAGTGCCTCAGAAGAAAACCCTGGCGATCTACTTTAAAAAACACCTGCCATTGGAAACGTTAGGGTGCACAGCTCTACTCTGACACATGTGGGGTTACCCGGAGTCGGAGCTGGCTCAATGGCAACTGAGTTCGGTTTTTGTTTTGTTTTGTGGTTTGTAAAAGATTGTCCTTTTAGTGGGAAACACAAACCAAATATTCAGAAGTGGAGAATTCTAGGCAGCAATTTACCCAGAGGGAAACAAGTCCAATGCTCTGGGTCCTTTTCTATGCACTTGGGTTGTTTCAACTATAGCAAATGCCCCGCCAGTTCCCACCCTATGTGGTGCTCATCTGTAACACGAGGGGACAGGATCCAGCTCTGGTGCTTCACGAAGGGACCCTTGCCCTTGGACACCACTGAGGGAGTCAATTTCTACTCGTGGTGACCCCATGTGAGAGAGTAGAACGGTCCCACAGGGTTTTTTACACCGCCTGGGAAGCCCTGTGGGCAGTTGGACTCTGTCTTGTAGGGTTGCTGAGTTGGAATTGATGTGATGGCAGAGGGCAGTCACCAAGAGTGAGGGCCAGGTCTTTCTCTAGCAGAGTCACTAGTAAGGCTGAACCGCCCATTCTGGGTCTGCAGCTGAGTGCTAACCATAGCACTTTCGAGGCCACTTAATGAAGGGCTCACCCATCCTGGGGACTAGACGCCTGTGCCTACGGGGAAGGTCTGGTGAACACTGTCCTCATCTGAAGAAGCAGAAGTCATTCAAGTCCAGTGAGAGGTGGAGTCTGGATGGGGCCACCAGATGGGAGGTATCACCAGGAAGGGACACAGGTACAGCCCGAATGCTCCTTAGAATCAAGGATGGTGAGACATCCTCTCATGGACTTTGGACCTGTCACCAAGAGGGACCAGTCCCTGGAGAAGGACACCCTGCTTGGAAAAGTGGAGGGTCAGTGAAAATGAGGAAGACCTCCAGTGAGATGGATGGACACGGTGGCTGCAACGGTACAGGTCTGGGGAATGTTTTGTTATCTTGTATGTGGGTCACTATGAGTTGAAACCAACTCCATGACACCTCACAACAGGGACGGAGCAGGGAATAAATGCCCCAGTCTCTCCCTTGTCTTGTCTTCCAGTCTCTCACCAGTGTCTTCCACTGGCCAACTTCCAATGGGCTCCAGCTCACACAGGAAACAGGTCAGCCTCCGGGGGTACCAGTGCAAGTGTCAGAGAATGGACACAGGGAAAACAGAATGCCAAAAGAGGGGCTTCAAAGAGTTTCTGAAAAAATGGAATTAAAAGATAAGTAAAATTTTCGATGAACTTTTGAAGTTCTCCCTTGTATACATGAGCCATTTGGCTCCCCTCCCCTTTTTTGTTAATGTTTTATTATGAATTATGTGATAGTTTACATGGGGGAACATTAGTTTTACATTCATCCTATCATATATCGTTTGCTTGCCATGGTTACAATCCCCATCATGCATCATCAAACAACCAAAGGGTATGCACTATAAGCCTGCCCCCCACCCTCTGGTCGTCTTGCCCTCCCCTTTTAAAAACACTAACATTTCACTGAGTTTTGGGTGAAGCTATGGCCCACAATTTAGGTTTCCATCCAACAATTCACACACAGACTTGCTCAGCGTGACACCAGCTACGCTCTCCCCTAGGTGCAGATATTCTCGGTCGACATGTTCCGTTTCATTCGACTCTTCCCAATAACTTTTAGAGAGCAATTTTCCTATACCTATGGTACAGACACAGAAACCGAGGCTGTGTGGCATTAGTTTCACAATGTACAGGGGATTTGAGCTCCACAGCTGGCTCTTGCCTCCCAAATGGAACCCCCCCTGCTACTGGGGAGTCGATTTTGACTCATAGTGACCCTGTCAGAGAGAGAAAAGTGCCCAGCGGGTTTACAAGGCTGTAAATCTTTATGTAAACACACTGCCATATCTTTCTCCCAATGAGCAGCTGAGGGATTTGAACCAGCAACTTTAAGGTTAGCGGCTAAGTGCTTAGCCCTTGTGCTACCAGAGTCCCTTTGCTGAAGCCAGTCCTTGTTTGAGCTGCCCTCATCTCTTCCTTCTCTTCCTGGCAGTTCTCGGGCTGATGTCTTACTTTGCTTTTGACACAAAAGGAGTATAGAACTGACATGCGCGTGACAAAGGATACTTATCCTTGGTTCAGAGAAATATGACACACACTCAATCGGGAAGGCACAGCCCTCACCCCACCCCCCACCCTGCTGCCTCCCGCTCGGATGCTCTAACTCAGGTCAGTTTCTGCAGAGGTATGGGCGGTGACTTGTTGGCAGGACCATTCTCAGTCCTCTCCTGCATACTGGACGCATGTAGATTGCTGTTGTTGTGAGGTGCCACCCAGTTGGTTCTGACTCATAGCCACCCCACACACAGCAGAACAAAACACTGCCTGGTCCTGCACCATCCTTACAATGGTCACTGCCACCATGTCAATCCATTGTGTTCTGGTCCCAACTACTTCACCCCTTAACAAACAGCACCCCACTTTCCCTCTGCCCCTCAGTCTCAGCCCTCCTGGATCTGCCACCAGTTCATGGCCTGTGAATCAAAACACAGCATTTTCCATCAACCAGTAAGCTTGGTTCTGAAATGGGCTTGTGAAGCAACCAAGCAGGTGAGCTGTCATATGGATTTTCTGGGGTTACTGGGATCCCTCAAAGCTGAACATATGGAATCACCAAAAGCCACCACATGGGAAACCTGGAAACAGGCCAACACCCCAATAGACAAAGTGAAGAGCTAAAAATACAAGTGTTGGTACACACTGAACACCTGGACCAAGCCTTGCCTGATGCCCAGTTTTAGAACGTTTTGCCATCCCTCAAAGAGCGCTGTACCAATTAGCTGTCAGTTACCATTGTAACAGTGAATCCCGCATTCACTTGTTTGACAGGGCAGGTCTGGGGTTCGAAGTTGATATATCCTATGTGGCTGCTTCTGGAAACCCATGATTCCCAAAGAGGGAGGGTCTCCTGCAACATCCGGTGAGAAAGAGGCAGAGGGAAACACAGAGGCTAGGCCACCTTGCCCGAGTGGTGAAGGGACCTGCTCCACTTGGAGGCAGAATGTTGTTGTTAAGTGTTGTTGCGTTGGTTGCAACCCTGTATAGGGTTTCCAAGGAGCGGCTGGTGAGCTTGAACCATCAACCTTGTGGTTCAAACCAACTCTGCAGTCTGGCACATTAGCCCAAGAGCCACAGCAGGACTCTGGAGGTGGGAATGGTAGGTATCTAAAGACAGCAAGCCTGTCCACTTTATTCCCTGTTGTTCTGAGCTATGGAGAAAGAGCTAGCGGAACTGGAACAAGAATTATCAGATTCACTGAGATAGGGCAGGGGGGCTGAATCTAAAGCCCAGAAATAATTGTTAAACCATGACCCAAAACTATTCCATGAAGCCACTGCATTGCTAAGCTTGTTTTTAAGTGTCGTTGAGTCATTTCCCACTCACAGCGACCCCATATAAAGTTTCCAAGGAGTGGTTGGTGAGTTTGAACTGCTGACCTTGCAGTTCAAATCAACCTTGCAGTCAAGAGCTCATCCTATGGCACCAAGATGCCATTGCTAAACTATATACTCGAAAAAAACACAAAACAAAAACCCACTGCTATGCAGTTGGTTCCAATTCATAGCGACCCTATATAGGGTTTCCGAGACTGTAAATCTGTAAGGGAGCAGATAATAGTTTCATCTTTCTCCCATATAGCAGCTGGTGGGCTTGAACTTCCAACCTTGCAGAAGCCCAATGCCTAACCCACAGTGCCACCAGGGTTCCTTAAAGTAAACAGCAGTGTAGCCCAGTTAACAAAGACTGTTTGTCCTGAACATGGGGGTCTTAGGGAGAACGATCCAGAGGGGCTGCCGCAGACAGCACTGGGGTAACGCACAGATGAGAACTGGAGGGACAGAGTCGAGACAACCGTAATGACACCGTGTGGGTGGAGGTGACACAGTAAGAAGTACGGAACCAAATCACTGAACCGTCGGACAGACACTGTGGACGGATAGATGTTTGCTTGTGTTTATTGCCACCAAAAACAAATTAAGAAAAAACTTCATGATAACAAAACAAACTAGAAAGGGTCAAAAGATGAGCTAACAACAACAATAAAATACAACATGCCCACATCGGGGGATGAACTTCAGACAGTACGGGAGATGTGATAGGCTCTGAGCCACCTTGGCAGAGCCAGGATTGTCAGGGGTTAGCAGTTAAGATATGCTTATTCCCATAGCGAGGAGATCTATGACAGGTGCAGTGAACTCTACAATGAGCGACATGAGCAGACAACGACTGGAGGGCCGCTTTCTTGGGTGTGTGGCCTGCTCCCAGAATAATGGACATGTGCCATGGACTCTCTCTTTCTCTTCTGCCGGGCACCTGGGACTCTACAATTGTAAGCCATTTCTTTAATAATAAACACCTCTCTCTCTACATATGTGTGTGTGTGTGTGTGTGTATTTATGGAGTCCTGCTGTGGCACCATGGGCTAATGTGCTGGACTGCAAGAATTAGAAGTTTGGCGGTTCAAGCTCATCAGCTGCTCCTTGAAAACCCTATACAGGGTCTCAATGAGTCGGAACTGATTCAACAGCACTAAACAACAATTACATATATATATATATTTGTTGTTGTTAAGTGCCGTCGAGTCGGTTCCGACCCATAGCGACCCTGTACAGGGTTTCCGAGGGTGTAAATCTTTACGGGAGTAGAAAGCCTCATCTTTCTCCCGCGGAGCAGCTGGTAGTTTCGAACCGCTGACCTTAAGGTTCGCAGCCCGATTCGTAACCACTATGCTACTAGAGCTCCATATATATACACACTTATTTTTCACTGGTTTTGCTTCTCTAGAAAACCCAGCCTAACACAGAAGCCAACAACAGAATCGAGACGTTTATGCGTTCATTTGTCCATTCATCCATCACATACTAAACAGGCACTAAAGGCTTGTCCTTGATTACCATCCTGAAGGAGTCCTGGTGAGTGCTATAGGATAAGCACAGGACTACTAACCACAAGATTCGCAGTCCAAACCCACCAGCTGCTCCTTGGAAACCTTATACAGGGTTGCTATGAGTCGGAATCGAATCAATGGCACGTAACAACCACAACTGGCCTAAGGGTTGGTGGTTTGGACCCGCCTGGCAGTGTTGCAGGTGAAAGGCCTGGCAAAATGTCCGTCTGTAATGATTACAGCCAAGAAAACCCTAGGGGGAAAGTTCTCCTTCCATCACACTTGGGGTCGCCATGAGTCAGATTCAACTCAATGGGCATGCATTTTTTATTGTTGTTTGTGTCAGGGATGAGAAACAACACAACAGACACAACACAGAACAAAATACAACAAAACATCTCTGCACTCACAGACTGAAACTCTATGGCCGGAAACCCAGGTGAACAGAGACGTGGGGCCTATGGCTCATCAAGAGGTGGGGAGGCCAGAGAGATGGCTGGAGCATGCTGGAGTAAGGGATAGCCGAGACGTCCTCCAGAAAGTGCCACCAAGGCAGCTGAGCGTGAGCCTGTGGGGATCTGAATGGTTTTGCAATCTCTCAAGGTAACAGGACCCTTTTGGCTTCCTTCCTGGTTCCCTGTGTCCACTCATCCTTCTTCCTGCCACTGCCTGCCTCTGAGCCTTATTTGGGGGCAAATATTACTCTTTTGGTTGATTGTTCTGAGGTGCACATTCCTCATGCATGTCATTATTCACCTAAGAGGTCTCTCTGTGTTCACAGTCTCGGGGGTTTCAGCAGTCTCTATCTGACCAGTAAGCCTGATGCCCTGTGGATAGCCTTAGACGCAAAGGTTCTGTGGCCGGCATCTCCTGGGTGGTAAGAACCAAGAAGGAGGAGCTGGAAGGACATTTGTTGACTAAATCAGTGGATGGATGGATGGATGGATGATGGATGGATGGATGGATGGATGATGGATGGATGGATGGATGATGGATGGATGGATGGATGGATGATGGATGGATGGATGGATGGATGGATGATGGATGGATGGATGGATGGATGG
>NW_006408799.1:3155873-3160581 GCF_000296735.1 Chrysochloris asiatica | reverse complement strand
GGATGGATGGATGGGTGGGTGGATGGATGGATGATGGATGGATGGATGGATGGATGATGGATGGATGGATGGATGGGTGGGTGGATGGATGGATGGGTGGGTGGGTGGATGGATGGATGGATGGATGGAGAGTAGGGCTGGAGTGTGTGTGAGAGGTGTACATTGTAGATGACTAAGTCAGTGGATGGATGGATGGATGATGGATGGATGGATGGATGGATGGATGGATGGATGGATGGATGAAGAGTAGGACTGGAACTGAATGTGTGGGAGAGAAAGGGTGATTAGCTATGAGGTCAGAACATGATGAGAAGTCACAGCCATATAGACTTTGAGACCACAGTAAGCAGTGTGTCTTTATCTCTGAGTGTACTGGGAGCCTCTGGACGGTTCTGAGCAGAGGACTGTGTGATCTCACTGCTGGTGGAGAAGAGGCTGAACGAACTCAGGTGGAGCTTCACGAGAATGGGGGAGGAAAGCTAAGGCTGTTTCTACAGAACACAGGATAGTTTAATAAGAACCCTTAGCAAAGTGTGTGCTTGGAGAAGAACAGGGACTTTCAAGAGACAAAGAAAAGCCCCTTTGCCTTTTATACATATTCAGATGCTGTATCTCAATGGTCCCTGGGGTCAGTGAGAAAGTGCAGATGATCAGTGTCCCTGTCAGTGGGGATGCTGCTGCTGTTGTGAAGTGCCCTGGAGTTGGTTCCGACCTATAGGGTTTCCGAGGTGCAGCTGGTGAGCTTGAACCTCTGACCTTGCAGTTCAAACTGACCTTGCAGTCCAGCGCATTAACCCACAGCTCCACACCAGGACTCCTAAAGGGAATGCTGACCCCCCCCCAGAAATCATTCAAGACCCTCCCCAAGCCCAGAACAATAATACAGACACCTCCATGACACCCGAGGGGGCTGAGGGACCAGGTCCAAGAGCCACACTGGCAGGAAGTGACGGCATTTAGGGAGAAAATTGTTGTTATTGTTAAGTGCTAGTGGTAAGTGTTGAACCAGTTCCAACACATAGCGACTCTGTTTGGAAACACATAGGGTTTCCAAGGAGTGGCTGGTGGGTTTGAGTGGTGGACCTTGCTGCTAGAAGTTCAGTGCTTATCCTACAGCGCCACATCAGGACCCCAGGGAGGAAATGACATTGTATTCATTGAACATGAACACAATAGATGAAAACATTGAGTGTGAAGACAAATGAGTTCGCTCCTTAAGCCTAGTCTCTGCTTACTATTCAAAAGGGGAACCAAGATGAAATGGTAACCTGGGGCTATGTACTCACCCCAAAACTTAAAATATGCAGAAGGAAAGAGTACATTCTCTCTTACAAAGCAGAGATGATGGAAGAGAGCTGGACAGAATCAACACCCTCCAAAGGAGATGTTATCGAGGAAGCTTTTCTTATAAATGAGGAGAACAGAGATGGAGACTTCCAGGGGTGCCTTAGGCACCTGAGTCCCTGGGTGGTGAAAATGGTTAGTGCTCTGTGCTGCTCCCTAAAAGGTTGGAGGTTCAAGTCCACCCCCAGATGCCTCAGAAGGAAGGCCTGGTGATCTCCTTCTGAAAACTCAGTCATCGAACCCTATGGAACATAGTCTACTCAGATGCACATGGGGCCACCAAGTTGGAGTAGACTGAATGGCAGGTAGCTTTTAGGTTCCAGAGACATTTGATCTTATACAACTCTAGGAACTCAACCCATAGCCCATCAAAGATGGACTGAGCACCTCAGGGAGAAGACTCGATTTCTAGTTTGCAAGAAGGAGTCAACAATAGAAGATAACACATTCTAGTCCCTGGCCAACAGTAGGAACTGCAAGTGTGTTTGTTGAAGTATATGGATGGATGGAAAGGATAGGATAGAAGGCTAGATGAATGGATGGATGGAAGGCTAGATGAATGGATGGATGATGGATGGATGGACGGAAGGCTAGATGAATGGATGGATGATGGATGGATGGATAGAAGGCTAGATGAATAGATGGATGATGGATGGATGGATAGAAGGCTAGATGAATGGATGATGGATGGATGGATAGAAGAATGGATGGATGATTGGTTGTTGAATTGATGGATGCTTGCTGGATGGATGACTTGGTGTTGTTGGATGGACAGATGAATACAAATCAAACTGAAGACAAGACAAGACCACCCTGAATTGGAGACATATTGGAGGTGGAGAAGACTATGATCTCTTGGACAGTTGTGTGGGTCCTGAGCTTCTAGTCTCCCTGTGAGAAGCAGCCAGCCCACTGGCCCTTGGCTTCCATTGCTTTGCTGGTTTGTATGGTTGGATGAAAGGATGCTTACCCCACAGTTAATCCCCTTCTTCTCACAGAGCTCGGTTTGTCTTTGGGGTACCATCCCTTCCACATTTCCAATGGCTTTGATGGAGATGACTCCAACTGCAGAGACCTGACCAATCAGAAAATCCCATTTCCTCTAGACACAGAGACTGGCTGTGGATTGGACCAGGAACTCAAGTGAGTCCCATAAGAGTCGGGCCTGTGGCTTTTCCTGCACTTATTTTTGGGAAGTCGCTTTGCTGTATATGCTATGTGGACTTGATGCCAGCTTAGAACTGCTGGTGACAATGATGACCACCCAAGAACGCCGTCATCACAAGGGGCAGCAGAGTTGAGAGATGGAAAAGTGCGTGTGGGGTGTAGCCTGCTCCCATAAAAACATTGTCTAATGGCATTCCCTGATCTCCTGGATCCAGCACCACCTGAAACCCACCCAAAACTTTTCAGTTACCTGAGCTAATACATCCCTTTCTACATGCATATGAATTACTTAAGCTGGGTTTTTCAGCATGTGTCAAGAAAAAGAACCCTGGCAAATAGAATGAATATTCCCTGAAGCTTCACAGAACACATTTGTCAGGCAGGTGAAGGCAGAAAAAAAATCTCAGAGCCTCACTCACAACCCTGTTGTTTCCAAGGGAGACAAAACAATGACTCCAGTGTCCCTTCTGGTTAAGGGATGAGTGAGTTTCGTATTTTGGCTGAAATTCACCATGAAGCTGGAACGTGATGATAAGACCAGAAGGAGCTTTTAGTTGGAGGAGGAGAGCTGGATACTCTTTTTAGAATTCCTTTGTTTGTCTTGAGAACAGGAGAATCCCTTTTTTTGCCTCAAAGAGTTACAAATCACCCACCAAGGTTGGCGCTCCATCCACATTTCTGTAGTACCTGGACTCCAGGGGGATTTTGAGGAAGCACAGCCAAAAGCAAACATTATAATTAAGGGGCCAGAGAGACTGATTGAGCGAGAAAGATGAGAAGAGTCAACTGCAGAAATGGGAAAAAATATTTGTGTTAAAAAAATAACTGAGTAGAGACGCTGACTCCAAATAACTGGACAGAGACGGGATGCTTGATCCGCTATGGAGAGTGGGATTCAGCTCAGCCAAATGGAGTCACAGCCACGCTGCGCTTAAGCATTGAGGGAATCCAGGGAGGTCTTGAGACAGAACCCCTGCTACCAGGTAGTCGATAATTGGATACCTCACACTTGGCCAGTTTTCCTACTCCCCCATATTGTGGACTGCACAGCCTCTCATGCCCTTCCTCATTACATATGTGTGTGCATATATATATGAGCACAGTAGCTCTCTAGAATAAGCACTAGCCTGCTAACTACAAGGGTGGTGGTTCGAGCCCACAAGCTGCTCCACAGGAAAAAGATGAAGCTTCTACTCCAATAAAATTTACATTTACAACCTTGGAAACCCTATACAGGGTCACTATGGGGCATAACCAACTCGGACGGCACTTAACAACAACAACAAAGCACACACACATATAAAGTCCTGGTGTGGTGCTGTGGGTTAATGTGCCAGACTGCAAAGCCATTTGAATTGCAAGGTCGGCAGTTTAAGCTCACCAGCTGCTCCTTGGAAACTCTATGCAGGGTCACTATGAGTCGGAACTGACTCGATGGCACTTAACAATAACAAATATATACACACACACACACCCTTTATAGGGTTTCCAAGGAGCAGCTGGTAAGCTTGAGCTACCAACCTCGTGGTTCAAACCAACCCTGCAGTATACACCAGAACTACTATATGTATGTGTGTGTGTGTCTATAAATATTTGTATTTATTTATATTTACATACATGACTGTTAGGATGGTGAAGGACCAGACATTGCTTTGTTCTATTGTACATAGGGTTGTTATGATTTGGAACAGACTCGATGGCATTCAACAATATGTACATAGACGTATGTGTGGGTGTGGCACTGTAGAATAAAACATTGGACCACAAGGTCAGCTTAAACTACAAGGTCGGTAGTTTAAACTCACCATCCGCTCCTTGGAAACCCTATACAGGGTTGCTGTGAGTCAGCACTGACTCACCAGAACTTATAGTACACATAATTGCATATTTATATCTCTGTGTGGTCTATACTGAGCATGCATGGAGTGATTCTTCTTTTCTATGGTTTTAATAATAATACAAACAATAGATTAGTTGTGATTAAGTGAAGAGTTCCAGGGTGCTGCAAATGGTTAACACACTTGACTGCTAACAGGAAGGCTGGAGGATTGAGTCTACCCAGAAGTAATTCACTTCCAAAAAATCACCCACTGAGAACCCCGTGGGGCACAGTTCTACTCTGATACACATGGGGGCGCCAGGAGTGGGATCTACTTATGAAAAATCATCCACTGAGAACCCTGTGGAGCACAGTTCT
>NW_006408799.1:3135196-3155553 GCF_000296735.1 Chrysochloris asiatica | reverse complement strand
TCTACTTATGAAAACTCATCCACTGAGAACCCTGTGGGCACAGTTCTACTCTGACACACACGGGGGTGCCAGGAGTGAGATCTACTTATGAAAACTCATCCACTGAGAACCCTGTAGGCACAGTTCTACTCTGACACACGGGGCACCATGAGTTGGAATCTGCATCAATAGGTTGATTTCTTGAAGTTGGACTATGTCCCAAGCCTTACTGTACTAAATCTCTGAAGCTCATTTTTTCATGAATTGTCCTCAACAATGTTATAAAGTAGGTATTTATTTCCCCACCTCTTAATAGACAACCTGAGGCTCAGAGTTGTCCTGTGCTCTGGGTGTCCAGACACAGGTCCTAGCATGATGGGGAGAGTTGACTTGACATTCAGCATCTGTCATGTCTGTCCCTGGAAAGAGCACGTCTCCTGTTTTGCTCCAGAAAGGGTACTCCTCCCACAGAGTACAGAATGGCAGGACTATCAGTCAGACAGACAAAGATGGGCACAGGAACCTCTTCCTCATCCCTGACTGCACAAGTGAGCAACCTGGTGGCCATTCCACTAAGAAGATGTGACAGTCTTACATGTCTACATTGCTGCATGTATGAACAGCGCTAAAACACATGAGGTGGAAGCTTCCAGAACTGAAATGAGGCACAGACAACCTTGTTGGAGACTTGGGTACGCCTCTGTCAATAACTGACAGACAGACAGATATCTGGGGGATACAGAAGACCTGGCAACACGGCTAACACCTGGTCTTGACTTAAGCAGAGAAGTCTTTGTGATAATGCTAAAAACACAATCCCTAAGGGAAGAAAAATTTTAAAACTTACCCTCATTAAAAACTGTTGCATCTCTGGAGACACATAATGGGAGAATCTATCTCGAAAAGCGTATCTAGGTGACACCATGCATAGTAACCTCCTCACTCCCACAATTGTATAAACTTAAAATAATTCAACGCGCCTTGTACTGGAAATTAACAATGCATTCAATGGAATACAGGTGTTGTTAAGTGCCATCAAGTCAGTTTCAACTCAGAGCCACCCTGTAGATGGTTTCCAAGTAATTGGTGGGTTTGGACCACCAACCTTGAGGTTAGCAGTTCAGAGCTTATCCTACAGCGCCACACCAAGACGTTTATGTTGGTGTTGTTAAATGCCATAGCAATCCTGTGTATTGCTTCCAAGGAGCAGTTGGTGAGCTGGAGCCACCAATCTTGCAGTTCAACCTGCTTTGCAGTCTGGTGCATTCGCCCACAGCACCACACAAGACTCTAAATGCCACTTGTTGTTGTCATGTGCCGTGGAGTCGGTTCTGACCCATAGCGACCCTGTACAGGGTTTCCGAGGCTGTAAATCTTTACGGGAGCAAAAAGCCTCATCTCTCTTCCACAGAACAGCTGGTAGTTTCGAACTGATGACCCTGAGGTTAGCAGCCCGATTCGTAACCACTATGCTACCGGAGCTCCTTAGGCAGTTGCAATTTATAGTGACCTTGTATAGGGTTTCTGAAGCTTATCAAACATTGTGGGAAAAGAAAGCCTCATCTTTCTCATGCAGAGCACTTGGTGGGCTCGAACTTCCAACCTTGTGGTTAGTAATCCTATGCTTATCCTACAGAGCTCCTGCGCTCCTTCAGTGGAACACTACTCAGCAATAAAGTGGCAAAAATCTACTAATGCCTGAGCAAATAGGAAATGTATCTCACTGAGTGAAAGGTTTACTCCCCCTGGTCTCAGATGAGAGTCATTAGCAAAATGGGCAAAGTATGGGACCAGGAGACATATCGGTGGTTGCCAAAGACAAACGAAACGTCAGGGAAAGGAGGTGTATAGAAAGACACACGGAGGGATTTGGGGGTGGGGGGGGTGTCAGAAATGTTCTTTACTTTAACTGGCTTTTCTATAACAAAATTTGTCAAAATTCATAGAGCTCTACACTCAAATCTGTGCATTTTTCTGTATAGAAGCTATATCTTAATCAACCAGCTTTTTCAAAAAAAGTAGATGGTTGTAAATATCTGTTCTCTAAATTAGACTTCTTACTTTACTCTATTCATTCAGTAATGCACCCCTTCACTGTCGACTGAGATACTGAAGAATCGTCATTATTAGCCTTGCTTTTCATGTCTGCAGATGCCAGAAATATGTAATACATCCAAAGGGTTTCTGGACCCTCTACTGCTGGAAGGGCAACTGCTAATGTAATTGAGACTTCTCCATTCTTTTGTGCCCTACTTCAGTGCCCTTTGTGACTGAGCTAAGGGTGAATAGCGAATAATAAAATGGAAGGGTCGGCAGATAGCCTGGGCAGAAAGAGGAGATGCATGGAAATATCCCATCCAGCGGTGCGGGCAACCAATCAGCTCTGGCCTATAGTAGCCATATGGAAACGGGCACCCGAGGGAGAAAGTCTTTGGGAGTGGAAACAGTGACGCATTCAGCTGTTTACTAATTCACAGGTTGGAGGTTCGAATCCAACTACATGCACCTGGGAGAAAGGCTTGGTGATCTGCTTGCTTTTGAAGGGTCAACCATCTGAAAACTCTACAGAGCGCAGGTCTACGCTGACACACACGGGGTCGCCAAGAGTTAGGTCAAGTTCACAGCAACTGGTTAGAGTCTGGACAATCCAAAGTTTGTTTGTATCAGAATGCATTTGGTGGTTCCATGATTGACAGCGAAAATGTCTACATAATTCATTGTCAAAATCACCGACATACAAACTATGTATGGGGTGTAACTGATGATCCTGCTTGGGGTATAATGTCACATATGATATTGTTGTTCAGTGCCATCAAGTCAGTTCCGACTCATAGCGACCCTGTGTAGGGTTTCTTAGGAGCGGATGGTGATTTTGAACTGCTGACTTTGTGGTTGAAACCAACCTTACAGTCCAGTGCTTATCCTACATAGCAGGACTCTACTATGGAATATGGATAATGTATTAATAATGGCACATGTTGTTGTGTATACCATTGAGTTGACTCCGACTCATAGACACCCTATGGACAGAGTAGAATTGTTCTGTAGGGTTTCCAAGGCTGCAAGGTCACTGGTTCAAACCCACCAGCTGCTCCTTGGAGGGTCCATACAGGGTTGCTATGAGTCAGCACTGAATCGACAGCACTAAACAACCAGAATGTTTATGGGTGCAGACTGCCTCATCTTTCTCCCGTAGAACAGCTCAGGGGTTCAAACCACCAACCTGCTAGTTAGCTGGACGCAACACACAATCACTAGTGTAGAACTGCCCCCATAGGGTTTCCCAGGCTGCAGATAGGCCACACCTGTCTCCCAAAGAGTAGCTGGTGTGTTCAAACACTGTATTTTCAGTTAGCAGCCAGTGCTTAACTCACTGCACCACCATGGCTCCTCCTTTAAAACACATACGTGCAAGAATTCTGTATAATGATAAGAATGCTATATAATATACAATGCATGCATATGACTCGCTGTTGCTTATTATCTGTCTGTCAAACTAGCTATCTACTCATCTCATGATTCTAAGATCTAAAATAGTCAGAATCTTGAGATACATCTGGCCTCACTGATTTCCGAACAGGGATTGTGGTCATGTATAACTGTCAGAGTCCTGGTGTGGCGCTGTGAGTTAATGCGCTGGACTGCAAAATCGGTTTCAACCACGAGGTCGACGGTTCAAGCTCACCAGCTGCTCCTGGGAAACCCTAATTAGTCTTGCTATGGGTCAGAACTGTCTCCACAGCACTTAACAATGACAATGACATAACCATCTCAGCAGTCTCGGATATGAATAACTACCCCAAACGCCCTCTGCCACCGAGTCAATTCTGCATCAGAGTAGCTCTGTAGGACAGGGTTGAACTACCCATAGGATTTCCAAGGCCTCAGAATCTTGACAGAAGCAGCCAGCCTCATCTTTCTACTCAAGAGAGGCTAGTGGGTTTGAACTGCCAGCCGTGCAGTTAGCAGTCCATTGTTAACCCACTGTGTCTCCAGGGCTCCTCATGTGAACCGCAACCATCCTAAACGTGTGAGAACATCCCAGTGCTCTGCTTTCTAGCACCTTCCATGGCCAATTCATCCCCCTCTCCTTCAGCCCGAGTCTGAAATCTTAGGACAAGATTCTATTTATGGATCCTTCCCAGAACAATCATGACGATTTCAAACGCTGATGCTCTGCAAAACCTTTCAATCCACAGTTAAAAACAAACATTCAGATGGTATTAAGCATTGATCAGTGGCTCCAAGGATCCCACAAATCAGCACTTAAACCCTTGGACAGAGAAGATTACAGCTGGCTTGCTTTTTTTTTTTTTAAAGATAGCGAAAATTTGAACAAGAGTTGGGAACTTTCTTTGATTAAGAAGGGTTGTGTGGAATAAACCTTTGCCTTATTGGGGGGAATCTAAAGAAGGGGCGTGAACAGCTGCTTTGCAGGAACTGAAAATTATTCTTCAGAGGATGAGAGAGGGGCCCACATGCTCTCACATCAAATGGTGTAAAAGGTCAACCAAAGCCGGGAAGGGAGAATCCCACCAAACCAAAGTTGCGCTAAGTGGGGACCGATGCAGTGACAGAGAATAATGGGAGCAGTACCCCCGTTCTCCAAGGAGCCCTGGGAGTATGATCTTTACTGCTAACAGGAAGGTTGATGGTTTGAACCTACCAGTCGCTTCTCGGGAGACAGATGTAGAAGCAGGAAGATGAGGCAGTCTAAGTGTAAGATTTACAGCCTGGGAAACCCCACAGGGCAGTTATGAGTCTGAAGTCACTTGACAACAAATCCTAGCTCCTGTTCAATCACCTTTTTGCCCCAAGCACCTTCTATGAGGAAATTTGGAACAGCCACTGCGTAAGTCATATGGAAAAATCCTCTCAACAGAAGGAGAAAAGAATTCAAACTTTAATTAAGAAAAGCCCCTTAAACACACACACATACTCAATCCTCCCCTGATTAAATTCTCTCAAGGACATGGGGGGGGGCGGGGCACAGTGAGAACTATCCCTCCTTGCTCACAAAGACACAACCTCCGGTTAGAGAAGACTTGCTGTCCACTTAAGGCATTTTGTTATGAAAGCAGTAATGCTGGAAGAGATTATCCCAAGACCAGTTTCCATTTGCCAAAGCTGAGTTGCAGAAACCATAGAACTGGAGCGCAGATACCAGACTACGGATCTATCTTGCTCTTAAAACAGAAAAGAACCCTGACCCTTCCCCGCTTCCCCACACACACCTCAAACCCCCCCTCCCCCCAATCTCTTCCTGCACGCTCCTATTTACCTGGAGCTATTTAAACAGAAATAAACACACACATACAAAAAGACACTAGTATTGAGCCGATTCTGACTCATACCCGCCCTGTAGGATAGAGTAGAACGACTCTAGGGGGTTCCCAAGGCAGGAATTCTTTACATGGAATCAGAATGGCACATCTTTCTCCCGCAGAGCGGGGAGTGGATTTGAACAGCCGAGCTTTAGGTTAAAAGCCCAACGTTTAACACGTTTCCACCACAGCTCCGTAGTGAGACAGACGAGAAACCACTATTTCAAGCAAGAATCACTGTCTAGTTGCGCTGTCTGGGAACCTGCGCCCTCAAGGGCGGTCGATTTTTCCAGCGTTGTAGAAGGTGCATAAAGAAAGACTTTGGAGAAACCGAGAGCCGGGGCGACTTTTTCAGATCCAGCCCCGAGAGCTTCAGGCCGGAGGAGGCGATGCTCACCGGGCTGGCCTCGCGGCGTCATCGCTCGCTTCCCCGGGGCGGCGCTGAGCGAGGGCACCGGAGACCCGGGCACCCACCTCGCCCTGGCCAAAAGGCCATGCAGCTCCCAGTGTCCCGGCAGGCGACAGGAAAGCCACCTTCTCGCTTGTTCTCCTCGGAAACCCTCAGCCTGGTACCTCGGGCCGATGCAGGAGGGCTCAGACTGGCTCCGAGGCAGTTTCCTCCTGCCCCACGCGCGTATCATCAACCGACCCTGTGGTATCCAAAGCCGCTTGGGCGAGCCCAGGACGCTCTGCGGTAAAACACCGTCCCATTGCAGAGACGTGGAGACTGAGGGCCAGGTCTCGAGGACAGCAGAGCAACCAACCTTCAAGGGTCCCATCTGGGGTCCCTAGAGAGAGTCTCAGATTTCTGAACCCTGGGTCCCCAGTGAGCTACGCGGTGGGCTTTCACGATTCCTGTGTATGGAGGACCCTTCCTGGGCCTCATCCCCACAGTGGGAGTCGAGGATGAGGCACCCTAGTTGGGAGGAGGGGTGCACTGGACGACCCCCGGGTTTCCAGTCCCACAACGCTGGCTAGAGGGGACCTCCACAGAACTCCGAGAGCCGGGTCAGAGACCCCCTCGGCCACACCCCCTTTCTCCCCCGTGACAGGCACCTTGGTCGGTGGTCTGGGGTGTGGGCAAGGGACCCGGAGACCCTGGAGCCGCCGGACAGACGCCCACCCCAGAAGGGCCGCCCTCGCACTGCTGAGTGCTCCGTTGGGACCAGCGCCCCGGATCCCGAGCCCTGGGGACCCCTGAGTGCCCGCGCCACCGCGTCCGCCTGCTTACCTTTGCCGAGCAGCGCGCCCAACACTAGGCTCAGCGCCCCGCACAGCGGCGCCGCCGACCCCGGGGCCGCGCCCTCCGAGCGCATCCTGCTCTGCGCTCAGGCAGCCCGCACGCCCGCCGCTCCTGCCCGCTGCCCCATCCTCCGTCCAGTGGCCACGCTGTCCGCGCCCGCTCCTGGGCGCGCCGCTCCGCTCTCGCAGCTGCCGGAGCGATGCGGCCGCGACAACTTTTCTCCCGCGGCTGCTGCTGCGGCCGCCTCCGGCCAGGTCCCCGCCCACCCCCGGGCCCGTCCCCGGCCCGCGCTCCGCCCATCCCCAAGGCCCGCCCCTTCAGCCCATTGCCGGGCCCGCTCCGCCCACCACCAGGCCATCCTGGCCCTGGCCCGTGCCCCTCCTCCTCACCCCTTCCCCCCACCACAGTGCCCAATCCCTGCCCACCATCAGGTCCACCTCAGGTCACCCCCTAGCCGGGGACCCACTCTCTCCTCCTTCAGGTCCGCACCCCTCCAACCACCTGAACAGACCCCTGTCAGTCCAGGGCCGACCCGGGTTCCAGGCCTGCTCCGCTCTGGAGAACCGTCGTGCGCCGCACAGGATAGGGTATAGAGACAGAAGATGGGAGGACTGGATAGCGGCTCGGACGCACCTCCTGGGGGCTGCACCTCAGGCCACTCTTTGGTATCAGCACCCTCCTTCTCGCGCCCCGAGACGTAGGCTCTGGAGAGGCGCGCCCAGGGACCCACGCCCCGCTCCTCGCCACTCCCCATCGCATACCAGGTACATCGTAATTAACAGTCCGAGTGGCTGATCTTCCAAAAGATTAACCTGGAAAAGTAACGTGCCGGGCACGCAGACCCGGAATGATAGTGCACGTCTATGGGTACATCGAGGGTAAAAGTAAAAACACAAGTTCACGGTGTGAGTGGACGTCCGCGTGAGCAGTCCACTCTCACTGTGTGCTCTTTTGTATTAGCAGACACCCCCTACTCCTATGAGCTTGTATAAACTATACAAGGGAGGGGAAAAGACAGTTCCCATAAAGGTGTCCCTGCCCCAGCAGTTTCTCTTGCAGACACAGGTCCTCAAGATTCACACTCCACTTGGTCCCCTGTGTCCAGTGATTGCTCCCCCTAGTCCTCTTCCCCTTCTCTAGTGGCCGCGGTTCCTGCGCACCTCTGCTCAGGCGCCATTCTGGACCTGGACCTTAGACCTCACTCCCTCTCTGGTCCCCCAAGAGAGGGGTGCTGGGGGGGGGCAACATAAGTCACACACACACACCCTGCCACTCCCTCCCCCCAGCATGGGCCCAGGCAGGCCTGCTCCCTCCCTCAGAAACGCAGACCAACTTCAGAAATGCAGTTCACCACACCCAGGTAGGAATTTCAAAACAGAAGGAAAGTCACGGGGTGAATGAGTTGTGGTTGTTACGCATCGTCGCGACCCATAGCGATCCTGTACAGGGTTTCCGAGGAGCAGCCGGAGCTGGTGAACTTCAATGGCAGACCTTGAGGTTCAAACCGACTTTGCAGTGGAGCATTAACCTGCAGCGCTACATTGGGACTCCAGGAGGGATTGATTGAGTTCCCAACTCAGTCTCGGAGAACAGGAGCCTAAAGAGAAATTCGGGTGGAGTGGGCTTGCAGGGTTCACCCCAGAAGGGGCTGCCTGTCAACTCCATGGGGTTGGGGACTCTGGACAGCTAAGGGTGCCCCTGAGTCTCTCAGCGGATTACACTTTTCTTTGATGGAGTTGAGGCAGAGGGGAGAAATCTACTGCTGTGGATTCCCACTCATGGGGACCCCATGGTGCAGAGCAGAACTTCTCCAGAGGGTCTTTCTGAAGACGATTCACATTCACAGGCCTTTCCTCCCAAGGCCTGTAGCTGATTCCCCAGTCAACCTTTCTACTTGAGTATTTGTACCGTCCAGAACCAGTGAAAACTCTAAATAGACCCAACACTAGTTCTGATAAATCTGAATAGAAAAGGCTTAGTTTTTAAAACAATAGATTAGACAGATAATTACTCAATTCTTAATGTCTTCTGACTTGGTGTAGACACAACCTTGGGAGTTCTGGTGTGGCGCTATAAGATAATCACTGGACTGCTAACTGCAAGGTTGGGGGTTCGAACCCACCAGCTGCTCCTTGGAAAACCTACACAGGGTCACTGTGAATTGGAGCTGCTTGACAGCACTTTACAACAACAGACGTCCCTGCCTTGGTGAGACATCATAAAGTTGAATTGAGCTTTCACAGTAGAAGGGATGTTTTCTTCCCATTTTGTTTTTAGTCTGAAAGTCACTGGGGAATAAACATTTTTCATTTCAGTATTGCCAGCCTCCTACGATCAGTAAGAAAAATAACGGCTTCTGTTTTTCCTGCCTGAGGAGCTGAGGCCGGCATCTCCCCATCGCCCCTGCCCCATTCCTCCTAGGCCATGTCTTGGTGAAGCAATGGTTAAGCAAGTCCTCTGCTGCTAACCGGACAACTGGCTATCCAAGCCCATCCAGGGACTCTGCAGGAGAAAATCCTGGGGGCTACTTCCCTTGAGACAAGTGGGCTCCGATTCATCGTGGCCTTTTAGGGTCTCCAGAGCAGTCCAGCTTTAGGGAAGCAGAGTCACTAGTAGTTTTGAACTGCCCATCTTTCTGTGAGCAGTCTAATGTCTAACCCACAATGCCATCAGGGTCCCTTCCATTAAGACCAAAAACCCCTAATTAAACCGACTGCTGCTGACTTGATTCAGGCTCATACAGGCCCCGTGTAGGGATTCCTAGACTGTACATCTTTGTTGTTGTTTTTTGGTGTCACTAAGTTATGCCGACTCCTAGTGACCTTGTACACACCAGAATGAAACACTGCCCAGTCCTGCGCCCACCTCACAATCTTTGTGACTCTTGAGCTCACTGCTTTTGTCACTAGGCAAATCCATCTCATTGGGGATCTCCCACTTTTTCACTGATCCTCCACTTTACCAAGCACGATGTCCTTCTTCAGGGGCTGGTCCCCCTGACAATATGACTGAAGTATGACAGAGGAAGTCTGGCCATCCTGGCCACCAAGGAGCACTCTGGCTGCACTTCTTCCAACACAGATCTGTTGGTTCTTTTGGCGGCCCATGGTACTTTCAATATTCTCCTCCAACACCATAACTCAAAAGCATCAATTCTTCTACAGTCTTCTTCTTTGTTGTTGTTGCTGTTGTTAAGTGTCGTTGAGTGTTGAATGGGTTCTGCCTCATAGTGACCCCGTGTAGGGTTTCTGAGGAGCGGTTGGTGAATTAGAACTTCCGACCTTGGGGTTCAAACAGACCTTGCAGTCTAGTGCTTTATTGCACAGTGCCATACCAGCCTTCTTTAGGGGAGCAGAAAGACTTATCTTTCTCCCGTGGTGCAGCTGCTGGGTGTGAACTGCCAATCTTGTGTTCAGCAGTCCTGTGTTTTCCCTATAGTGCCAACAGGTAAGCTTACAGTCTAGAAAACTCAATGGGGCAGTTAGACTCTGTGACATAGAATTGACTCAGTGGCACCTAAACAATAGACTGTGAAACCCGTGGAACAAATAAAACAGTGTGAGGGGTGTAATGGGCCCTCCTCACAGCTCCTCAAGGCATCCACTAACCTCAGATCACCCCCAAATGTTTAACAACCTGAGGAGTATTCCTTTTCCAATCTGGACAAAAGCAGACCCAGAAATGAGTCCTTCTTTTCTACAAACCTCATTATAGGATCCGTCTAATCTACCATGGGACCATCGAACATTCTATCAGGTTAAGTATTTCAACCAAGCCTATAAATAAAAGGGATACTGTGGTCAGTTTATTATTTGGAGGTAACTCACTCCCTCCCCCCCACACAAATGGGGGTGTGGACTTACTTTGAGGTTCAAAGCGTCCTGTATTTGTTTTTTGTCAGTCGTGTCTTATTTAACCCAAAGATCATTAATTCCTTGACTTAAACGACTTCCAGATGCGCCTCTGAATTTCATAACCAACATCAGAGCCCTGTGATCTCCTCAAAGGCTCTCGCGAGACTCCTGACAGGCTGTGAGGGAGCAGATGGAGGTAATTAGGGTGATTTATAGGAGAGAAGAATCCTTGGAAAGAGTAAACCTGTTGCTTCCACATGTGCCCCAGGGTGCCTGAGTCAGGGATCAGCTACAGATTTCTTTTGTTCATGCTTAAATTCCACAGGCTTCGTATCTCATAAAATGAGGCATGGAACATGTGCTTTTAGTGCATGCGGATCTTCTACAACCCACCGCTACACAGGGCATGATGCACACATGTGCCTGAGAATGTAGAAGAAGGGCTATTTGTTGGCCTCACAAGGTAGCTATAGCTGCTTCATAGAGCGGATGCCATCTCCAAAGGAGTGTGTTCAATACTAGGGAGGGAGGGGGACAAAGAAGAAGGGAAGAAGACATGAAGGAAGGAAGAAGGCAGGCAGGTAAAAAGACGGTGCTGTTGTATCAGCGCTGGATTGCACACCACAAGACTGGAGGTTCAAACCCACCAGTCGCTCCTCAGAAATGCTGTACAGCCAACTGGATGTAGCACAACAAGCATTGTTCTCAGTATTTAATTCTCACAACATTAATAGATGGTGGGTTAAGGGTTGGACTGCTAAGCGAAAGATTTGAGCCAGCAGGTGCTAGTGTGGAGAAAGAGGAGGCGGTCTGTTCTCATAAACACGCAGTCTCGGAAACCCTATGGGGCAGTTCTACTTTGCCCTACAGGGTCCCTATGAGTCTGAATGAACACTATGTGGGTATGGTTTTGAACAAAGGTAGGAGAAGTTTTCTTTTGTGGTTTCCACTTAACATTGCAGAACTGCCCGATATCCTTGAGTTCTCTAGTCCCTCCATCTGGACTCAGCCTCTAGGAACATTGTTGTTAAGTGCCGTCGAGTCGATCCCGACCCACAGTAACCCTGAATAGAGTTTCCAAGGAGCAGCTGGTAAACTTGAAATAATCAGTTTATTAATTAGCTCAGCTCCCTCAGATACGATGCAAGATGCAAGACATTGGACTTGTGAGGACCACTTTTAAGAACAATGCTCAAATGCCCACCCCAATCCCTTTGAGATGTGAGATGATACCAGCTCGTGGAGACCCCATGTGTTGCAGAGGAGAACTGATGTTGTGAAGTACTGTTGAGTTGGTTCTGACCCATTCTAAGGCGTGGCTGGTGAGCTTGAACCGTCAACCTTGAGTAGGTTTTTCCTGACTACAATCTTTATGGGAGTAGATTAGATTGCCAGACCTTTCTGCATCATTACCTCATGTCTAACACCTATGGAAACCCTATAATGGGTCAGACACTTTTCTAAGTGCTTCAAGAGGTATTAATCCATTTACTCTGGTCTTTGTTACTAACTGCTGTTTGTTACGGTTGCTGTTAAGCTCAGTCAGATTGGTTCCGACTCATAGCGACCCTTTACAGGGTTTCGGAGGAGTACTTGGAGAAGTTAAACTGCTGACCTTGTGGTTCAAACCGACCTTGCAGTCCAGCGCATTAACCCGCAGTGCCATTTAGAGATGAGGACATTGAGACTCAAGAGTTGGACTGACAGAGTGACAGCCACGGTTACGACATTCACCCCTTTATTGTCAACAGGGTCAGCCTCCAAACACCAGTTCATTATGGGGAAATTGGCATTATGCAAAAATAGAGGATGATCACATCGGATCACAAAATGGAGGATGGTCACATTGTTACCATAATGACCAAACCACCGAGATTCATGACCCAGCCAAGCTGACAGAGGTCCTTCACCATCATGGCCAACGTTCTCCTCGCCTCGTACCTCGGTGCTCATTACTGCCAGATGTGTGTTGTTAATGTGCAAAGCAGTCAGAGAGCAGGCGTTTTACTTCCGTCATAAATGTGAAACGTCACATAATGAAGCAGTCGATGTGAGTATCTATGACTGTCAGAGCCTGGATTCGAATCTGTGGAGGGGCTGCACTGAAGACACAATTCTAAGACTTTAAATATGCGTACAAATCTCTGGGGTGGAGATGGGGGGCTTGTTAAACATGCAGCTTTTGCATCCATCTGTGAGGGCCCCTTACTCTGCATTTTAAACAAGCTCCCAGGTGAGGCTTAAGTTGTGGGACAGGGAACCATCCACTGGGTTTCATTGCCCTAAATTGTTCCCTTCTTCAGTTCTCCAAATATTCATCTAAATCCTTGCCACACAAACCACACTTATATGAAAACGTACTCAAAAGTCCAATTCTCCCCTGCTTCTCAACTCGAAGAAGAGCAAACATATGCAGTGTTCTGTAGTCAACATGCCAGGGGAACGTCACATTGAGTAGTTTGCCATGAAGCCAATGCATGACATTTGAGTTCCGTGTACCTCATACTGAGCCCATTACTGGAGGGTCAAGCAAGCTGCTCCATCAGCCTGGGTCTCTGCGTGACCCCCTGCTAGCCAGCCATGGCATATGCATTACATGAGAGATGAATGTTTGTTGTTTTAAGCCACTGACATTTGGGGGGATGTTTGTTACTGCACTGAGCTGTATCCTGTGCCCCCGCCCCCCTGCCCGAAAACACCCAGCCATTTACATTCACAGCGTGAATCACTCATCAGTTCTGACCCAGTTGCTGGGTCTTGCTTTGTAGGAATAAGACAGTTCATGGAGAGCCCTGGTCATTGTCCTAACTCAGCATGTCATTGTTGAGTGGGTACTAAGGATGAAAGCTGTGCTAGATGCTTACTCCCACAGAGAACCCAATAAAAACCAAACACTTCCTTGCTGAGAGTCATTCCCAACTCATGGCAACCCTGTGTGTTTTGGAGAGAACTGTGCTCTGCTGGGATTTTTCAGTTTTCAGCGGCTGGGATATTTCAGAAGACCTTACAGGGAGAGGATATGTAAACACAAGTACAACTCAGTAAATGTCAGAAAGTGGGCACCGATTCAATGCTAGAAGAACCCACAGAACATGAGGATGACTGCAGGACCCACCTCCATGCCACCTGCGACAGTCTTCTCTTGTAAAGACTGACAGCCCTGGGGCAGTCCTGCTGGGCCCCACAGAGTCACTGAGTCGGCATGGACGCAGTGCACTGGGTTGCATTTGCCTGTTGGACAGACTGAGCTCATGTCTTCCTTCAGAGACCAGACATCCTCTCTGCTGAAAACATGCCTCTTCTCATTTCTCTATGCATCTGAATGCCACCCTCTCTGCAAGTGTCCCCTGGACACCCCATCCAAAGAAGAGCAAAGACTGTGTTTTAACCATGGCCAAATCCCTAAAGCCCAGCGCGGAGCCTAGAACATCGAGGTCACTCAGAGCTCTCTGAAGTGGGGGGACCGATTTCAGCAAATGGCTTTTGAGCTCCAGCTTCCAGGATGTTAGGAGACTACAAGTGGAGGGCAGGAGGAAGAAAGAGAACAGGGACTGAGTGCTAGGCAGAGCAACACAGGAACACGAGACAGCCTATAACAGGAAGGAACCGGGTGCTCCGTCTCCTGACAAAAGAATGGACAAATCTGTCAGAAGAAGTAGAACCTGAATGTTCCTTAGAAGGGAAGATGGGGAGACTTCATCCCACGAACTTTGGACAAGTGATCAGGAGGGACCAATCCCTAGAGAAGGACTCGATGCTTGGAAAGGTGGAGGGTAAGAGTGAAACAGGAAGACTCACAAGATGGACTGATACAGTGACAGGAAGCGTGGACTCAAACATGGAAAGGACTGTGAGGGTGGGGTAGGACCGGGCAGTGTTTCATTCTCTTGTCTATGGGGTTGCTAGGGGTTCAGAGCCCACTCAACAACACCTAACCAACAGTAACAAGAATCTATTCCCATAACCATCAGCTGGAAGAAAGACTGAACAGACCCCCAAGTCTGTGGCACTGGGCATGGAGGGTGGAGCCAATACACTGTGTCTTTTCTACCCATGGAATCTGTCAAGGGCCATCAAGTCGGTTCCAACTCATAGTGACCCTGTTTATGAAGAGTAGCTGATGGGTTTGAACCGTTGACCTTATGGTATAGTCCAGTTCTTATCCTACAACGCTACTGCTTTTTACTCCTAAGGTTTGGTTTTGTTTCCCGAAGTTTAGATTCGTTTACTTATTAGTAGAACCTGCATCTTGAATTTTTAATAGGAAACAATTCAATTCAAACCTACCTACAATTGTAACATGCCAGCCAGCAAAATTTTAAAACGTCTGCCTGACTGGCCGTGACCAGCATGCGAAGGTACGGCGATATTTAGGATTCATTACAGATCCAGCAGGTTCCTGGGGTAGGAAGGAGGGAGGAACGTGATTTTACATATTTCCACCCACCTCCATGTAGTCTACACACTTGCAAGTAACTACAGAAGCTTGCTAACTAGACCCACCACACTGCTGTCGACTCCTCTGATGGGCTTCAAATGAAAATCAGCCAAAATTGTATTGTTCTGACCCATGGAACTAAGCAATGCAAATTCCTTTAATTTATGAGCGAAATAGTTCGGGTCCTTGAAGGACCACTGCCTGCAAAATGGTTCTAGAGCCAACAGTGCCCCCTGGTGGTGAGGACTGGAATCCACTGCTCGCAGGGAAAGGAAGAGCAGAACTCGTTTACAGGCTCCCACCAAAGTCATAAACAAATCAGAGTGGCATGCCTCACTAATTAGCGTCCTGCTTCTCCAGAGCGGCGCTGGCCACTGCTGACCCTTTATGTCTGACCTGTGAGTACAGGGAATGATACCCCTGCCTTAGTCCGTCTTTGGTGGCATCCCTGTCTCTACTGATTCCCATTGTAAGTCAAGCCTGCCATTTGATCTTGATCAGTGTCCAAGAGATTAAAGCTCCAGCCAGCTGAGACTGGGGGCAAGTTTGACGAGAGGGCAGTGCTGTTATAGAAGGCGCTGAGCATAAAACCTTTAAGTTACCTTTATATAGATGTATTGCTGGAACTCAAATGTCTTTGCATGTAGTCAAGGTCCAACTAGGGAGGGGACCACACCAAAACCCATGGCCATGGAGAGTGGATTCTGATGCACAGCCACCCATAGGATAGAGTAGAACTGCCCTGTCGGGTTTCCGAGACAGAAGTTGACAACCTCATCTTTCTCCCACAGAGTTTCAACTGGCAGCTTTTCACTTGGCAGCCAAACGCCTTAACCACTGTGTCAGCAGGTCTCCATAGGGAAACACACTGCCATGAATAAGGGATTCACTGTAACAAGGAGACCCGACGCAGTTGTGGGAGAAGCTAGAGAAGGAAGAATCCAGAAGGGGGAGATGGAGACTCAGCAGACATCACTAACAGCCTTTCCCAGAGCACTGAAGTGTGATTCAGAGCAAGCTGAGCTCTCCAGTGATAAATAAAAACTTGCAGGAATATCTGGGGAGCCCACGGGGAGCAAGACAAGGAGTGAATGAAAGGACTCAAGTCAGCAATGGCCAAGTGCATCTACCCTCATGCAGACTGAAAGCCCAAACAAACAACCACTAAAGGTCGGTGGTTTGAACCCACCAGCTGCTCCGTGGGAGAAGGACAAGGTAGACGGTAAAGACAGACACCCACTCGGTCCTACCGGGCCACTCTGAGTTGGAATCAATCGACAACAATTTTGGTTTGGTTTAATTTCTACTCGGGGCAGTCCCAGGTGTGTCTGAGTGGAACTGTGTCCCATTGGGTTGTTAATGGCTAATTTTTCAGGAGGCTCGATTAGACAGGAAGAGATGAGCATCATAATTTGTACTGTCTAACCACAAGCAAAAGAGGAAGGCCCCCAATGTGATGGCTTGGCCAAGTGGCAGCATCGATGGGCTCAAGCGTGGCAACAGTACTGAGCTTGGCCCAGGATCGGGTGGTGTTTCGTTCTGTTGTGCATAAGGTTGCTATGTGTCGGTACTGACTCGATGGCACCTAACAACAACAACAACAACCACAAGCAAAATGTGACAGGATTGCAAAGAAGCCTCAACAATTCTAGAATCATCCTCAGGAAAGGCGAATGCCTTTGGGTCAACAATTGAAAGTCAGGTGACCAAAACCATTACACAGGTGATTTGAGTTCTCAGCCCCTTTGACCTAGTTGAGTTCTAGAACAAGAGGGACCGGCTGTGCAAGTAGGCATGGCTTCTTAATCAATGCCGACCATCTGCTGAGCCATCACACAAGTTAAACAGAACTCACATCATCCAGGGCCTATCATCTGCTCCAACATGAAATTAAATTCGGAATCAATGTCACTAAGATTTCTGCAAAGGCTGAAACATGTAGAAATGAAGTAATGGCTTCCGAGTAACCCATGGAACAACAAAGTCACATGGACAGATGAAAATGTTCTGAACTGCATTAAGAACAGATATATAGCGTGAAAACATGTATGTAATGCGTTTGGGAAAGGAATGATTAGCGTGAAAATGGTCACAGCTAAAATCAGTGACCAAAGTCTCTACTTTAAGAGGCTATAAAATTTAGATCTGATTGGACCGTACTATAGTAAGAGGAAGGACGAAAATAGAGTTCCACAGAATCAAAAACCAGGACTTGGAATTCCTCCAACTCCAGGTCAAACTCCCGCTGGGAATTTGCATTTCGATCTCAGACATACTGAATCGTTTCTTCATTTCCATCTCCAAGGGATGTCCTGTGGATCTTGTTATTAAAATGTAGGTGCAGGTTCAGTCTGTGTGGGGTGGCTGTGCAAATTCTCAGCAGAGGGGCAAACTGGAATGAAATGGTTTGAAGTCCTGGAGAGAACAGCACAGAAAATTAACAGAGCCCCAAGTGTTTTATTAATATCAGCAAACTTGGCTGTTGCTCTTACCTGCAGTCAAATCGGTTTCTGACTCATTGCAACTCTTTGTGTATAGAGTTTCTGAAGAGCAACTGGTGACTTTGAACCACCGACCATGCTGTTCAAACCGACCTTGTGGTCCAATGTTAACCCTATAGCACCACACCCTTATCTAGATTGATCAAGAAAACAAGAGAAACCCCCATTGAATAGATTTCATCATGTCTAGATGGGTCTGGTGAAAGGAGATGGGGATAAGATTCTTGTGATTCAATAGTGAGTAAATTGTTATCATGACTAATTGTGACTGTCACAACCATAAAGGTAAAAGTTTTGTAAGAAAAACGAGGGAGTAATTAATCTTTCATTCCAGGAACAGAGGACCCTAGGACCAGCAAGGGAGAAGAGCATAAGCAGAATGTGGGACCCTATCCAGAGAAGCAGGGACACCAGAGATGGAGGCAGAGATGAGGACATGGAGAGAGAGAGCAACTCAGGACTCTAGACTCATGGAAAGAGAAAGGCTGTGTGCTGGCAACCAGGAGGCAGGCTTGCAGAATGTGCCCTTTGGTTGTTAAATGATTATATATTCCTGAGTGTTTGTGTGTACATCCAAAACAAGAAAAACATCATCAACAACAACAACAACAACAACAAAAAACACCCAGGGAGAATAGAAGCAAATACTGTTGAATGCTGATGCGCGGAGGGGATTGTAATCATTGCAATGAAACGAAATACCATAGGATGAGTGTAAAACAGATGTTCTTCCATGTAAACGACCACTCAACTCACAATAAAAATTTCAAAAAAAACAAAGCAAGAAACTAAGAGTGAAAAACAAATTGCCAAAGCAGAGATAAGGGATTATGCTGTTAGTCCTGAGGCCACTTTCGTTGTGAGGTACCATCGAGCTGGTTACGACTCACAGTGACCCCACACTGCCTGGTCTAGCACCATTCTCACCATTGCTCTCCTTGAGTCCATCGCTGTTACTACTGTATCAATCCAAATCCTCTTTTACACTGACCCTCCACTTTATCAAACATGATATCCTTCTCCAGTGACTGGTTCCTCCTGAGGGCACGTCCAAAGTCTGAGAGACAAAGTCTCGTCATCCTGGCTTCTAGGAGAATTCTGGCTATATTTCCTCCAAGACAGATCTGTTTGTTCTTCTGGAAGTCCATGGTATATCCAATATTCTTTGCCAGCATCATAATTCAAATGCATCGATTCTTCTACAATCTTCCTTATTGTCAGACTTTCAAATGCGCACGAGGCAATGAAAGTACTATGGCTGGGGTCAGGCGCACCTTAGTCCTTAAACTGACATCTTTGCTCTTCAACACTTTAAAGAGGTCTTGTGCAGCATATTTGCCCAATGCAATACACTGTTTGATTTCTTGACTGCTGCTTCCGTAAGTGTTGATGGTTGATCCGAGCAAAATGAAGTCTTGGACAACTTCAATCTTTTCTTCATTTACCATGATGTTATTTTGTGGTTCAGTGGTGAGAATTTTTGTTTTCTATACATTGAGGTGTAATCCATACAGAAGGCTGTCATCTTTGATCTTGATCAGTAAGTATTTCAAGTCCTCTTGTCTTTCAACAAGGAAGTTTGCGTCATCCATATATCACAGGTTGTTAATGAGTCTTCCTCCAATTCTGATGCATATTCTTCATATAATTCAGTTTCTCAGATTACGTGCTCAGCATACAGGTTGAATAAAGATGTTGAAGGAATATAACCCTGATGCACCTCTTTTGTGATTTTGAACTACACAGTACCCCCTTGTCTATTCTAATAACTACCTACTGGTCTAAGTACAGGTTCCTCATGAGGACAATTCAGTGTTTGGAATTTCCCCTTCTTTGTTATCCATAGTTTGTTATGATCCACACAGCTGAATACCTTTGCACAGGCAATAAAACACAAGAAACATCTTTCCAGAATTCTCTGCTTTTAGCCAAGATCATCTGACGCCAGCAATGATAACCCTACTTCTGCGTCCTCTTCAGAATCCAGCTTGAACGTCTAGCAGCTCTCTGTCGATGTATTGTTGCAGCCGGTTTTGAGCTGTCTTTAGCAAAAATTTACATGCATTATTTCTGCATTTACTTAGGTCACCTGTCTTTGGGATGGCCACAAATATGGATCTCTTCCTATCAGTTGGCCAGGTAGCTGCCTTTCAAATCTCTTGGCGTAGATGATTGAGTGCCTCCAGTGCCGCATCAGTTTGTTGACAGATTTCAATTTGTATTCTGTCAATTCCTGTAGTCTTATTTCTCTCCAGTGTCTTTAGTGTATCTTGGACTTTTTCCTTCAGTCATCACTGCTTGGTGATACTACCTCTTGAAATACTTAAATGTTTCTTTTTTATACAGTGACTCTATGTAAACCTTTCTTCTTATTTTGATGTTTTCTGCATCATTCAATATTTTGGCCTCAGTTGTGGTGGTGGTTGTATGCTGTGGAGTTGGTTCCGACTCACAGAGACCTTGTGTAGGGTTTCCAAGGCTGCAAATCATTATGGGAGCAGAAAGTTTCATCTTTTTCCCACAGAGTGACTGGTAGATTTGAACCGCTGACCTTGTAGTAGCAGCCCAGCTTGTAACCCACTACGCCACCAGGACTCCCACAGAATACTTCAATATTGCAAGTTGAGGCTTGAATTTTTCCTTCAGTTCTGTCAGTTTGAGAGACGTTGAGCGTGTTCTTCCCTTTTGGTTTTCGAACTCCAGGGCTTTGCACATTTCATTATAATACTTGACTTTGTTTTCTTGAGCTACCCTTTGAAATTTCCTGGTCAGCTCTTTTACTTCATCATTTCTTTCATTTGTTTAACATCTCTGCATCTAAGAGGAAGTTTCAGAGTCTCTTGTGACATCCACTGTGGTCTTTCCTTTCTCTCCTGCCTTTTTAATGACCTTCTACTTTCTTCATGTATGATTAGTGCAGGGTTGCTACGGGTCTGAACAGACTCAGTGACACTTCACAACAATAGCAATAAATAAAATAACTAAAGGATAATTTGTAAATTATAAAATAAATGATAA
>NW_006408799.1:3117040-3134398 GCF_000296735.1 Chrysochloris asiatica | reverse complement strand
AAACAAGTCACAAAAATAAAATTTAAGTACACAAAACTTTAGCATGCACTGAAATAAACTTGGGACATTGGTGTGGTACTGCAGGATAAGCCCTAGAATGGTAACCATGAGGTCAGTGGTTCAAACTCACCTGGTACTCTTTGGAAATCCTCAACAGGGTTGGCATGAGTCAGAGCCGACTCAACGGTACACAACAACAAAAAAATAAACTTGCAAACAAATATAAAAAATTAAAAATGCATAGTAAATAAAGACTGTAAATACAATAAGATACTTGCATAATTAAAAATAAATTAAAATGGAAAAAATATTGAGAAAACCAAATCAAGTGCTTTGGATAGCTGTCTCCTCCCTGGCCTCTGGGGGCGCTCTTGCGCTTCAGGACCAGACATAATAAAAGGACTGACGGCGTCTAGGGGCAGGACAAACTGGGAGCCTCCCCACCATCTGTGTCTGCTGGAGCTTCCCCTGACCCCATAACCGTCTGTATTTGATTTCTAATGCTGCCGCTCCGACTCACCACCAACAGGTTGCCTACCACCACACAGATGTACTGTGCTCCTCTGGGGATCTGCGTAGTCTTTGGTCTTCATCAGTAAGTACTTCAAGTCCTCTTCACTTCCAGCAAGCAAGGTTGTGTCATCTGCATATTCCCTTGGCTTCGATGCACTTTTCATTATGAGACAGTAAATTCTATGATCATTTGCTTTCGCTGATTGGGTCTTCTCTTACTGCACCATCCACAGCCCTGCCCTGCCCTGTGACCCTTACTGCATCTGTAAATGCCAACATGGCCCAGACCATCTCTAAGGACCTTAAACTTTCTAAAATGTTAATTTCTTGTTGTTTAGTGCATTTGGTCCTCAGGGCTTGGAGAAAGTTGTTTCCTGCCAGTAGCTAAAGGAGTAGAAGGGGGGGTGGGGGGCTCAAACAGCACTTTAGTGGTGGTGGGGGGGGGGGGGGAGCATTTACATAAACGATCTCACTTTGTCTATCCCAGCAGCTCAACCGTTTTGTAGCTGAGTGCACCAAGGCCCAGAGAGGCTTAGTTACTTTTCCAAGATCACACAACTGGATGGTACAGGGCAGGGATCTGAATCCATAGTCACTTGAATTGCAACACCTATTATTTTTATCATCTGGTGTGGCACTGTAGGATAAGCACTGGACTGCTAACTGCAAGGTTGGTGGTTCAAACTCACCAGCAGTGTCTTGGAAACTCTATACAGGATCACTATGCAGCAGAACAGACTCGATAGGATCCCTGGGTAGTGCTAACAGTTAATTCATTCAATGGCTAACTGAAAAGCTGGAGGTTCGAGTCCACCCAGAGACATCTCACTTATTGCTAAAAGATAAGCACTAGACTAGTAACCACAAGGTTGGCAGTTCAAACCCACCTGCTGCTCTTCAGAAATCCTATACAGGGTTGCTATGAGTTGGAACCGACTCGATGGCACTTAACAACAACTATTTTTGCACAGCTGGCCAGCACCGTAAAACCAAGATACTCAGAGTGAAAAGAGAATTAAGTCAGCAGAGCCCTTGACGTCTGGCGGGGTTCCCAATTCCCATGTCAAACTCTTTCTGCAGAAAGCTAAGTCAGTCGGTGCCAAAAATCAGTCACCAGGAACACAAATACTGGCCCTCCCGTTCAGCAAATCACTTGCTTCTTGGCCCAATATCTGCTTCCATCTAATCGTTTCTTATCAGAAGTGAATTCAATTAGGTGGCACGGCCAAAGAGCGACACTAAGACACAGAGAGGTTTGACTCGTGGATCCATTAATTTGAGCAGGTGAATAAAAGGCACTTTATTGGTGCCGTTGTCACTGAGACTTGCTATTTTTGTTTGCCTGTGATTAAAAGATGCACTGCCACCAATTCTGACTCATGGTAACTCCAAAGGTCAGGGTACAACTGCCCCGTTTCTTTCCAAGCCTGGACATAATTTACAGAAGCAGATTGTCACATCTTCCTCCCACAGAGCAGCTAGTAGGTTTTAACTGCTGACTTTTCAGTTAGCAGCCAAGTACTTTAACCACTGCAGCACCAGGGATCTGAAGTATTTAATTCATTGTAAGTATGGGTCTGCCTTTTCTGGAACTTAGATTCAATCCCATTTTGCTTTCTCAGTTCACACTGTTGTTTTTGTTAAGTGCCATCAAGTCAGTTCTGACCCATAACGATCCCTGTATAGGGTTTCTGAGGAGCGGCTGGTGAGCTTGAACCACCAACCTTGTGGTTTAAACTGACTTGGCAGTCCAGCACATTAACACACAGCAAATGGCCAAAAAATAAAATAAAGTCCTTGCCAGTACTTAAGCTAAGCTACTGTTTGGTTTTAAGATGACTTCTGGGGATATTTTTAGTTTAAGAATTAAAGATGATCTTAGAATAATCATTTCAGTTGCTCATCCAGCCTCCATGTCTGCAGGAAGTCTGGAATCCAAAAGGATTTGAAATTTTGTGCTACATTTCCCCCTTTTGATCAGGATTCTTCTATAGAACCTTGGATTGAAATGTTGTGTGATGATAGCTGGACATCACAATCACAACAAAATTAAAATATCCTTACCACAACTTGAGACAAGATGATGGAACTCACGAGCTCCCACTAAGATATAGTCAAATGTCCTATTGTGGGAGGCCGTCCTCTCTCTGGGATCTAGGTTTGGCGCTACAGGATATTTGGAAACCTCAGCTCTCCTAATGTCCACCAGTCATCGATCAGCGTGTCACACTGGTGGCTTGTATGTTGCTACAGTCCTGAAAGCTTATGCCACTGGTATTTCCAATACCAGCAAATTCATCCATGGTGGCCAGGTTTCAGCGGAGCTTCCGGACTAAGACAGAGTAGGAAGAAAGGGCTGGCAATCGAATTACAAAGATTAGTCAATAAAACTCTATGGATCACAACAGAATATGGTCTGACTGGCTCGCTTTGGACAAACCATCAGGAGGGAGCGCTCACGGAGGGAGGGGGGGCGGCGGACATCATTATGTTCAGTGAAATAGAGGGTCAGCGAGGGTGAGTGAGACCGGGGGTGAGATGTATAGGTACAAAAGTCACTACGATGGGTTTGAATTTATCAGCAATCTCATGAGGATGACAGGAGACAGGGCAATGTTTCATTCTGTTGCACATAAGGTCACCCTGATTCAGAACTACCTTGACGGCAGTCATCTATCTATCTTCTCTCCTAGGAATGAAAGAGGAACCCATGGCTCCAGCTGCTTGGCAGATAATTCCCCAAGCCCTGCGAACTAGAGCAAATGCTTCAACATTATAAGGTCAGGGGCTCCGTCAGAAAGACCAAAGATTCCTATTTTATTACACAAACAGACCCAAAGGTGAAAGTGCTCACTGCAATGAGAAGGGACGTTTTTCTTGTGGGCCAATCTGCCGAGCCTGCTTTATGAAATAAAAATCAGATCAAACTCCGCTTTACTCGGCTCGCTCGGGAGTGCCTGAGAATTGCATTACTTGTCTGACCTCGTTAGGCTGCAAGCTGGCAAATGGATAGAACAAGATGATGCAGTTTACTCTGTGAGAGTGTGCTGAATGCAGATGAGCAGTGGGGGGCGAAGGGGACAGGAGGGGTCTGTCAGGTGGCTGCATGGGGCTGAATGCAGCATTGGTTTACTGGTTTCCCCTGTCTGAGAACCTGGGAACATGCCAGGTCTGGATGCTGCTTCCTGCACCCTCTTTACCCCTTGTCATGACAAGCCATGGGAGTCTGAGATGGCCCCCAGGTGGTACAGACAGTTGCTAACTTGAAGGATAGTGGTTCAAGGCTACTCCTAGAAGGAAGGCTTGGCAGTTCACTTCTGAAAACCAACCACTGAGAATGCTGTCTTGTATAGTTGCACTCTGTACACACGGGGGCGCTATGGAGCCTGGCTGTATATATGGCTGTGAAGGGAAAAAAGGAGAGAAGAAAGCGATTTCCTTTTTCTTTTTTTCCCCTTTCCTTTTTCTCTTTTGCTTCCTTTTATTTTTAACTATCTTCCCCACCACCCAAGTTAGACGTGGACTCCTGGTGTGGCGCTGTAAGATGAGCACTGGACTGTGAACCACAAGGTCAATGGTTCAAACTCACCAGCTGCTCCTCGGACACTCTATAAGGGTCTCTATGAGACGGAACTGACTCCACAGCACTTAACAACAATATTCTACCCAGTGAATAATTCTCCTTTCCCTCCCCACCCCTGGTAACCATCACTGAAAGTTTATCATGGAATAAAAAACTCCTCTTGACTTTTCACAATAGTGCGCTCATACAATATCTGTCATTTCACTCAGCAGAATGTCCTCCGGGTTCCTCCATAGTATGTGGTGTGTTGCAGATTCCTCGCTGTTCTTCAGTATTGCATTTTATTCTATCATGTGCATGTACCAGTTTCTTCACCCTTTCCTCTGCTGATGTGAATAATGCTGTAATGAACATGGAGGGGCAAGCATTTATTTCTGTCACTGTTCTGATTTCTTGAGGATATCTACCAAATAGATAAATTGCTGGAATATGTTATATTTCTATTTCCACCCTTCTGAGAAAGTGCCATACCATTTTCCACATTGGTTGCACCATTTTACAGAGTTCTGGTGTGGCACTGTAGGATAAGCTCTGGACTGCAAAATGCAAGGTCAGTGGTTCAAATCCAACAGTCACTCCTCAGAAACTCTTTACAGGGTCACTGTGGTGGAACCAATTTGACAGCACTTAACAACAACACCAGCAATGTAGGAGGGTCCCAGTCTCTCCCCACCCTTGCCAGCATCTGTTTTCTTTGTTATCAATGTTGAGATAAGATGACATCCTATTGTTGCTTTGATACTAGACTGCAATATCAGTTTGAACCACAAGGTCAGTAGTTCAAACTCATCTTCTGCTCCTTGGAAACCCTTTATAGGGTTGCTAAGGAGCTCTGGTAGCGTAGTGGTTACGAATCGGGCTGCGAACCGCAAGGTCGGCAGTTCGAAACTACCAGCTGTTCCGCGGGAGAAAGATGAGGCTTTCTGCTCCCGTAAAGATTTACAGCCTCGGAAACCCTGTATAGGGTCGCTATGAGAGTCGGAACCGACTCCACGGCACATAACAACAACAACATGAGTCACAAGTGACTTGCTAGCACTTAACAACAACAAAAATTTATCCTAATTTTTTCACAGATGATCTTTGTAGTTCTGGGTTTTACATTTAATGGTCTTTAATCCATGTTGAGTTTGTTTTTGTGTGAGATGTAGGTATTTCATTCTTTGGCAATTGGATTATCAGTTTTGTCAGCACTATTTGTGGAAGAGATTATCTCTTTTCCATTGAATGCATTGTAGTCCTTTGTCAAAGATCCACTAAGCATAGGTTGTTGTTGTTGTTGTTTAAGTCCCGTCGAGTCGGTTTCGACCCATACCGACCCTGAATAGGGTTTCCGAGGCTGTACATCTTTATGGGAGCACATCATCTCATCTTTCTCCCACGGAGAAACTGGTAGTTTCGAACTGCTGACTTTCCGGTTCGCAGCCCGATTCGTAACCACTACGCTACCGGAGCGCCTCAGGTAGTTGGATTTATTTCTGGGTTCTCAATTCTCTTCTTTTCATCTGTGTGTCTTTCATTGTGCCATACCACTGTGGCTGTGTAGTAGATTTTGATTTTGGGAAGTGAAAAACCTTCTAATTCTTTTTTTTTTTTTAGTACAGCATTGCTTATCTGGGGTCTCTTTACTTCCATATGAAATTGGTGATTAGTTTTTCCATCTCTTCAGAAAAGGTTGTTGGAACTTGTATTGGATTGCATTATATCTATAGATTGATTTGGGCAGTGTTGGCATTGTCACATTAAGTCTTCCTATCCATGGATATGGTATATTCTTCCATTTTTGTAGGTGTCTTTTGGTTTCCTGTAGTAGTGTTTGTAGTTTTCTTTGTACTGGTCCTTTGTTACTTTGGTTAGGTTTATTCCTAAGTATTTCATCTTTTGGTTGGCTGTTACAAATGGTATTAATTTTCCTGATTTCCTTTTCAGAGCTTTCTTGATTAGTGTAAAGAAGTCTGGCAGATTTTTATATAGTGATCTTGTGCTGAATCGTCAACTTATCGAATCTTTCAATGAGTTCCAATAAATTTTTTTGTGGGTCTGTGGAATTTTCTAAGTAAAGGATTATAACATCTGCATATAGAGAGAATTTGGCTTCTTCTTTGCCCATTTGGATATCTTTATTGTCCCTGCCTTGTCTTAAAGCTCTTGCTAAGACTTCCAGCACACTTTTGAATAGGAGCAGTGGTGATAAAGGATATCCTTGTCTGCTTCCTGTTTGCAAGGGGAATGGCTTTTGTTTCTCTCCACTGAGAGTGATGTTGGTTCTTGGAATGAAATATTTTGAAAGAGATTCTTGGTTTCTCCTTAGGATAAACGATAGTATGAACCCCATCTTCTATGACCCTGAAACCAGAAGAACTAAATGGTGCCCAGTTACCACTACTGACCACTCTGATCAGGACCACATTAGAAGGTCCGAGGCAGAGAGGGAGAAAAAAACATGTAGAACAAAATTCAAAATCCTAGGAAAGACCAGGCTTAAAGGTCAGATAGAGACTGGTGGAACCACTGAGTTGTGGCCCTTAGACGCCCTTCCAGCCCAGAGCTGAACTCACTCCATGGAGCTCAGCTTTCAGCCAAATGATAGGCAGGTATATGTATACAACACCAGGGATGTTTGCACACCGTGGAAAATCATCAATTTTAATGAAAAGGGCAGCGTCCACCCAAAAATAGAGCTCAGAGAGCAAGAAGGGCTAGGGAAGGAGGAGGATTGGAAATGGGAGCTGCAGGGAGGAAGTGGGAAGAACGCTGCTACACTGTGGGTTGCTGTCAGTCTCATGAAACAGAATGTGTACAGATTGTTGAATGGAAAACCAATAAACTGTCACACAAACTACAATAAAATTTGGGATACTAGTGTGGCACTCAGCATAAACACTGAATTGTTAACTCTAAGGTCGGCAGTACAAATCCACCTGGGATTTGTAACTCCTAGGAAACCCTGTGTAGGGTACCCAGGAGTTGGAACCAACTCGATGGCACTTAATAAAAACAACACCACCACAATATAATTGAAAAGAAAGAAAGGGAGGGAGGGAAAGAGGAAGGGAGACAGAGAAAGAGTAAGTAAGTAAGCGTGGTAAGCAAAGTGGTTCTGAGAAAAAGCACCCTGATTTCAGTGAAAAGATGGTGGCACAGACTGTTAAGCACTCAGTTGCAAACTCAAGCATTAGCGGTTCAAACCCACCCAGCAGCTGTGCTGGAGAAAGACCTAGAGATACGACAGCCAGGAACATCCCCTGGAACAGTTCCACTCTGTCACGTGGGGTTATCATGTGTCCCAGTCCTGGACGGGACCTAACAACAACCACAAACACAAAAGTTGGCCAACCTCAAAACACCTGTTAGTTTTTAGCATCGTGAATATCCCTCGCTGTCAATCATGGTGTAGCTGGGAGGCTAGCAGGTACTGGGAATTCAGACTGGACAGGTAACATTTCTGCAACTCCAAACGATCTCCAATTCAACCCAAATTGGCCAGTATGGCTTTCCACCACGCCTGGAAACCAACATGAACATCCAACAGGCGGCATACCATTACCAAGTCCAAGCTCTTTGGGGTGTCCTTGCAGACTGAGTTTTGATCCCCTGCCCTATAATCTTGAGGTCACACAATTGTTAAGGCCTCAGTTACTGACTGAAAGGTTGGCAGTTTGAATTCAACCCTAGGCACCTTGGAAGAAAGGCCTGGCAGTCCACTCCTACAAATGACCCATTAAAAACAATCCTGTGGAACATCATTCTACTGTGCTCATGCTGGGTCATCATAACTAGAGCCAGTTCCGTGGTGACTGGTTTGCTTTTTTTTTGCGGGGGTGGGGGTGGTAGGGGTAGGTATATTGTGTTAGGGATGTGGGTTATCTACTACAATGCAAAGGCACCCTGGTGGTTCAGTGTGCTAAGCGTGGGGCTTCTTACTGAATCCACCAGCTGCTCTGCAGGAGAAAGGTGGGGCAGTTTGCTGCTGTAAAAATTTGCAAGCTGGGAAAATCTATGGGGGAGTTCTACCCTGTCTTACAGGGGCATTATGATTCAGGGTTACAATGAGTCGAATCGACTGGAGAACAGTGGTTAACTTGAATGCAAGCCCTCTGAGGGCAGGGTATACGCTATTGGACCCCAGCATCAAATTACAGTCTCAGTAATAGTGTGTTTTACTCTATACTGTCGTCTGCCAACTCCGAGAGACAAAGACCAGGTGGACCTTGAGGGTGAGTCAGGTGGGCTGGACATCAGACAGCAGAGAGAGGTGGGAAGCGTGGTCAGTTGATACACATCGTTCTGGTTCAAGGGCAGCCTGCACTGCACGTCCACCGATTGTTATCACCTGTGAATGCAGTTCCAGGGCGACTACATTGCCTGAGCTTTCATGAGGAGACCCATATCTGGAGTTTCATGTAGACTGTTCTAACCCATTAAGTGCTGGCCACTCAACTGCTGTGTTTTTAAGTGCCATCAAGTTGGTTCCAACTCAAGCGACCCTGTATGGGGTTTCCAAAGAGCGGCTGGTGGGTTTGAACCACCAACCTTGCAGTTCAAATGACTTTGCAGTCTGATGCATTAGCCCAGAGCACCACACCAGGACTCCAGCACTACAACTTGCTAGCCATTAAATTGTTGTTGTCATTGTTAAGTGCCATCAAGTTGGTTTCAACTCAAACCCTGTATAGGGTTTCCAAGGAGTGATTGGTGGGTTTGAACCACTGAACTTATGGTTCAAAACAACCTTACAGTCCAGTGCTTATCTTATAGCGCTATACCACTCAATACACTTGTTTAAAACCCTAAAAAAACACCTACTGCCCTTGATTTGATTCCAACTCACAGCAACCCAAGAATCAAGTAGAACTGCCCCACAGAACACACAAGGCTGGACGCCATCTTTACTGAGGCAGACTGCTACTTCCGAGTGGCTGGTAGTTTCCAACCAGTTAGCAGCCAAACGCTTAATCATTATGCCACCAAGCCTCTTCCAAAAAACTTTAAAGAAAATCTACGGATTTACGAGCTTGTCTCACTCCAAGTTTGTTATAGCTGTCCTAAATGAGCAAACAAAACCTCAGGGGACAGGCATGCATGAAATGACTCATAGAAAACTTGTTAACAGTTTTCACGCTTGTGTTTCCGCAAATATGGAACATCTTGAAAATCTCCAGCACCATGGAGGATCAAAGATGTGAATTTTCAGAAGCGATGTTCTTCCCCACAGTAAAGCTTGGGTGACAGACGCCGTGGGACAGAACTTGGATGAAGATGTATTGGTGTGGGCATTGGAAGGAACAAATGAGAAGCAAACCAAAGAGCATTGGAAAGCAGGGCAGGTGGGGTCTTCCTGCAGCTCTCCAGAGCTGTTGTCCACCCAGCTGGCTGTTCTCCAGGGCTGGGCCATGCAGGACTGGGGCTCAGCTGCTCCCACACAGCCCAGGGATCGGGAAGATAGAGGATGATGTCGTTACCAAATTTTCCTCAAGAGATGGAATCTGCTCCATGGTTACCAGCCTTGGAAAAGTCTGCCACTGTAAAAAATGACCGTGTGTCACTGTTGGTTGGGATTGTTGGGGTGCACTAGGGAGGCGGTGTAGTGCATGCCACAGACCTAGCAGGTAAGAGATGCACCCTCACACTGCGTCATCTGGAGACAGTGTTGTAAAATGACTATTTGCGATCAACTACTAACCGAAAGGTTGGAGGTGCAAACCCACCCATCAGTAGTATGAAAGAATATGTGGTTCTATTTCTGTCAAGATCACAGCCAAGAAAACCCCATGATCGTCTTTTCTGTAACACGGGAGTTTTCCACGAGTCAGGATCAATTGCATGGCAATGTGGTTTTGGTCAAGGTTTAAGGAAAAAAAAAATCAGAAAGAAATAGTATTAAAACATTGTGATAGGACTGTGGGTGACTTTTAAAATTATTCGCTCATATTTCTCTATCATACTTTTCACGTTGATCTCTTACATAATCTGGAAATGAAATACATGCTGCATATATACTACATAGTTTAAAATCAGGAAAGGGGTGTGTCCTTTCACTACACTTACTCAATCTGTATTCCTGATGTGACACTGTATGATAAGCACTCGACTTCAAGGTTGGTTTGAATGGCAAGGTTGGCGGTTCAAATTCACCAGCTGCTCCTCTACAGAGGGTTGCTGTGAATCAGAGCCAATTCGACAGCACTTAACAACAACATTCAATCTATATGTTGAGCAAAGAAATTCAGAAGCTGGGTTCTATGAAGAAGAATGTGGCATCAGGATTGGAGGAAGACTCATTGACAACGTGAGATATGCAGATGACACAACCTTGCTTGCTGAAAGTGAAGAGGACTTGAAACATTTACTGATGAAGATTAAAGAGCACAGCCTTCAGTATGGATTACACCTCAACATCCAGAAAACAAAATTCCTCACAACTGTGTCAACAAACATCATGATAAATGGAGAAAAGATTGGAGTTGCCCTGGGTTTCATTTTACTTGGCTCTACAATCAACGCCCACGGAAGCAGCAGTCAGGAAATCGAACGACACATTTCATTGGACACATGTACTGCAATGGACTTTTAAAGCATTAAATAGTAAATAAGTCACCTTGAGGATCAAGGTGTGCCTGCCCCAAGCAATGGTATTTTCAATTGCCTTAGATGCTTGTGGGAGCTGGCCAATGAATAAGGAAGACCGAAGAAGGGGTGATGTCTTTGAATGATGGTGTTGGTGAAGAATATTGAAAAGATCATGGACTGCTGGAAGAATGAACAAATCTGTCTTGGAAGAAGTGCAACCAGAATGTTCCTTACATATGAGGATGGGGAGACTTCATCTCTCACACTTTGGGCATGCTCTCAGGAGGGACTAGTCCCTGGAGAAGGTAGAGTGGAGGGTCAGCAAAAAAGAGGAAGACCCCCAACGAGATGGATTAACACAGTGGCTCCAATGGGGTCCAATCTAGCAATGATTGTGCGGTGCAGAGCCAAGCAGTGCTTTGTTCTGTTGTGCATGGGTCCCTATGATCAGGACCGATTCAAGGCACCTAACAATGTATATATATGTATGTGATTTGTTTGTCAACCTATATATAGAGCCAGTTGCAGGAGAGCTGCCTCTTCATGGTGGGTGTCATCTATCGAGTGGTCCCTCTTTTGGAAGCGATCTTTCCAAGGACAGGCTGCAGGGATGGAGCTGGGACTCAAGGGATGCTCAGATAATAAAGGGAAGAAAGGTGAATTCTACCTGCTGGAAATTTCCAAGATTTCAGATAAGTTTATGTCCATAATTGTGCATGTGAACTGGTTAAAACCATCAGGCATGACTTGACTTTTCTTTTCTTTGGTTGGAAATTCAGTTTCTTGTTTTCAAAGTTCTCAATTGTTCCCTGGTGGATTATCACAGAGACTGAGCCATCCAGCCCCAAGTGTCAACACTGAGGAATTGAGTTTGTAGGCCAGGTAAAGGATCCAGCCAGGTGTGACTGTAGCTGTCAAAGGAGTTCATTATCACAAATGCCTGTAATTATCCACACCCTGAGGGACGCAAGCAGCTTAGAAAGAAAATCTATCTTTGGATCCTTGAAGAAGAGA
Source organism: Chrysochloris asiatica (assembly GCF_000296735.1). Classification (NCBI taxonomy): domain Eukaryota; kingdom Metazoa; phylum Chordata; class Mammalia; order Afrosoricida; family Chrysochloridae; genus Chrysochloris; species Chrysochloris asiatica. The sequence goes on along the minus strand of NW_006408799.1, from coordinate 3,122,718 downwards.
ACTCTATCTAAGTCTTTAGAAATGAGGTGTTTGGGGAACGGCAATTCTGCCATGGTTGGGCAGTGGCGGGTTGTGTGTTGACACATGATCTTGTCTAGCATCTTTCAAGTGGGAGGGGGGGGCATGACATCAGTCAGTGTGCTGCCTCCAGCATTTAAAAAACAATAGGATCCAATAGCTACCACCTGAGTGTTCAGACACGTACAGTGGCCACCATAGATTCCCAGTCTCCAGAAGACCCCACAGGACAGCCTACAGAGAGAAGTACTCCCCTCAGGTGGTTTGTTTGCACCAGCTCACACATGTCTCCCCTCAGGGACACATGGAACCACCTTGTTCACACCAGATGACGCAGGTCTCTCCTTGGGGACAGATGGAACCACCTTGTTCACACCAGATGACATGGGTCTCTCCTTGGGGAGAGATGGAACCACCTTGTTCACACCAGATGACACAGGTCTCCTCTTAGGGACAGATGAAACCACCTTGTTCACACCAGCTCACATGGGTCTCTCCTTGGGGACAGATAGAAATACCTTGTTCACACTAGATGACATGGGCCTCTCCTTGGGGACAGATGGAGCCATCTTGTTCACACCAGCTCACGCAAGTCTCTCCTTGAGGACAGATGGGACCATCTTGTTCACACCAGCTCACACTGGTCTCTTTTTGGAAACAGCTGGAAACACCTTGTTCATACCAGTTCACACGGGTCTCTCCTTGGGGACAGATGGGACCATGTTGCATGACTACATGTTGTTGTAGCTGCTGTCAAGGTGCCTTTAACTCATGGTGACCCCGTGCCCAACAGAACAAGCGTTGCTCACCCCTAGAGCCAGCTGGGATCAGATGACAGTGACTCATAGTATTCCACCTGACTTTCAGAAGCAGACCAGCAGGCCTTGCTCCCCAGTCTGTCGTAGTCTGGGAGCCCCACACCAACACACGAGCCTCCTCTGACAGCTGGCTGGTGGCTCTGCATGAGGTGTGCTGGCTGGACATGGAAAGCAGGTGCCCCTCATGGAAGGTGGGATTCTAACACTGGGCCTCCATACTCCCATAGGAGGTGCTTGGTAAGTCAAGGGAACTAGGAAGGAGGAGGGAAGGGAGGAGTGAGGAAGGAGGGTGGGATGAGGGACACAAGCTGAAAGGAAGTCCTATCTCAGTCTGAAGATGTTTCAGCTCCTGCTAATCCCTCAGTTTCATTTTACTTTTATCAACAGAAATACCGTTGTCTTTGGCAGCTAAAAATTGCTGGTTTGCAAAGAGTGATAACATTGTGTACGTTGTGTGGGTGCGTGTGTGCGTGCGTGCGTGTGTGAGCCCCTTCCCCCAGCACCATTGCGGAGTGGTAAGATTCTTCTGGAAGCTGACTGGTGGCAGGCGGTATTGAGACAGATAAAATGACACCAGCAGTTCCATAATATGCTGAAAGATGGTCCCAAGTAGATGCCTCAAATATCTCTCAATCCGCACGGGTGTCGTACTCAATGCTCTTGTCCCTTCACAGTGATAGCAGTCGGCACTGTGTATTTACAGTTTTAGACTAAGAAGCCGTATTGGGACTGGAATCTCAGGGTCCCTGTGTACCCACCGTGCTTCCTGGGTTTCATGGCAGTGTAAGGCTTCCTCCACATTGAGGAGCAAGGACTACTTACTTCTTGTTAAATGCCACTTGGGACAATATTATGCTTAGGGAGCTCAAATACAGAATCAGGTAAGTGGAGGGTGACTCCATTTTTGATAGCATATCCAGCCTTTCAATTGAGGGAGAGGTATGCATGTGTGTACTAGAGACCCGTAGGGAGTCGAGGAATGGGCAAGAGTGACCACTAAGATACATCATGAGGCTGAAGCCAGAGGCTGCGGATGGAGCCGCGATTTCAGTCATTGCTACAAATCTGTGATGTGAAGGAGAAAACATGCAAAAGTGGCCAGGAAACTTTTGATGAAAACCAACAAGGGACGGTGGGGAGGAGTGACCCAGTGGCAAAGTGTCGCCTGGAGTGACCGTGCTGGCACTGTGCAGGGTTGATCCTGGGCGGTGAGACTTAGGTCCACTCAGGAGCTTCAAAACGCTGGTGGGAAAACAGATAAAAAGATCACGGAATTGTTGAAGCATCTTTGTACTTCCACTGGAAACTCTGGAGAACACTTGTGCTCTGATATATGTGACATATGTGGGGTCACCGTGAGTCTGGGGAGAATTGATTGTTGCGGTTTCTATTTCTCTGTGTGTTTGGTATAGAAATAGGCAGCTCAGTGAAACAGAAATAGGTGGGTGTGTGTCAAAGAATGTAACATCTTCTCACCTTCCTTTGACCTTCAGCCAAGAAGACCTTGTTCTTGTGTCTATAAAATGACTCCAGGGGATAGAAGAGGGTGAGACGGAGTAGAGGACATCCAGGTGGCGCTGATGTCTGGTCCCAGATGGCCCTTGTTTCCCTGACAATATATTTCACACATATGGCCTGGTTCATAAAGTACGTGAAGGACTTGACTGTCACTAAGAAAGATACAGGCAGATGAGACTACGCTTCTGAGCATAGGCAGGTTGGGCAGAGAGTATTTCTACAGACAGAACTAACTGTATGTCCACCACCACTGGAAGCTATGCCATAATACCAGGAGAGGGACCCATGGTGGACAGGTTTTAGCAGAGTTTCCAGACTTAGACAGACTAGGAAGGAGGAGAGGCAGACCAGTGAACAGTTAGCCACTGTAAAACTATGGATAGCAGGGGAACACTGTCAGATGTAATGTCAGTAGATGAGCCCCTCATCTTGTTGGAATCCCTTATCAGGTTGGAAGGCACTCACAATACGACCGCATCTTCAAAGTAGAGTTGGTCTTAATGACGTGAATGGAGCAAAACTCTTGGGACTTTCATTTGCTGATGGGACATGAGTCAAAATGTGAAGAAACATCTTCAAATATCGATTAATGATAGGAATATGAAATGTACAAAGTTTGAATCTAGGAAAATTGGAAGTCGACAAAATATGAAATGCATGAAGATTGATAGCCTAGACATTAGTGAACTGAAATGGACAGATATTAGCCAGTTTGAATTGGGCAATCGTTTGGTTTACTCTGCAGGGCGTGACAAAGAGGAATGATGTTGCATTTATCTTCAAATAGAGCATTTCAAAAACTCTCTTGCGGTACAATGGTGTCTGATATAGGACACTATCCATATGCTTACAAGGAAGAACACTTAATGTTACTATTATTCAAATTTACACACCAGCCACACAGTAATGATGAAACTGAGTAATTCTACCAACTTCTTCCCACTGTTTGTCAGGTTTTTTTTTGTGCTGCAATGGCTTGTGTGTCGCTGTGGTTCTGTAAGCTGTTTTAAGTACCAGAAGGCTTACGCAAGGTGGACAGGTTTCAGCTGGGCTTCCAGACTAACACAGACTAGGAAGCAAGAGAGAAGGACTCCTTCTGAATATTCAGTCGACCATTGTCAGATAGCACCAGAATACTGAATGTTAGAACATGAAGATGACCACTGCTGGAAGACGAGCCCCTCGGGTTGGAAGGCACTCAAGATACAACTGGGGAAAAGCTTCCTCCTCAAAGTAGACTTGACTATGATGGCGCAAATGGAATAAAGCTTTTGGGACCTTCATTTGCTGATGGGACATAATTCAAAATGAGGAGAAACAGTGGTAAACATCCATTAATTATAGGAACATGGAGGGTATGAAGTATGAATCTAGGAAAATTACAAGACGTCAAACATGAAATAGAACACATAAGCATCAATATCCTAAGCATTAGTAAGCAGAAATGGACTGGTATTAGCCACTTTGAATCTGATAGTTACATGGTTTACTATGCCAGGAATGAAAAATTGAAGAGGAATGGTGTTTCATTCATCATCAAAAAGAACATTTCAAGATCTATCATGAAGTACAATGCTCTCAGTGATAGGATAATATCCATACCACTACAAGGAAGACCAGTTAGCATCACTATTATTCACATGTATGCACCAATCACTAAAGCAAGTCTTGATGAACTTGAAGAGTTCTACCAATTTCTTCAGTCTGAAATTGATCAAACATGCAACCAAGATGTATTGATGATTACTGGAGGTTCGAATGCAAAGGCTGGAAACAAAGAGGAAGGTTCAGTTGTTGGAAAATATGGCCTTGACAGAACTGATGCTGGAGACTTCTTTATTGTATATATCTTTAGTCAGCAACATAAAAGTTGATGTTACACCTGAACCTCACGATACAGGATACACAGAAATCAAATTGACTACATCTGTGGAAAGAGATGATGAAAAAGTTCCATATCATCAGCGAAAACAAGACCAGTTGCTCATTTGCAAGTTCAGGCTGAAGCTGAAGAAAATTAAAAACAAGTCCACAGACATATCCAAACTGAATTTAGAGATTATTTCAAGAACAGATTTGATGAATTAGGCACTAATGGCTGAAGACTAGAAAAATTGTGGGATGTCATCAAGAACAGCATACAGAAAGAAGGCAAAGGTCAGCAAGAAAACAAGAAAGATGGAAAAGACCAAAATTAATGTCAGAAGAGACACTGAAACTTGATCTTCAGTGTAGAGATGCTAAAGCAAATGGAAGAAATGAGGAGGTACAAGAGCTGAACAGAACATTTCAAAATGGCAGCTCTAGAAGACAAAGTCAAATATTACATTGAAATGTGCAAAGACCTGGAATTAAAAACCAAAAGAGAACAAGTTCAGCATTACTCAAGCTGGTGGATCTGAAGAAAAAATTCAAGTCTTGACTTGTGGTATTGAAGGATTCTCTGGACAAAATATTGAATGATGCAGAAGCATCAAAAGAAGATGGAAGGAATACACAGAGCTATGGTACCAAAAAGAAATGGTCATTGTTCAACCATTTCAAGAGGTAGCATGTGATCAAGAGAATGCGGTACTGAAGGAAGAAGTTCAAGGTGCACTGAAGGCATTGGTGAAAAAAAGCCTCCAGGAATTGATGAAATACAAACAGAAATGTTTCAATAAACTGATACAGCACTGGAGGCACTTACTCCTCTATGCCAAGAAGTTGGGAAGATTGCTACTTGGCCAACTGATTGGAAGAGATCCATATTTGTGACCATTTAAAAGAGAAGTGACTCAATGGAATGCAGAAATCATTGGACAATATCACTTGGAAGTAAAATTTTGCTAAAGACAATTAAAAAATGGCTGTAATAGTTCATTGATAGGGAACTGCCAGAGGGACAAGCTAAATTCCAATGAGGACGTGGAACGAGAGATATCATTGCTGACATCAGATGGGTCTTAGCTGAGAGCAGTCAATACCAGAGATACGTTTACCTGTGCTTTACTGACTACGCAAAAAGGCTTTCAGTTGTGTGGATCATGACAAGCTAAAGACACCATTCTGGAAAATGAGTATTACGGAACACCTTAATTGTGCTTAAGGAGGAAGACTCATTAACAATTTGGTATACAGATGATTCAACCTTGCTTGCTGGAAGTGAAGAGGACTTGAAATACTTACTGATGAAGATCAATGACCACAGCCTTCCATATAGGTTGCACCTTAATGTAAAAGAAACAAAAATCCTCACCACTGGACCCATAAACAACATCCAAATAAATGGAGAAAAGACTGAAGTTGTCAATGACTTCATTTTGCTCAGATCAACCATCACAA
>NW_006408799.1:3110227-3116240 GCF_000296735.1 Chrysochloris asiatica | reverse complement strand
TAATAACATAAATGGTGACTATATATGTGGACCTCATCTGATGGAAACACAGTAATCAGATTGACTACAACAATAAAAAACAGGGGACAATGTGAGTAGACCATTAATTACTCTTATGCAAGTTCAGGCTTAAACTGAAAAAAATTAAAATAAATCCATGAGAGCCAAAATATGATGTTGAGTACATCCCACCTGAATTTAGATACCATTTAAAGTAATATTTGTTACATTAGACACTAGTGATCAAGATCAGAAGAGTTGGGGGATGACATCAAGAACATCAAAAGAAAAGACCAAAGTGGATGTTAAAAGAGACTCTGAAATGTATTCTTGAGAGTAAAGTAGGTAAAGAAATGGAAGAAATGATGAAGCAAAAGAACTGAATAGAAAAATGTAACGGGCAGCTTGAGAAGACAAAATCAAGTATTATAATGAAGTGTGCAAAGACCTGTACTTAGAAAGCCAAATGAGAAGAATGTACCCAGCATTTCTCAAGCTGAAAGAACCGCAGAAAAAGTAAAGTCTCAGGTCCCAATAATGTAGAATCATACAGAAAGCAACAAAAGACGTTGGAAGGAATGCACAGAGCCACTGTACTGAAAAGAATTGGTTGATGTGCGACCATTTCAAGAGATTCTATGTGATCAAGATCGGATGGTAGTTAAAGAAGAAGTCCAAATTGCACTGAAGGTATTGGTATTGGTGAAAAGAAGGCTCCAAGATTCATGGACTACAAACTGAAATGTTTCAGCAAACTGATGCAGTACTGGAGACATTGCCTCGTCTATGCCAAGAAATCTGGATCGCAGTTACCTGGCTAACCGATTAGAAGAGGTCCATATATGTGACTACTCCAAAGAGAGGTGACCCAATGGAATGAGGAAATCACTAAACAATATCATTAATATCCGATGCAAGTAAAATTTTACTGAAGATAATTCAAAAACAGTTGCAACAGGAAGCTGCCAGAAATTCAACCTGGATTCAGAAGAGTACATGGAACGAGGGCTATCACTGCTGATGTCCAACTGATCTTGGCTTAGTGTAGAAAATATCACAAAGATGTTTGTTAGTGTTGTTATGGCTAGGTGCCGTTGAGTTGGATGTGATTCGTAGTGACCCTGTGCACAGCCAAATGAAACACTGCCCGGTCCTGCACCATTCTCACAATTGTGTTGAACTTTGTTGTTGCTGCCAGTGTATCATTCCATCTCGTTGGGGTCTTTGTCTTTTTTGCTGAACGTCCACTTTACCAAACATGATGTCCTTCTCCACGACTGGCCCTTCCTGACAACATGTCCAAAGCACAAAAAACAAAATCTTCCCATCCTCAATTCGATTCTTCCATAGTTTCCTTTATTCAGGATCTAACTTCCACATGCATATGATACGAATGAGAATGCCATGGCTTGGGTCAGGTGCACCTGAGTCCTCAAGCTGACATCTTTGCTCTTGAATACTTTAAAGAGGTCTTGTGCAGCAGATTTGCCTAATGCAATACGTCATTGGATTTCTTGACTGCAGCATCTGTGAGTGTTGATGGTGGATCTAAGCAAAATGACATCTTTGACAACTTCAATCTTTTCTCCTTTTATCATCGTTTAATTTATTGGTCCATTGGTGAGGATTTTTGTATTCTTTACACTAAGGAGCAATTCATACTGAATTCTGTGATCTTGATCTTAACCAGTAAGTATTTCAAGACCTCTTCATTTTCAGCAAGCAAACTTGTAACATCTGCATATCACAGGTTGTTAATAAGTCTTCCTTCAGCCTTGATGCCACATTCTTCTTCATATAATTCAACTTCTTGGATTATTTACTCGGCATACAGATTGAATAAGTATGGTGAAAGAACGCAACCCTGGTGCACACCTTTCCTGATTTTAAACCATTTAGTGTCCCCTTGTTCTGTTCTAACAGCTGGCTCTTGGTCTATGTACATGTTCCTCATGAGCACAATTAAGTGCTCTGAAATTCCCTCTCTTTGCAATGTTACCCATGGTTTGTTATGAGTTACACAGTTGAATGCCTTTGCACAGCCAATAAAACACAAGTTGACATCTTTAGATATTCTCTGCTTTCTGCCAAGATGCAACTAATGTTAGCAATGATATCCCTCATTCCATGTCCTCTTATGAATTTGATTTCAATTTCTGGAAGTTCCCTGTCAATGTACTGCTGAAACTCTTTTCCAATTATCTTTAGCAGTTCAAAAATCGCTGAAAAAAATTTTTCTTGCATGTGATAAAGATCATCATATTGTATGACGATTTCTGCAATCCATTGAGTCACCTTTCTTCAGAATGTGCACAAATATGACTCTCTTCCTGGTTGGCCAGATTGCTGTCTTCTTGGCCAATTTCTTGGCCTAGAAGAATGAGCACCTCTAGTCTATTGAGACATTTTAATTGGTATTCCATCAATTCCTGGAGCCTTGGTTTTTACCAATGCCTTCATTTCATCTTGGACTTCTCCTTTAAATACGATCAGTTCTTGACCATATGGTGTCTTGTGAAATCGTTAAGCATTGGCTAATTCTTTTTGAAGAAGTGGCAGTGTACTCTTTCCATCTTCTTTTGATGCTTTTTGCATCATTCAATATTTTGCCCATCGAATCCTTCAGTACTGCAACCCGAGGCTTGACTTTTCGCTTCAGTTCTTTCAGCTTCAGAAATGCTGAGTGTGTTCTTCCCTTTGGATTTTTTAACTCCAGGTATTTGCACATATCATTATACTTGTGCTTTGTTGACTATGTAAAGACATTCAGCTGTGTGAGTCTTAACAAACTATGGGTAACTTCGAGAAAAATTGGTATTCCAGAACACTTCATTGTGCTCATGAGGAACCTGTACATAAAACAAGAGGCAGCCATTTAACTAAAATAAGGGGACACTGTATGGCTTAAAACCAGGAAAAGTGTGTGCCAAGGCTGTGTTCTTTCACCATACTTATTCAATCTATATTCTGAGCAAATAATCTGAGAAAATTCATTATTTGAAAAAGAATGTGGCATCAGGATTGAAGGAAGACTTATTAACAATGCTGAGTCTTCAGATGAGCCATATTTGTGCTCGAAGAAAGGTGATTCAATGGAATACAGCAAATATCATACAATATATTTATTATGTAAGAAAGTATTTTTTTTCAGCAATTTTTGAATTGATGATGATACAGCTTTACTTGCTAGAGATGAAAAAGACTTGAAATACTTAGTGATGAAATATAGATTGCACCTTAATGTAAAGAAAACAAAAATCCTCATCAGTGGACCTATAAATAACATCATGATAAATGGAGAAAAGACTGAAGTTCTCAAAGCCTTCGTTTTGCTTGGATCCACAACCAATGCTCATGGAAGGAGGCAGATCATAGATGGGTTGCATTAGGCAAATCTTCCGCACAAGACCGCTTTTAAGTGTTCAAGAGCAAAGACATCCCTTTGAGGAGTAAGGTGAGCCTGACCCAAGCCATGTTATTTTCAATCACATCGTATGGCTCTGAAAGTTAGACAATGAATAAGGAAGGCTGTAGAAAAACCAATGCATTTGAATTATGGTGTAGGAGAAAAATATGAAAAGTACTACAGACTTCCAGAAGAACAAGCAACTCTACGATGGAAGAAGTATGGCCAGAATGATCCTCCGAAGTGAGGATGGCGAGACTTTGTCTCTCATACTTAGGACGTGTCAGAAGGGATCAGTCCCTGGAGAAGGACTTCATCACCTTGGTCAGTGGAGGTTCAGTGAAACAGAAGAAGACCCTGATGAGACAGACAGACACAGTGGCAACGACAATGGTCTAAAGCAACAATCGTGAGGATGGTGCAAGACAGGGCAGTGTTTCATTCTGTTGTGCTTTACGTTTGCTACAAGTTGGAACTAACTGAACGCACCTAACAACAACAACAACAGCAACAATAATCCTATGTGCTGCCGATACACACATAGACATAGTAGCACATACAAAAGGCAAATTTATGAAAACTTGTTAGTCATAGCCAAACATCTTCAAGGACTAAGTAACAGTGTTTGGGAGCATAAGGCCATGGATTCAAGGGACATCTAGGTGCAAAGCATAACATAGTTCACAAAGTAAATGTTTTCAGTTCAACTGTCATGAGTAGCAACTTGTCTTCAAAGCTAGTGAATGACCATCTCAGATGCAACTGTTGGTTTCTCCTCATCCAGAGAAAAGAAGACCTCATTGAAGAAAATCAAAGACATAAGAAAACAATTAGTCTTAAAGACTAATGGACCTCAAGATCCACAGCCTCCAGTCCCTGCAGACAAGAAGAACTAAATGACGCATGACTACCACGACAGACTGCTCTCATTAAGATCATTGAAGGTCCTGGACAGAGTGGGAGAAAAGGGTAGAACAAAATCCAAAACTATGAAAAAGACCAGACTTCCTGGTCTGATGAACTGGTGATGACACTCTCGAGACTTGGGCCCTTAGACACCCTTCAACTATTGACCTGAACCCACCCTTTGGGATCACCTTTTTGCCAAACAATAAGCAGGACTACAAAGTGAACAAAATCAAACCAAACCGAATGAGGCCCACCCCAGAACTGGCAAGCAGTCCACTCAGGAGGCATCTTCTCAGCTGGTTGGTAAGTGTTTACACCATGTCTCCTCAGAGGCGATGAGCAAAGTGTGATGGAGTTTAGTTAGCTGCTTCTCTTCTGCCTGCCCGTCCTTTTACACTCATCTCCCTCTTTCTTTCCTCTCTCCCATTCCTTTCTCACTCCCTCTTCCTTCCTCCATCCTTTCTTCTCCCCATCCTTCTCCCTCCCTTTCTTGTCCTCTTTCCATCTTCTCTCACTATATGTGGATTTCCCTTCCTCTCCCATTCCTAAGGCCTCGTGCCTTTCCTCTGGTGAGGAAACTCAATTCTCCGAGTCAACATGCTCAGATTCAAAGGTGAAATTTAAACATCAACCCTCCTGAGTCCACAGAGAAAAGCCCTGTATGATTTAATTCTATCAGAAAGCCAGCATCAGCTTCAGTTGTCCCTGACCTTGTCCACCCCTTGGATGCCACGAGCAAGGGTTCCAGAGGAGACTGACCGTGTCAAGGGCCCACTGCAGGAGACAAGGATGGTGAACACCGTGAGCTTCTGCATGGACAGCTAGCATGAGCTCAACAAGGAACCAAGCCCTGGCATGCCCAGGGACCCACTCACAAGGAACAAAGTGAAGGCATTTAGTTTAGTTAGGATACAAATATTTGCCAAACTTTCCTGGGTGGTTTCTGCAACTTGACTGGAATTCTGAGGTTCTCCCATTAGCTCAGAGATGTTTTGGCCTCCTCTTACTGGAGAAAAGCAATCCTCCCCCTTCCTCACCTGCTTCTTCAGCCCAGGCACTTAGAAAGTTTCTGAGAGTTGGTACATAGCTAATGCACTTGTGTCTCAGAAGGAAGTAACGTGTCTGGGGCAAAGCAGCATGATAAACCGATGCTGACATCGGAGAACAGACTGGAGAGTAAATTAGCAGAATCAGAAAACATTTTCTTCCTGGTTAGCCACCCTGAGGACGACACAAGTCCCTGTGCAGGTGAGATGGTAGCTAAGTCCTATACGGATGGGGGACCTATCCATCAAAGTGAAGACGGATGGCTGGACACCATTTGCATGTTCAGAATTCTCTGCAATGACAAAAGGCTCAGGGAATCTGTCTGATTTCCCAAGACAATGTATTCCAAAGGAGCCCTGATGGCACAGTGGGCTAGGCATTGCCCACTGGCATACCAGCAAGGTTGGCAGTTCAAAAACACAAGCTAGTCCACAAGAGAAAGATGAGGTAGTATGGCCCTTTAAAGTCTCAAGAACCTTGTGAGGCAGCTCTATTCTGTCCTGGAGGGTCTCCATGCACGGGAATCGAACAGATGGCAGTGGGTTTGGTTTGTGTGATCCAAGTGGGACCATTCACACCAGTGGTAAATGAGCTGAAATCAACTCACTGCACCCCCACATGAGTCAGAGTAGGACTGTGCTCCACACAGTT
>NW_006408799.1:3093028-3094249 GCF_000296735.1 Chrysochloris asiatica | reverse complement strand
ATAGCGACCCCATGCACAGCAGAATGAAACAATGTCCGATCCTGGGCCAACCTCACTACCGCTGCCACACTTGACGCCATCAATGATGCCACCTGGCCAATCCATATGCATGTAAAATTTTGCTGAAAATGTTTAAAAAATGGCTGCAAGAGTACGGTAATAGGAAACTACCAGAAACTTTGGATTCAAAGCTGAATTCTGAAGCATTTGTGGAACTAGGGATATAACTGCTGATGTCAGATGGATTTTGGCTAAAAGCAGAGAATACCAGAAAAATGTTTACTTGTGTTTTATTGACTATGCAAAGGCTTTCAACTGTGTGGATCGTGACACGCTATGGATAACATTGCAAAGAATAGATATTCTGCAACACTTAATTATGCTCATAAGGAACCTGTAAATAGACCAAGAGGCATTTGTTAGAACAGAACAAGGTGATATGGAATGTTTTCAAATCAAGGAAGGTGTGTGCCAGGGCTGTATTCTTTTACCATGTTTGTTCACGCTGTATGTTGAGCAAATAATCCGAGCAGCTGGATTATATGAAGAAGAATGTGGTATCAGGACTAGAGGAAACCTCATTGATAATCTATGATATGCAGATGGTGCAACCTTTCTTGCTGGAAGCAAAGAGGATTTAAAATACTTATTAAGATCAAAGACTGTACAGCCTTCACTATGGATTGTACCTTACTACAAAGAAAACAAAATTCCTTACAACTGGACTCATAAATAACAGCATGGTAAGTGGAGAAAAGATTGACGTTGTTAAAGATTTCATTTTACGAGCACCAATCATCAACACCCATAGAAATAGCAGTTAGAAAGTCAAATGTCATATTACATTAGGCAAATCTGTTGAACAAAACTTCTTTAAAGTGTTCAAGAGCAAAGGTATCAGTTTGAGGACAAAGGTGTACCTGAACAGGCCCATTGTATTTTCAATCCCCTCATATGCATGTGGAAGAGGGGCAAAGAATAAGAAATATCTATGGACGAAATCATGCATTTGAGTTATGGTGTTGGAGAAAAATAGTGAAAATGCCATCAACTACCAGAAGAACAGGAGCTCTGGTAGCGTAGTGGTTACGAATCAGGCTGCGAACCTTAAGGCCGACAGTTTGAAACTACCAGTGGTTCCGCGGGAGAAAGATGAGGCTTTCTGCTCCTGTAAAGATTTACAGCCTTGGAAACCCTGTGCAGGGTCGCTATGAGTCAGAC
>NW_006408799.1:3072137-3092823 GCF_000296735.1 Chrysochloris asiatica | reverse complement strand
GACCTCCCCCCCCCCCAATGAGACGGAGCAGCACAGTGCGTCAGCAGCAATGGGCTCAAGGAACATCAATTGTGAGGTTGGTGCAGGGCAGTGTTGTGTTCTGTTGTGCAGAGGGTCACTACGAGTCACAACAAATTTGATGGCACCTAACAACACCACCAAGGAGCTCTGGTAGTGTAGTGGTTATGAATCGGGCTGCTAATCTCATGGTCAGCAGTTCCACGGGAGAAAGATGAGGCTTTCAGCTCCGGGTAAAGATTTATAGTCTCAGAAACTCTGTTCAGGGTTTCTAGGAGTCGGGACCGACTCCACGGTACATAACAACAACAACAACAACTGTGAAATGACTAGACGGCACTTAACAACAACAACAACAACTGCACATGTCACATCAGAGTCCACAGCCTAGTGTCAGCATGAGCTTTCTAATGGGAGACGAAAACACTCACATGACTCTGAATTGCGGTATTCTCTGTGTAATTTGACTACGAACATTTTTAAAACCTTGTATTTAAAATTTTTTGTTAAGTGCCATCGAGTCAGTTCTGACTCATAGTGACCTGTGTCCAGCACAGTGAAACACTGCCCACTCCTGAGCCAAGCTCACAATGGTTGCTACGTTTGAGTCAATGTGTCAACCCATCTCATTGAAGGTCTTTCTCTTTTTCCCAAACTCTCTACTTTACCAGGCATGATGTTCTTTTCCATGGACTGGCCCTTGCTGACCTTGGGGAGGGAAACACAATCCCATACCACATTTCCATAGCAGCTTACACAAGACCTACCATGCCCACCGGGGTGTATGTCTCCAAAGGTGATCGGACACTTGGTGATTGCATTAGAAACTGGGGGGTTTTACGTGGAACTGCATTTTTCGATAGGGTGAAAGTTCTGTTCACACCTATAGCAGAAAGACACACTTCGGAGGTCCCTCTTTGTTTTTTTAGGCTGTGCATTGTTTCTACAGCCAAATTGTAACATCAAGAGGCAGAGATGAACACACTTCTCGGACAGGAAGTGGGTTTCTAGCCACAGCTCTTGAAGAGGGAGGAGGTTACAAGAGAATCACTGATAATTGGCTTTGAATGTTCGCAGGGGACTGGAATCCTGACCTCTAATGATAAAGGCAGCGGGAGATGGGCTGCAAACCCTAAAACAAACCACCAGCCCCTCCTTTTTATTTTGTTTTTAGGACATTTCTACTCTCTGGTCAGAAATCCCCCAGGCACAGAGTCTGCCTTCTCTCCAGTGGAGACCATACCCCCCCACCCCCCGAAACATCAGAGTAACCATTACATTCAGTGCTGGCTCTTCACATGTTAGCAAAGATGCCCCTCTTTCCTTAAACATCAGCTTTCTTAATGCGCAGCCTTGCCTACAGGTCACCAGCTATAAATGTCTAGCCTGAGGTATGCTCTTTATATCTGGGTGAATGGAATTATAAAATACACTGGACAGACAAGTGGAGTTTCAAATGAAAGTGACGTTCACCAGCTAGGGAGATTGAAAGGGAAAGAGTAGCATCTTGGAGGAATGTAGTCCGTGGGGGAGCTGTGCAGACATTGGGGTTCAGTGGTAGAAGTTTGGATCAACAGCTCTTGTCCCGGGTGGCGTGGCCCCAGGGGGTGTTTCTCAATGTTTGGAGACATTGTTGGTTGTTATATATGGGGAGTACTATTAGGGCTGTCGAGTCCTGGTGTGGTGCTGTGGGATGATGCGCTGGATTGCAATGTTAGTTTGAATCCCAAGGTGGGTGGCGCAAGCTCGCCAGTCGCTCTTTGGGAACCCTATACAGGGTCGCTATGGGTCAGAACTGACTCAACGGCACTTAACAACAACAACTATTACTGATGTGCAGTCCTGGTGTGCATCTGTAAGATAAAGCACTGGACTGCAAGGTTGGTGGTTCAAACTCATTGACTACTCCTTGGAAACCCTATACAGCGCCGATATGAGTTGGAACTGACTCGATGGCCCTTTAAAACAACAACTTTTAATGATGTGGTACTAAAGGATAAGCACTGGACTGCTCAATGAAAGGCCAGCGGTTCAAACCCAACCACTGTTCCTCAGAAACTCTATACTCATGGTCACCATGTGCTGGAACCAACTAGATGGCACTTAACCGCAGCTACAACTGGGTGGAAGCCAGGATGCAGCTAAGCACCTTCAAAGCATAGCACAGCCCCTACACCAAACAACTAGCTGACCCCAAAAGACACTGTTGTTGGGTGTCATAGATATGATTCCAACTCATGGCAACCCCATGTGACAGAGAAGAAATGCCCCATAGGGTTTCCTAGGCTGCTACCTTTATGGGAAGGGACCCTGGTGGCTCAGTGGTTAAGCAATCTGCCGCTAACAGAAAGGTCGGTGGTTCAAATCCACTAGCTGCTTCATGGGAGAAAAATGTGGCAGTCTGCTTCCATAAAGAGTTACCACCTCAGAAACCCTCTGCGACAGTTTTTCTCTTGTCCTGCAGAATCCCTGTGAGCCAGAATTGACTTGATGAGTGTTTTTTTTTTTTTTTTTCCCTGGGTGTTTTGAGTTTTTTTTTTTTTTTTGTCCCTCCCCCCCTCTATTTTATCAACTTTTTATCATGAATTTTATTGTGATCTTTCATTTTTATGGAAGCAGATTACAGGTCTTTCCTTGGGTGGAGCTGCTGGTGTGTTTGAACTTTCGGTTATCAGCCAAGTGCTTACCCCCTGTGCCACCAGTGATTGTTTCAAATATCAATATCAAAACCCAAGGCCTCTGCTGTCATGTGGATTCCAACTCACAGAGAGCCTACGGGAGAGAGTAGAACTGCTCCAAAGGTTTCCAAGGCTGCACATCTGTTTTTTTTAAGTTTTTATTGTGAATCGAGTGACCGTTTACATGGGGGAACATCAGTTTTACACTCATCCTGTCATATTTAGTTTCACTGCAATAATTACAATCCCCTGCATACGTCATCATTCGACAGTATTTGTATTCTATTCCCTCTGTTTTGTTTTCTTTCTTTTTTTTTTTTGCAGGTGCACCAAAACACTGAGGAATATATAATCATTCGAACAGCCAAAGGGCACACCCTGCCAGCCTGCCCCCCAGCCACCAGTGCACATCCCCTCTCCCTCCATGAGTCTAGAGTCCTCAGCTGCTCATCTCTCCAAGTCATCATCTCTGCCTACATCTCTGGCATCACAGCTTCTCTGGATAGGGTCCCATACTCTGGTCACGCTCTTTTCCCTTGATAGTCCCAGGGTCCTCCACTCTGGGACTGTAAGATCGACCACTTACCCCTTTTTGCTACAAACTTCTACCTTTACATTAGGTAAATCACAATTAGTCATGAGAACAATTAGTTACTATTGAATCATGAGAGTCTTCTCCCAATCTCCTTTCACCAGACCCATTTAGACAGGATGAAAACCACTCAGTCGGGATTCTACCTTTGCCTGAACACTCTGAATCTAAACACCCTTTTGAAAACTTCTAAGCCAGTCACTTTGTGCCTTTACAGACCTCCTATTTTAGGTAGCCAATGTCTAGGTTGCCCGTCCCTATCAACCATGTATATAGAGGGGATGGGAAACACAATCATGCTCACATACCTGGAAAAGATTATAGGGTAAAACAAAACAGAGCAAAAGGTAAGAGAAGGGGTCGGCAAACAGTTGGTGGGTCTGAAATGGTGCGTAGCAGAGTTACAATTCACTGTCGGAGGAGGTCATGTTGGAGTTTTAAACAAGGCCTTCGAATTTCTCACAATTCTTCTTGTGCCGAATTAAGAGAACCTAAACTAAATATCTACAGGTTGAGATGTTAAAGTTAAGTATGAGCTGGTGGCTTGCAAATATTTTTAAACTGCATTGTATTTGCCAAAATTTCAAAGGATGTTGAGCTAACAAGTAATGAAATTGGAAACGGGGAATACTGAAATAGTTTTTGAAAACATTTTATTCATTTCTACTATTGTAAAAATATGTATAGCACAGCATTTCCCAATTGAATGTTTTCCATGTGTACAATTATTGACAGCAGTTACAGTAATTTTTTTAAATTGTTATTTGGGTGAACATTTATAGAGCTAATTAGTTTTCCATTCAACAATTCATACACATTGACGGCAATCCTCACAGTGTAACAAACAACACTCTTCCCACTTCCTCCCTGTTTTTCACTGTTTTCACTTGCTCTTTCCTGCACTGCCTGTCTTCTGAGAGGTATCCTTGGTCAAATGCTGCCCTTCTGATCTTGTATGATTGGTTATTCTAAGAAGTGTTGCATCTCCTTGGTTTCATTGTTTGTCGTATAGACCTACCATTTGCTTGGAGTCTTTGTGTGGCGCTGCAGGATAAACACTAGACCGCTAACTGAGACTTCTGTGGTTCAAGTCCACCAGTCACTCCTTGGAAACCCTGTACAGTGTCACTTTGAGTCAGAATCAACTTGATGGCACTTAACAACAACAGTAATCATTTGCCTGGAAGTGGAGTCACAGGGAAGAGTTTGGTTCCAGATTTAAAGGGTGTCTTGGGGTTCCCCCAGCTTCTTTCAGACCAGTAAACTTATCGTTTGTATGACCTAGAGTTGTGTTCCTATTTTTCTCCCAGAGCAGTTGGCAGTGGAAGCTGGGCACCATCTAGTTCTTCCGGTCTCAGGACCACAGAGGCTGACGTTCTCAGGGTCCATGAGTCTACTGGACTAATGGTTTCCATGGTCTCATTTTCTTTACTTTTCTTTGCTCTGGATGGGGAGAGGCCAACGGTTGGCCCTTAGATGCTGCTTACATCAATTGTTCTGTAACCATTACCAACATTGACTGCCAAACTGTCCATCACAACAAAATGTAATTAAGATGCTTTGTCCTGTGACTTTGCACCAGTGGTGTACAGTGCTGAGAGCTTTAGACTCTTTATGCTGAGATGTTAGTGGGACTGCCCTAGCTTCTCTCCGATGCCCCCGGACTTCTTCCTGGGGGACCTCTGGGACTTGTAGCCAAATGGGGGAGCTCTGAAGGGCTTGGTGGTCAGATCAGAAGTGGGAGGCCACTCCTAAGACCCCCATCCATGATCTCGTTCCTGAGAGATGGTCCTGGGGCCTGTCCTGGCCCTCCCTGTTCTGTGCGATGTGCCTCTGCTCTCTGTAGACAATGAGAGGGGACGTCAATAAGCCGAGAAATGGAAACTCCATGTCTATAGCACGGAGAATACGAAGAGAATGGTGGTTCTGATAAAGAGATGGGAGGTGTATAATATGTGTCGCAACAGTGCATTTGATCTTTCATCTGCCCTGGTGAGAGACTGCTGAAGATGCAAATCATTCAGTAAATGTATAAACTGGGTGGAATGGTGCAAGAACTTTGCAAGGGGAGAAACACACACACCCTAATTGTGTCTATGTAAGGTGAGCCCCTTCTTATGTTTGCCTGGTTCCTGGCACCATCACTACTAGCTCATGATTTAGGAAGATTTTAAAACATGACAGTTCTTCCTCAAGGCACTCTTACTGCCATCTGCCAGGAAAGTGTTTTAAAGCATCGTGTTTGTTCACACACACAACTTCACAGCCATCAGAGAGAACAATATGTCATAACAAATAGCAAGTTTTATCCAATTCTAAGGCGTCCTGGTGTGGAGCTGCGGGCTAATGCGTTAGACTGCAAAGTTGTTTGAACTGCAAGGTCGGTGGTTCAAGCTCACCAGTGGCTCCTTGGAAACTCTATACAAGGTCACTATAGGTTGGAATTGATTTGATGGCACTTAACAACAACAACAACAAGATTCCTCCCATTGTAAGGTTTACCAGACTCTTGTAGACTACTAATCAAACCCGCTGCCAGTCACAATCAGCAGGCGCTATTTCCCCTCTTGTTTATTTTCTCTAACTAAAGTCCTAGTGCCACACTGTAGGATAAGTACTGGACTGATAACCACAAGGTCTGCAGTTCAAACCCACCAGCCGAGCCTTGGAAACCCTATACAGGGTCACCCTGAGTCAGAACCAACTCAAAAGCACTTAGCAGCAACAACAGGCCCATCCCCCAAGTTAACGCCTGTAACATAGTGGATACACATTGGGTTGCTAATCGGAAGGTCAGAAGTTCGAATCTACTAGCCACTCTGTGGAAGAAAGATAAAGCTTTCTGCCTGTCAAGATTTCCAGCCTCAGAAATCTTATACAAGGTCACTACACCACCACCCTCTAATCAATGAATAATTCTCCCTTCCCTCCCACCCTGGTAATCATCATAGAATGTTTCTTTTAGAAAGAAAAAGCTCGCTTAGCGTTTTACAACAGTGCTTTCAGACAATATTTGTCCTTTTGTGACTCACCAATCTCATTCAGCATAAGGTCCTCCAGGTTTATTCATGCTGTGAGATGTTTTGCAGGTTCATCATAATTCTTTAACAATGCATCGTAGCATTCCATAGTGTGTGTGTGTGTGTGTGTGTTTGTGTACCAAAGTTTATTTAACCATTCTTCTGCTGATGGGCATTCAGGCTGTCTCCAACTTTTTGCAAGTGTCAACAGTGCTACAATGAACATGGTGTGCATATATCTGTTTGTGTCTCAGCTCTTTGGTCTGCCAATCTCACGGTCAGCAGTTCAAAACTACCAGGTGTTCCGCGGGAGAAAGATGAGGCTTTCTGCTCCCGTAAAGATTTACAGCCTCGGAAACCCTTCGGAAACCCTGTACAGGGTCGCTATGAGTCGGAACCGACTCCATGGCACATAACTACCACCATATTCCAAGTAGAGGGATGGCTGGTATTTCTATTTCCAACTTTGAGAAAGTGCCATGCCTTTCTCTATGGTGGTTGTACCAGTTTTCAGTGCCACCAGCAGCATAGGAGAGTTCGATCCAATGTCTCTGCACTCTCTCTGTCATTTTGTTGTTTTTGTGCTACAAATGCTGGGGTGAGATAATGTCTCACCTTTGACTGGATTTACATCTCTCTTAGGGCTAGTGACCATGTGCATTTCTTTGTTGGCCAATGCTATTGTTTTGAGGTGTGTCCGGTTGTCGAGGACTGCCATCCATGATGACCCAGACACAGTAAAAGGAATTACTGCCTGGTCTGTTGTCATCCCCACGACTCTTGTTGATCCATGGAGGTTTCCACTGGCTGCTTTTGGAAGTAGGTTGCCAGCCCTTTCTTCCTGGTTCATCTTAGTCTGGAAGCCCCACTGAAACCCATTCAGCATCCTAACAACACTCCAGCCTCTATGACAGGTGGATGATGGGTGAGTGTTAGGTGGACAGGCTGGGAATCCCACATGAAGTGCAAGAATTCTACACCTGACTAACCAAAGCCTTGTTTCCCAATTACGGGACCATTAAAAGGTGTGGAAAAAACTTGTGTCTTAGAATTGGCAACACAGTCACCTGCTACTCTGTGATATCTATTGTGGATGCTGTCAGACCAGGTGGTTGTGTGCAGTGTACAACCTGTGCAGCTGTGAGGGGTGATCCTGCTGGTGGCTAGAATCTTATGTGCAGTATTCATGTGCTTAGTCTAGATAGACTCCAGCAGTTGTTGGTCCCACAAATAAGCACAGGCTTCAGGTGTCAGACCTGCTACACCAATAGGAGTATAGGCCAACATCTTTCTGGTATTCCCTGCCTTCAGCCAAGATCCATCGGACGTCAACAACGATACCCCTCATTCCACATCCTCTTCTGAATCCACCTTCAATTTCTGGCAGCTCCCGGTTGATGTACTGCTGCAACCATTTTTAAATGAACTTCAGTAAATTTTACTTGCGTGTGACAATAATGAAATTGTTCTGTGAATTCTGCATTCCGTTGAGTCACCTTTCTCTGAAATGGGTACAAACTTGGATCTCTTCCAATCAATTGGCCAGGTAGCTGAGTGAGGGTCCCCAGTGCTGCATCCATCTGTTGAAACATTTCAGTTAGTATTTTGGCAGTTCCTGGAGCCTTGTTTTTGCCAATGGCTTCACTGCACCTTGAACTACTTCCTCCACTACACTGCTTCTTAATCATATGCTGCCTCTTGAGATAGTTGAGCATCAACTAATTCTTTTTGTTACAGTGGCTGTGTGCATTCCTTCCATCTTCTTTTGATGCTTTCTGCATCATTCAATATTTTGCCCTTAGAATCATTCAATATCACAAAGTTGAAGTTAGAATTCTTCCAGCTTGTGAAGTGCTGAACACTTGGATTTTCTACTTCCAGATCTTTGCATGTTCATTATAATACTTAACTTTGCCTTCTCCAGCTGCCCTTTGGAATTTTCTGTTCCGCTCTTCTCTTCCAGTTGTTTCAGAGTCTCTTCTGACATAAATTAAAAAAAAAAAAAATTTTGAAACAGACAATCACATTGTTTATTATTGTGGGACTGAAAAATTGAAGAGGAATGGCATCACATTCATCATTAAAAGGAGCAGCTCAAGATCTACCTTGAAGTACAATGCTGTCTGTGATAGAATAATATGCCTACATCTACAAAGGAGCTCTGGTAGCATAGTGCTTACAAATCGGGCTGCTAACCTCAAGGTCGGCAGTTCGAAACTACCAGTGGTTCCACTGGAAAAAGATGATGCTTTCTGTTCCCGTAAAGATTTATAGCCTCGGAAACCCTATACAGAGTCATTATAAGTCAGACTAAACCCCATGGCACACCACCACCACCACAATGAAGACCAGTTAATACAACTGTTATTTCAATGAACACATCAGCCACTTATGCCACTGATGATGAATTGTACAACTTCTTCAGTCTGAAAGTGATCAAACATGCAAATTTCCTTGTGCCCCTTTGTAATCAATCCGTCCCTCTACCATCAGAGGAGCTGAAGACTCTGGACTCATGGAAAGAGAGGGACTGGAAGCTGATGACCAGGAGGAAGACTTGCAGAACGTGCCCTTTGGTTGTTTAAATTATTATATATTTCTGAGTGTTTTTGTGTACATCCCCCCCAAAATAAAAACAAAACCAGAGGGAATGGAAGCAAATATTGTTGGATGAGGATGCACGGAGGAGATGGTAGTCATTGCAATGAAACATGATGGCGAAAAGCCGATGTTCTCCCATGTAAACTATGACTCAGTTCACAATAAAAACTTACAAAGAACTAAAAGTCCTAAAACACTTGACCAAAAGAGAGAGACAGACAGAAAAGGAGTTGGGCAAATTGAGAATTGAGGTGACCTTATTTTACCTCGCCCACATTAGCCAGGCCACGCAATCAAACAAATCTGGATACTGCCCGTTCACAGTAGGGAAATACACACTCCAAACAATGTAAAAGCTTCAGGCAAGCACTTTTTCTTTTTTCCCTTTAAACACACACACACACAAACTCATTATCAGAGAGTCTATTCCCACTCATAGTGAATTTCTGTATAAAACAAACAAACTAAAACTACCCTCTAAGTATTTACAAAATACGGAGCTCTGGTAGCGTAGTGGTCACGAATCGGGCTGCGAACCTCAGGGTCAGCAGTTCGAAACTACCAGCTGTTCCATGGAAGAAAGACGAGGCTTTCTGCTCCTGTAAAGATTTACAGCCTCAGAAACCCTGTACAGGGTCGCTATGGGTTAGAACCGACTCCACGGCATATAATAACAACAACACAAGTGTTATGAAATAGTAATCTTTACAGAATCAGAGTGTCAAATTAAAGATTTTGACTAGAAATCAAATGCTTAACCACTGTGCCAATAGGGCCCCTTTTTTTAAAAGTGCCTTTAAAAGGAAGATGTAAAGTCAGACACTCCTGAATAATCTCATCTTCAAATACTACCTTGTTTTTTGTTGTTAGGTGCCCTAACTCATGGAAAACCCTGCGCACAAGACAGCAAAACATCGCCAGCTCCCACGTCATCCTCACAACTCTTGCTACACTTGGGCTGATGGCGGCTGCGCTGTACCAATCCACCTCACTTGGGGGAGGAAGTCTTCCTCTATTTTGCTAACCCTCCCCTTTACCAAGCATTATGTCCTTCTCTGGGGACTGGTCCCTCCTGTCAATATGTCCAAAGTATGACAGACAAATTCTCATCATCCTGGCTTCTAAACTGTCTTTTGGCTGCACTTCTTCCCACATTTTTGTCTTTTCTTCTTTCTTGTCTTTTTAATGACCTTTGCTTTCTTTATAGTTAATGTTCTTAATGTCGTCGCACAACTCTTCTAGTGTTTGGTTATTAATGCATCAAATCTGTTCCTGCAATGGTCCCTAAATTCAGGTGGGATATACTCAAGGGCTCTCAGAATATGTTTTCATTCTCTTCAGCTTCAGCCTGAACTTGCTATGAGCAGTTGATGGTCTGTTCCACAGTCTGCCCTGGACTTGTTTTGGTTGATGGCATCATCTCTCCAACATCTCTTCCCACAGATGTAGTCGATTTGATTCCTGTGTGTTCCATCATGGGAGGTCCATGTGTTAGTTGCTTAAAAGAGGTATTTGCAATGAATAATTTCTTGGTTTTTCAAAATTCTATCATGTGACCCCCAGCATCATTTCCATCACCAAGGCCCTATTTTCCAGCTATGGATCCTTCTTCATGTTTCTAATTTTTGCTCTCCAATCACTAGAAATTGACAATGCATCTTGATTGCATGTTTTTCAGACTGAAGCAGTTGGTAGAATTCTTCAGTTTTATCATGACTGCCTTTAGTGGTTGGTGAGTACATTTGAATCATGGTGGTATAAACTAGCCTTTCTTGTTTTTAGGTTCCTTCAGGTCGGTTCTGATTCCTAGTGACCCTTTGCACAGCAGAATGAAACCCTGCCTGGTCCTGTATCCTCCTCACAACTATTGTTATGTTTCAGCCCCTTGGTGCTACGACTGCGCCATCCATTTTGTTGGGGGTTGCCTTTTTCTCTGACCCTTCACTATTTCAAGCTTGATGCCCTTGCAGGTTTATGGACATTATCCTATTCCAGACCATAAGGTAGATACCGAATGGTCTCTTTGATGATGAATGTGATGCCATTCCTTTTCAATTGATCATTCTTGGCATAGTAAACCATATGATTGTCTGATTCAAAATAGTCAACAGCAGTCCATATTGGCTCATTAATGCCTAGGATATAGATCTTTATGCATTCCATTTCATTTTTTATTGTGTCCAATTTTCCTAGATTCATACTTGGTACAGTCCATGTTCTGATCATTAATCAACATTTACAGCTGTTCTTCTCATTTTGAATTGTGTCCCATCAGCAAATGAAAGTCCCCAAAGTTTTCCTCCATTCGTGTCATTATGGTCAACTCTGATCTGAGGAGGCAGTTTTTCTCCAGTCCTATATTGAGTGCCTTCCAACCCAAGGGGCTCATCTTCAGGTACTATATCTGACAATGTGTCACTGCTATTTATAAGGTTTTCAGTGACTAATTATTAGAAGGCAGTCAGTTTTTCCTTCTTCTAATCTGTCTTTATCTGGACGCACAACTGAAACCTGTCCACCATGGGTGACCCTGCCTGTATTTTAAATACCAGTGGCATAGCTTCCAGAAACACAATAACACACAAGCCCCCACTGTATGACAAACTGACAGACGAGTGCTGGATAGAAACTGTTATTAAACACAAATATCAAAATGAGAAGCTATTGTTTCTTGGCATAGCCTCCCTGAAGGTCTCTACACAGCTGAAGGTGGCATATTCATTTCTCTAAGCTTCCCCCCAAGAATGCTGTGCTCCTCAATTTATACCAAGTCAATACTGCAGTTTGGGCATCCTATGTTCACTGCAACTGTCCTTCTGTTGAACATTATTTGAGCTTGGGTAACAAAGGTAAGTCAGAAGGGGCAAAATCAGGGCTGTAGGGTGGATGGGGTAAGGTTTCCCCGTGCAATTCTCTTAGGACAGCTCTTGATATCATTTAAGAATAAGCAGGTACATTGTTGTAATAAGAAATAAAAAAATCAAAATCCTTGGAGCAAGTTTCCTGGCTTTTTCTCTCACCAATACAGTTTTCCAATTTCCTAAAACTTCTTCCTAATAAACTTGCAGGATCACCTGTGTCCTTCAGGAGACTCTCTCAAGGTTATACCATCTCATAAAGCAGCCGCCATAACCTCCCAAGCTCACCTGTCTTGAATCAACCTGGCCCAGCAGATCCCCTGGGAAGCCACTTTATTTATTTATTTAAACCCTAAGGAGACTAAGACAAGTGAGCGAATGTGTCTGCAGCCATCCAAAGATCACAGAGACATATTATAAACCCATGACTGTGTGAACTGGAACCCTAGAAGCAATACTTTTTGACTTACTCTCATACTGCATGATCTTAATGATAGGAAACATCTAGAACCTGAAAATGTACACAGGCCTGAGGCTAGTAGTGGTCTAGAACCTGAAAATGTACACAGGCCTGAGGCTAGCAGTGGTCAACAACCTGAAAATGTACACAGGCCTGAGGCTAGTAGTGGTCTAGAACCTGAAAATGTACACAGGCCTGAGGCTAGCAGTGGTCTAGAACCTGAAAATGTACACAGGCCTGAGGCTAGTAGTGGTCAAGAACCTGAAAATGTACACAGGCCTGAGGCTAGCAGTGGTCACCAGAGGCGGTGGGAATGAGCGAAGTCAGGGAGACACTGAACTTCCATTAAGGATGATGAAACTCTGAAAAGAAGTTATTGGCAATGGTTTACACAAAACTATGAACACAATTAAACACTAAATAGTATGCGTGGAGAATGTTGAAATGCTTTGTTACAAACATGTTTGCCATACACAAAAACATCCTAAGTGGGATCGAAGAACGTCTCCTTAGATTCTGAAAGAGGCCGTCCCAACTTTGCTACTTCTCAGCTGTGTGGCATAGAACCTCCGTGAGCCTCAGCTTGCTCATCCCTCAAACGCAGTTACAATACTGCACTCATGTGCCTATCAGGGTCCTCAAGACTACTTTGGGTCCAGAGGTTCACCACATGGTCTCCCAGATCTCAGAAGTCACTGTACTCATGGCTATGATTTATTACAGCGGAAGGGCTCACAGCAGATCCAGCTAAGGGAACAGGTGCCAGGGACCAATGCAGGAGAAACCAGGTACTAGCTCCCAAGAGTCTTGTCTCCCTGGAGTCACACGGTAGGCCTGGTTCCCCTGGTGACAAGTTGTAACAAGTCGTGCAGTGCTGTGTAGCAGAGATGCTTCTTAGAGTCTCATATCCCAGGGGTTTCATTAGAAACAGTCGCTTAGACACCTTCTGCTTAAAACCAAGAAACAAAACCAGTTGCCAGCAAGCCCGTTCCTCCTCACGGGGACTCATGCACTAGGTTTAATTGCATCCTCCAACATGTGTGTCTACTTGGCTGGGCCATGAAGCTTAGTGGCTTGGCAGATATATACAGATGCAATCATGTGACCTGAAGTGATCAGCCAATCAGTAGTAAGGGGGTTGGGTGGCAAGTAACGCCTACTCAAGTCACAGCGCTGGTCTAAGACCAGTTTTTCTGGGGTGAGCAGAAAGGAAAAGACCTGAATGCCACCAAGGAAGAGGAGCTGAGAGCAACATGGGCTTTCTGTATACCTAGACCCAGAAGATACAGAGATGGGCCTTCCTAAGAGCTAGCATCCTGAGTTGGGACCCTGGTAGCGTAGCGGATTATGAGCTGAGCTGCTAACCACAAGCTCAGCAGTTCAAATCTACCAGTCACTCCTTGGGAGCAAAATGAGGCTTTCTGCTCCTGTAAAGATTTATACCCTCGGAATCACTATGTGCATCCTAAACCATAAAGAACACATTTCTATTTGTGAAAAACACTCACTGTGGTCTTTCTGTTACCGCAGCACTGGAGAACGCAGCTGTTCCACGTGTTTCAGAGTAGAATTGTGCTCCAAGGAGTTTTCAGTGGCTGTTTATCTTTTGGAAATAGATCACTGGACCTTTCTTTCAAAGAGCCTTTGGGTGGCCCTGGACCTCCGAGTTGGTCATTGGCAGTTCACCACTTAGCCGTTTGCTCCCTGCAGGGATGCGGCCCTCCACCTGGCATGGGACTTCCAGAAGATAGGCAATCAGCCTAGACCACACCGTTTGCAAAGCCCAGACCCAGAAAGCCCCTCCCAAACCGCGAAAGGGCGTTTGGGAGACAGAAACTTTCATCTGCCACATTCCCAGACTCCAGTCTCCGGCTCACCTCACAAGCTGACTTGTCTTAGGACAGCAAGCTCCCACCTGCTGTGTTTGTAAACCCTTTCTACACATTGACCCTGCACGGTTGTTTAAGGACCGAGTAAAATCAACAGATGAAGCTTAGCGCAGCTCATACTACTTAGATTTGTCTAGTAGATCAAGCCTGAAGTACTTTCATCTACCAGGGATGCAGAGTATGAAATACATCCTATTTCACAGGTGCATAGGAGTTCTGGTGGTGCAGTGGCCTAAGCATTGAGCTTCTAAACAAAAGGTTGACGGTTCAAACTCATAGCTGCTCCAGCGGGAAAAGATGCCACTTTGTTTCCATAAAGATTGACAGCTCCAGAGACCCAATGGGGGGCAGTTCTCCTCTGTTGCATAGGGCGACAGCGAGTCAGAATTGATGGCAGTGGTTTTGGGACAGGGGTTTCCTCTCTTAGATGGTTGCATATTTTTGGAAATTAAATACAACAATACTAGGAACTCCACTTTTCATCATACCGACACTGGACTGCAAGGTCGGCGGTTCAAACTCACTAGCCGCTCCACAGAAACCCTACACAGCATTGATATCGGTTGGAACTGACTTGATGGCATTTAACAGCAACATTCAAAGTGACTTTTCGTGTGTTTCTTTTAAGGAAAAATATAGAATTTTGCTCAAATAAACCCAACATACCCTATATTGGAACGTAATGGGAAATAAGTCTGAATATGAAATCATAACCCTTGAGTCCTAGACATAAATTACAATTGCGTCACTAAAAGAAATAAGTTGCCAGTTCTGAGCTCCGGCGTGTGGCAGGAGAAATATCACCAGGATTCTGACAAACGATGGGGTTCATTATTCTGTAAGGATAACGGCAGAGCATCCTGGAGACCCAATGGCAAGTCACAGTCTGGAATAAAAATGAGATAACAGTGGTGTCCTTCTGTAAAATCTTGCTGCAATCCCAATTGCAAACATCTCCATCCATTTGGCTGAATTCCCACCAGGTGGCCACCACATATGTCAACACACGATCATTTCAGTAAAAAATCAATAAAAATGTACATATGAGGAGGGAATAAAAAGACAGAAGCCAGCCACACCCGTACACATACTGTGAAGTGAACATTTCTCTGTTAGGAGGCCAGGGGGCAGCGGGAAAACAACAAAACAAAACAAAAATGAATTTTCATAGAAACTTGCATGGGCATGGAGACGGCTCCCGTGACTTCTGACAGACTTCATGACTCTTTGAGCTACGGGCTGTGGCTTTAACAAATTTAACTCTAAAATGCTAAGTAAATGCCCCCAGGTGTTTCTGTGGATTATTTAATTATATGGATAATCATCAGCTGAAGGTGGGGGTGGGGGGAGGGTGCAGGACACAGGTGCTTTACCTCCCTGGTTCACCCTGGGAAGAAACACTGTGCGCTGCTAACCTCAAAATCTGAGGTTCAAACCCACGAGATGCTCCTCAGGAGAAAGATGAGGCTGTCTGCCCCAGTAAAGATTTATAGCCTCAGAAACCTTACAGAGGATGACTGAGTTGGAACCAGTTTGATGGCACCTTTTTGTTTTACTTTTTTACCTCTGTACTCAGTCCCGAGAGAGAACACACTGTAACTATTTGTTGAATGAATGAGTGGATGAGTGAACAGGATTGAGTTTTGAAGTCTCTGGGCAGTCACAGAAACTCAGAGGAAACACATTGAACTTGTCCTGGGGTGGCGCTGAGGGATAATACACTGGACCGCAAGGTCGGTTTGAACCACAAGGTCGGTTTGAACCACAAGGTCAGCAGTTCAAATTCACCAGCCATTCCTCAAAAACCCTATACAGGGTCACTATGAGTCAGAACCAACTCAACAGCACTTAACAATAACACCAACAAAGACAGGAAACCCCTGACCCAAACCCACTGCCATCCAGTGTGACTCATTGATGCCCTAAGGGACAGAGGAGAACTGCCCCACTGGGTCTCTGGAGCTATAAATCTTTATGGAAACAGAAAGTGTCATCTGTTCCTGCTAGAGCAGCTATGAACTTGTACCACCAACCTCTTGTTTAGAATCCCAATGCTTAGGCCACTGCACCACCAGGACTCCTGCACACAGCACACCACACACCAACTGAACAGCTTCTCCAGGTACAACTGACGGACACCGATGGCATCCTTGAAGTTGCGCAGCCATTCTTAGCCTCCAGTTCTGATGTGTTCCTCCCCCACTGACATCAACCCACTGCCCCCTAACCTTCCTAGCTAACCTTTTGACTGACTATTGCCAATTGGATCCCATGTAGATAGTTCTGGTATGGCACTGTAGGGTAAGCACTGGGTTGCTAACTGAAAGGTCAACAGTTCAAACCCAAGAGCCACTCCTTGGGGACCCTATACAGGGTTGCTCTGAGTTGGGACTGACTTCACAGCACTTAGCAACAACAACAACAACAACAACAACAGATAGTTCTTTCCAAAGCACAATGCAAGTCACCATCTAAGGTGCAGCTCTTGGTCTCTCCCTATGTGGATGAAAGAAGAGTGATGGAACTGGGAGATGCTAGGAATCAGTTCAGTGGGTGTGGTGGACCACAGTAACATCTGTCTCCATACCCTAAGACCAGAAGAACTAGATGGTGTCCAAGTACCACTGCCGAATGTTCTAGAAGGACCTGGATAGATTGGAAGAAAATGTGGAAACAATCCTCAAAACTTTCAAAAAAAGAAGACTAGTTTTAATGGCCTGAAAGCCTAGAGGAAGCCAAGACGATGGCTCTTGTTCACCCTTTGTAACTGAACTCACCCTTGTGGCTCTTTTGCAGGCAAGCAGGAGATAGATACACAGGGAGAATAGACACTAGTGAGATACACACACCATAGAAGGGTCAACCATTCAAGATCAGAAGGCCAGCATTTACCTAAGAACAAAATTCAGAAGGATTGGCAGAGAAGGTTGAATGAAGACAAGAACCAGAGAGAAGAAGTGGGATCATTAATGTTCCATGGAGGGGGGTTGTAAACATTGAGATGAAACCAAGTGTGTGATTTGTTGAATGTGGGACTGATGATCTGCTTTGTCAACCACCACTCAATACACAATAAAAAGCAAAAAAAAAAAAAAAAAACAACACCCAAAAAACAAAAAAATACAGTGCTAAGCTGAAGTACTGCTTGGTTTTAAGGAAACTTCAAGGGGTATATATCTTTCTTTCCAAAACTTTTTCAAATCTCACTCTGCCATCTGTTTCTTGCTAGGACCCTGACCGATACTGAGGTAGAGAAAAGGCAGAGAAAGAAGGAGACAGAAGAGGGGAAAATGCAAACAGAGCCACCATTTGTCTTCCACCGTACAACTCTCACACCTCATCTTGGGGAATGCCAAAAAAGCCCTGCGGTCATTTCCAGACAAACAGTACATACTCAGTTGAAGGTCATCTCCTCTTTTTGGGAGGAGATGGTTCTTTGGTCCACAGCGTCATCTCCTTCAAAAATGTTGACGTATGTTGAAGTATGGGTCATGGCCGCATAGCACGGAACAGAGAGTAAGACATGTGAACCCTTAGCCTCAGCTCTGCCGAGTAGCAAGTGGTCAAACTGTAGACCGGGGATCTAATAAGTACGTAAGCAAATGTTATTTTAAAAACATATCAAAAGACACTTGTGTCTGTTGTGATAACGTATCTATCTGGTCACTAGAAGGTGGGCTCATTGATCACAACCGTAACTCTGTTCCAATGAACGTCTGGGGACAAAGAGACTCAGATTTTCATCAGCTCTACATGGCATCGAGTGGGTGGTGCTGGGGGCTGGCAAAGACAACAGCTCATGGACAGTCCATCCCTCTGAGGAACTGAAACTTTCCTACCTGCAGGTGATGACTTAGTGATTGATTCACCACGAAAGCTGCTGACAACAGACTCAGTTGCCAGTCTCCCCACATTCCAGTGGTGGCACCTGTGAACTTTTTACCGTGAAGTGGGAGAAGGTGTACAGAACACATCAGTTTTTCATTCAGCCATTCCTACACGTTCTGTTTCGAGTCATGGATCGCAACCCCAACCATGTAACATCGCTCTTTCCACTTCCTCCCTGTGTTTCCTGTTTCAATTCTTCTTCTCATCTTTCTGAACTTTGTCTCTGGGCCAGTGTTGCCTCTTGTGATGTCCTATGGTTGGCCTTCCTGGTGTTACTGGTCACCCTTATAGCTCTGTCTGCTGTTTGGCTGAAAGTTGAGCT
Source organism: Chrysochloris asiatica (assembly GCF_000296735.1). Classification (NCBI taxonomy): domain Eukaryota; kingdom Metazoa; phylum Chordata; class Mammalia; order Afrosoricida; family Chrysochloridae; genus Chrysochloris; species Chrysochloris asiatica. Next base: position 3,074,497 of record NW_006408799.1, on the reverse strand, counting down.
ATGAAGGTGAGGTCAGTTTCAGACCTGAAGGGTGTCTAAGGGTCCTGGTTCTGGCCTGGAAGGCAGCTGTTCCTACAGAGAACATGATTTTCTTCTGGCTATATGACGATAGTTCCAGAGTCTGGTGTCCCGTATGAAAATGAAGGAACGTAACCACCAGGTCAGTTGGAACTAGCAAGGAAATTGGTGTCATTTGACCTTCTAAAATGTTCACTGGAATCTACAAGGTGGATGATTTTTAATTTTGCATTTTTTTTTTCATGAGTTTTCACTTTCAGCAAAAAGAACTCTAGTGTCTTATGGCCTCAGTGGCCAGATGTGGGGCAGGCCGGCCTTCTGTCTCTGAGGTGGCGGCAGGGTATTCACTGATGAGTGACGACATAAGAGTCTTCCAGTCGAATAACCAACACCAACTCTGTGTGTCAACAGCCACTGCTCAGGGGCAGTGGGTTCTGGGCTCCAGAATCTTCCTTCCCACGGAGCTTAGGTTTTCTCCCAAGAACTGGCTCCCCTCAGACTTGGGGAGCATCCTTCTCTGGCAACTGAGCACTGAGGTCTTCTAATTATGGCTTTGACGTTGTCTATGAATAACTGTGCCAGAATTCAGTAAGTTAATCGCTGGGCTGCAAACCAAAAGGTAGGTGGTTTGAACCCACTTGTGTGGTTCCATGGGATGGATGTGGCTGTTTGCTTCCATAAAGAAGAGAGCCTTGGAAACCCCAGGGGCAATTCTACTGTGTTCTACTGGTAACAGTGAGTGGGAATTGACTGGGCAGTAGTGTGCTTGGTTTTGGTGTTAATTACTGTAGGGACAAATACAGACTCCTGTCCCTCACCTGTTGGGTGGTTTGTTCTCACAGGGATGCAGGGGGTGGCACTGAATATATTTTCTGTTGTTGTTAAGTGCTGTTGAGTCGGTTCCGATTCAGAGCCACCCTGTATAGGGTTTCTGAGGAGCAGCAAGTGAATTTGAACCACCAAGCTTGCGGTTCAAACCCCAGCCTTGAGGTCCTATGCATTGTCCTTGTTGTTAATGTTAGGTGCCATCGAATCGGTACCGACCCATAGCGACCTTACACACAGCAGAACGAAACAGTGCCCGATCCTGGACCAACCTCACTATTATTGCCATGCTTGAGTCCATCGATGCTGCCACTTGGCCAGTCCATCTCATTGGGGGTCTTCCTCTTTTTCTCTGACCCTCCACCTTACCAAACATGATATCCTTCTCCAGTGACTGGTCCCTCCTGACAATATGTCCGAAGCATGAGAGACGAAGTTTGGCCATCTTGGCCTCCAAGGAGCACTCTAGCTGCACTTCTTCCAACACAGATCTGTTGGTTCTTTTGGCAGCCCATGGCACTTTCAATATTGTCTTCCAACACCATGACTCAAAAGCATCAATTCTTCTGTAATCTTTCTTATTCACTGTCCAGCTTTCGCATGCATATGAGGTGATTGAAAATGCCATGGCTCGGGTCAGGCGCACCTTAGTCCTCAAGCTGACATCTTTGCTCTTCAACACTTTAAAAAGGTCTTGTGCAGCAGACTTGTCTAACGTAATACGTCGTTTAATTTCTTAACTGCTGCATTATCCTACAGTGGCCTAAATACCCCTCTTGTTCTCCCAATGACCAGAAATGGGTGGTAGGATTTCCATACATTTCTGTACTCAGGTGGTTTTAATTTTTTTTTCAGATAAGAAGAAACTGCACAATTTTTCAGCTGCCATCTGGGACTGCATGCCACTCTCTGCGTTCCATCCTGCTCCTAGCCAGAGCTGATGGAAACTGAGGCCCAGTGGCATTAAAGACACCCCGATATTGGAGATGGCCCAGGTGTGTGTCAGGATATAGTGGTCTCCTCTATCACAAAGGACCCTGGTAACATTATTTGGGAAGGGAGGCATGGCTGGGGAGGCTGACGTTTAATAGACTTGCAGGAAGGCTAAGCTTTGTGCTAGACAAAAACCACCATGGGGAAGGTCAGATGGCAAAGGTGGACAGGGGGACTGGGCAGTCTACTCTCACCCGTGTCACCCCTCCTGGCCTTCCCTTGTGAAATATGGATGTCACCTACTAATGAGCACAGGGTGGTGGTCTGTAATTGTGTCCTCCCCACAAATATGAGTCAACCTGGCTGGCCCATGACCTCCTGTGTGGTGGCAGTGACGTGATGAAGTCACCTTTCCTCGGGATGTGATTGATGTCATCAGCCAATCAGCTGGCATTCCACACCCTCATTCAGGTCATGACCCCTAGCCCATGTAAGAGGATGTCCCTGGGATGTGACCCGAATCACCTCTTATCTTACAGGAGAAAAAGGAGAGCGAGAAGAGCTGGGAGCAAAGCACATCTTTT
>NW_006408799.1:3066596-3071458 GCF_000296735.1 Chrysochloris asiatica | reverse complement strand
CTATATCTATCTATCTATCTATCTATCTATCTATCTATCTATCTATCTATCTATCTAATCCTGTAAAATATTTCCTTTGGAAAAAGTTGTTAGCATGGAAAGACACACACACATAAACAGAAAATAAACACACACACACACACACACAGAGGCATTTGAGCAAAGATCTGCCCTCCCAACCCTGACCCAGGTCCCATGGGACCTACTTTATTCAGTGAGTTCAGGGCCATCTGCGACCTCACTGTCCATCAGCAGGTGTGGATGTGCTGTCCCCTAGCCCAGTGTCTGAAGTGTCTGCTATGATGAAGAGTCTGTAAGAAAAGATTTCCCCAAAGGTTCCTGCGTGGCTGCCTCCTTCGGAATGCTAATTGCCCTGCTCCTGACACACACCCTTGGACTGGGTTTTTGAGATCCCTGACATTTATTGACAGACGGTAATTAGTCGGAGGAGTATGACTGCTGGCAAGCACATGACTGGCAGTTGACTCACCGTGACCCTACACAACTCCCCCCAATGCGGTTGTTGTCAGAAAGGCAGGCAGAGTGGCCCGCGTCAGGATGGCTCCACGTGTTCTGAAGGACTCAGCCATGGGGGAGAGGCCCGGGGTCATGGAAGGCATCTGTTGTCTGGCAAGGTTACTCCAGCTCACACTAAGGCCTCAAAGGGTTTCCAGAAGTGCTGTCTTTACAAAAGCAAACCATCAGTCCCTTGTCCAGTGGAGCACTGGGGTGTGGGGTGGGGTGGGGGCAGTGGGGTTTGAACCATAAACTTTTCAGTTAGCAGCGGAATGCTTAACCATTGTGCCATCGGGGTTACCAACCCAAAGTCAAATCAATGAGAACCCTTGCTGTTGCCTGGGTTCTGCCTCGTAGCTACACCCTGTAAGACAGAGGGGGGCGGCTCTAGAGGGCCCCAGGCTGTCAGACTTTGTGGGTGCACAATGCTTTGCTCTCTTCTGTGGAGCAACCTGTGGACTTAAAACAGGGACTCTTGGGTTAACTTTACCCAGTGCACACCAAGGCCCCTCTCCATGGAATACAGAACCACGCTAAAAAGAAGTCAACAAATCGATGCAGAAATGCGGAGAATTAGAGTCAGGAATTGCTTCCCTCGCGGTGAATACTTAATGTGCTGTCCAAACCAGAATATACCCCAGGGTAAGGTGGTGTACCCCACAAGTGGACTGAGGGAGCCGGCTGGGGAGTGGGTTGTGTACCCCACGAGTGGACTGAGGGAGCTGGCTAGGGAGTAAGGTGTGTACCCCACCAGTGGACTGAGGGAGCTGGCTGGGGAATGGGTGGCGTACCCCACAAGTGGACTGAGAGAGCTGGCCGGGGAGTGGGTTGTGTACCCCATGAGTGGACTGAGGGAGCTGGCCAGGCAGTGTGGGGTGGATCATCACAACCAGGCCATGGAAGCTGACAAGAACAAGACTCCTCTGAGCCAGTCTCCTTGTCAGCTTTCATGGCCTGGTTGTGATGTCACCCTGTTGTTAGTTGATTCCCACTCACAGTGACCCCACGTGACCCAAAGTGACAGAGTCCAGCTCCACAGACTGTGATCTTTGTGAAAGTGGATCGGCAGGCCTTTCCCCGTCAAACCTGCTGGGTGGGTTTGAATCTCTAGCCTCTCCGTTCTTTGCTGAGCAGGTGACCAGCGTACCACAGGGCCATTGCAGGCTGTACAGCCACCTCACCTAGGTGATGTTTTCCTACCGGCTTACTTTTACTGCTTGTTGTTGTTGTTATGTGCCATGGAGTCGGCTTCCCAGGCTGTAAAGCTTTACGGGAGCAGAAAGCCTCATCTTTCTCCCTTGGAACGGCTGGTAGTTTCGAACTGCTTACCTTGAGGTTACCAGCCCCGTTTGTAACCACTACGCTACCCAAGCTCCTTATAGAAGTAATGCCCAGGTGGCAGGAAGCAATTGACTAGCACACAGTTGTTGTTAAGTGCCTTCGACTCGGTCCCAACCCATGACCATGTTGTTGCTGTGAAGTGCCATTGAATCAGTTCTGACCCATAGCGACCCAGTATAGGGTTTCCGAGGAGCAGCTGGTGAGCTTGAACCACCGACCTTGCAGTTCAAACTGCCTTGCTGTCTGGCGCATTAACCCACAGTGCCACCCCAGGACTCTGGCCCACACGCTGCCTCTTCTATAAAGACTGCCGACCCCAAGTTCCCACTTTCCAGTTTCTGTACAGGCAACTCACTTGTATCAGAGTAGAACGGTGCCCATTTCAGTTTTCAGCAGCTGATTTTGCAGAAGTACTTCACCAAGTCTTTCTTCCGTGTGACCCCCGGGGAGACTTGAACTCCAGTCATTCAGTTAGCAGCTGAAATGTTAACATAACAAGCTGATTTTCCATTCAGTAGTTTAAACACGTTTTATTTCATGATGTTGGTTGCATCCCCCCCAGTGTAACTACATACTACCAGCTTCCTCTTTGGGCTCCCTGGTCCATTCAGCCTTCACTGCCGCCTCTTTCTGCCTTCTGAGCTTTGCTTTTGGACAATGTTGCTCTTTTGGTTTCGTGTGGTACATTGTTTTGAGGACATGTTCCTCCCTTTAGTTCTTGTTCACTGTCTAGGCCTTTCTGCTGTTCAGACGTGGGTTCAATTCCAGAGATGACAGGTATTTAAGGGCCCATCTTGGTGGGACGAGTCATTAGAGTGGGGTCTCAGGGCCACAGTGTCAGGGGACACCATGGTAAATTGGCAACATTTGGTCCATAGAGACACCGTTCTATGTACCACAGTGGTGAGGAGCGGCTGGGGGTTTGAAGGTTAGCAACTTTTTAAAGTTTACTATTGGTTTCTCCCCATCTGGTTGCCTTTATTTTTTCCACTTCTCAGGGAATTGTCCAAGCATTGTGCCCAGGTTTATATTTCTACCCAGTGGGAGAAACAGGTAGGACTGAAACTGGAATTCCATTTTGGTAGATTTTTTTTCTGTGCTAAATTAAGCTGACATTCCTGGGAAAAACCCCAGTTGAGGATGATATATATATTTATATATTGCTGGACTATGTTTTCTAGCCAAAATATTTAAGTATGCAACACTACCCTAACTCTGACTGAACATCTTGACAGGCTTCTTATGCCCATACATTCTTTTTCTATAGGTTATTAGTCTTTTTCTTCTTGATTTAAAAGAGCTCTTAGTAACCAAACTTTTCAGAGGGTTTTCGTTGCGGTGACTCTGTGCTGCACCCTACTGGTGGGTCTGGTTAACCACGCCTTATAATGGGCAAAGCTGCATTTTAGATGGGATTTTCCATCCAAGTAGGCATCCTGTTCTATCAACTTCTTCAATCTGAAATCGATCAAACATGCAATCAAGATATACTGATCATTACTGGTGATTGGAATGCAAAGGTTGGAAGCAATGAGGAAGGATCAGTAATTGGAAAATATGGCCTTGGTGACAGAAATGATGCTGGAGAACGCATGATAGAATTCTGCAAAACCAATGATTTGTTCTTTTCAAATAACTTCTTTAGACAGTTTAAGAGATGACTATACACATGGACCTCACCAGATGGAATAGAGAGAAATCAAATTGACTACATCTGTGGAAAGAGACGATGGAAAAGCTCCATATCATCAGTGAAAAGAAGGCCAGGGGCAGACTGTGGAACAGACCATCAATTACTCATATGCAAATTCAAACTAAAGCTGAAGAAAATGAAAACAAGTCAACAAGAGCTAAAATATGACCTTGAATATATCCCACCTGAATTTAGACATCATCTGAAGAACACATTTGATACACTAAACACTAAAGACCAAAGATCAGAAGAGTTGTGGGATGACATCAAGAACATCATACATGAAGAAAAAAACAAAAAGTCATTGAGAAGACAAAAAGATGTAAATGGTCAAAATGGATGTTAGAAGAGACATTGAAACTTGCTCAACAGCATAGAGATGCTAAAGCAAATAGAAGAAATGAGGAGGTGCAAGAACTAAACAGAAAATTTCACAAATCAGCTACAAAAGATAAAGTTAAATATTACAACAAAATGTGCAAAGATCTGGAATCAGAAAACCAAAAAGGAAGAACACGCTCAACATTTCTCAAGCTGGGGGAACTGAAGGAAAAATTCAAGTCTCAATTTTTGTTATTGAAAGATTTTCTGGGCAAATTATTGAATGACGCAGAAAGCATGAAGAGAAGATGGAAGGAATACACAGAGTCACTGTACCAAAAGGAAATGGTTAATGTTCAACCGTTTCAAGAGGTAGCATATGGTCAAGAGCCAATGGTACTTAGGGAGGAAGCCCAAGGTGCATTGAAGGAATTGGCAAAGAACAAGGCGCCAGGAATTGATGGAATAAAAATTGAAATCTTTCAAGAAAATGAGGTGGCACAGGAGGCACTCACTCATCTCTGCCAAGAAACTTGGAAGACAACTATCTGGCCGACTGATTGGAAGAAATCTGTATTTGTGCCCATTCCAAAGAGAGGTGATCCAATGGAATGTGGAAATCATCAGACAATCTCATGCGAGTAAAATTTTGCTAAAGATAATACAGAAATGGCTACAATCATACACTGACAGAGAACTTCCAGAGGTTCAAGCCAGATTTAGAAGAGGCCATGGAACAAGGGATATCATTGCTGATGACCGATAGATCTTCGCTGAAAGCAGAGAATATCAGAAAGACGTTTACCTGTGCTTTATTGACTATGCAAAGGCTTTCGATTGTGTAGATCATGACAAGCTATGGACAACGTTGCGATGTATGAGTATTCTGGAACACTTAATTGTGCTCATGAGGAATCTGTACCTGGACCAAGAGGCAGTTGTTCAAATAGAACATGGGGACACTGAATGAGTTAAAATTAAGAAAAGTGTG
>NW_006408799.1:3045686-3065663 GCF_000296735.1 Chrysochloris asiatica | reverse complement strand
GTGCAATGGTTAAAGCACTCATCTGCTAACCGAAAGGTTGGTGGGGAATGATACGGCAGTCTGCTTCTATAAAGATTCACAGCCTTGGAAACCCTAGGGGCAGCTCTACCCTGTCCCATCGGATCACCGTGAGCAGGGCTGGATCTGAGGGCAGTGGCTTGGTTTTGGTTAGAGAATCTACTTGCTGCTGTTCATAGGTGCCATCAAGTCGGTTCTGACCCATAGTATAGGGTTTCTAAGGAGTGACTGGTGAGCTTGAACCACCGACCTTGCGGTTCAAAACCAATCTTGCAGTCCAGTGCATTAGCCCACAGCGCCACACTAGGAATCCGAGAATCTATTTAGCAAAGCTTTTTTACTGGCAGTTCATTAAGTTTCATTTCTCCAGGTACTAGTAAGAGAACATCAGTCTGATGGCCAGCACACATAGACACAGATGAACTCAATTCTCCCCAGCTCTCTGCTTCATACGAGAAAATAAAAGGAAATCAAACAAAACCCCCATTCCTATGGTGCAGTTACCACGTGCAGTTGTTGTTTATCAGTAAGGAAAATGCAAAGTCATAAAGGAAGCAGACATTGAGAAGGAAGCAGTGAAATGTCCCTGCTAGTGACCTGGCCTAAGTTCTCTTGAGCTGTGTTACTGAACAATTAGAGACAGAGACTTGAACCGTAACCCCACGGCCGTCAGCTGCTCTCTGTCGGCCGTCAGAGCAGGCACAGTTCTAAGGAAGGGGGGAGTGTCGTTCTGAAATGTCATCATCACGTGTGTGAGTGTAAGTCTTTTTCTTCTTCATTCTAATTTGCATTTTTGGGTATTATGTGTACTTCTGCAAAATCAGAAACTGAAAATTCTAATGGGGAGTATGAGTCAGAGCCGACTCCATGGGAACTGGTAAGTGGGAGTTTGGAATGGGCGCTGTTTATAGAAGAGGTGCCATGTAGGCTGGATACAGGGTGCTAACCAGGAGCTATGAGGATGTGTTACAGGGTCAAGCAGAGGGGAAATGGAACAAGGGTCTTTCATTTGGCTCATTAAAACAAACAAACAAACAAACAAACACACGAAACCCAGGAGCTAATGGTCTCTCCATGTTCAGAGTGATGAGAAGTGAAGACGTTTGGAAATGATTAGTTCAACAAACACGTGACCATCAGTCTCCATGGCTCTGAATCTGGAAGAACTAGATGGTGCCCACTTACTAATACCAACTGCGCTGAAAGGGATCACACTAGAAGGTACTGGGTATTGGGAGAAAAGGTGGAACAAAACTCAAAATTATTTTTAAAAAAAGATGGGGCTTATGGGGGTCAGAAAGAGATTGGAGGAACCTGAGACTATGCCACTCCCTTACCTTTAGGTCTTGCAGTTCGATTTTCAGCCAAGCAGTAGACTTGGGGGGGTGGAGGTGGGGGGGGAGGATGCACAGCACTAGCTAGGTATGTTCACCATGGAATGTTCCATCATTCAAAATCTAAAGGGCAGCATTTGCCAAAGGGATGGGAAGGTGGGTAGAATACAATTAGGAAATACAAAGTAACTTGCTGCCCTAGCAAGTTTCTAATCATTGAAATGAAACAAATCGAAGGATTTCTTGAACGTAAAACTGATGATCTGCTCTGTAAACCTTCACTCAATTCACAATAAAAAGTTAACAATACAGAAACTATTCCCAGGATAAAACTTCCTCTCCTTCATTTTCCATTTCATTTTCAGACCTCTCCTATTCCAATATCAGCCTTCCCAACTACATCCACTAAACTTGTGATCTGTTTTCATGCCCGGCCTTGTTTTTATTACTATTTTTATTGGCTTTTGTTGTGTTTCTGTTTTAATTCTACTATCTGGAAGGTTCATTGACACAATTTCCCAAACGCTTGTTAGTTTGTATTTCTGCTATGGTTTTATTTACCAACTCTTTGTTATCTTCCAAATGTCCGTCCATTTTCATAAAAAGAACTTTCTCTTCGAGTTTCAGGAATCACATGAAAATGATTAAGACTTCTTTGGCCTGTCTGGTCTCTCGTCTTTCTTTCTTCCCTCCCTTCCTCCCTTTGATTTGGGGACAGTTCCCTGAGCCAACTGGTTTTCCATTCATCCAACAGCACTCTTCTCACTTCCTCTCGAGTTTTCCCTTGGTCCTTCTTTGTTTTCCCTTTCCTGCCTTCTGAGCTGCCTCCCTGGGCAGATGTTCCCTGCCTTTCTGATCACAGATGCCTGATTGCTGGATGTGATCTCCTTTCTCGGTTTCTTTTACATCCGTCTTCCAAAGCTCCTCTCGGAGCACCAGAGCCTTCCAGTTTACATGCTCCTACCTAGTGTTCCTGTCCTGATTTGCCTTCAGGTGAGTTAAGCGGTTGCCTTCTTGAGTTCAAAAGGCACTGGACTCAAATGTTTGTTTATCACCAGCTACCATTGTAGCCAGAAGGTTGGTAGTTCAAGTTCGCCAACCCTATACAGGGTTGCTATGGGTCAGAACCGACTCAACAGCACTTAACAACAACATCAAAACCACTGTAGCACTGTAGGATAAACACTGGACCACAAGGTTGGTTTGAACTGCAGGGTTGGTGGTTCAAATCCACCAGCTGCTCCTTAGAAACCCTATATAAGGTTGCTATGAGTCAGAACTGACTCAATGGCATGAAACAACAATAAACAAGTTGCAAAGGCAAGAAAGTTCAGGCCTAGCCTCTGGCTTCCTTGTTGCCCCTTCTTTACTTATCCATTTAATCTTGGTTCTTCTGATCACTGAGGTAGGGGAGCAGCATCTGTCTAGATTTTGATGGCCTCATATTCCTTGCTGGGAATCCCACTCTTGAATCAAATGCATATCTTGGCATTTGGAATTCCAGCGTGTCCCAGGCTTGAGTGCCTCTGCAGATGGATGAAGGCAGGAGTGAGGTGGCCCATGGCTGCCCCCCTTCCCATTAGCTCAGGAAGAGAAGTGCTGAGAGCCAATAGCTTTCTGTCACAGGCACTACCAGCATGCCCTTGGTTTTAGCTTCCTTACGCATGCTGGACATTTCAGGTACGACTTCTTGTCACCTCTCATTCATCTGACTGGGCACAGACCTGGTAAGGACCACAGAGGAGATACTTGGGGGCTTGAGCGAGTGCAGTGAATGAGGCTGATTCAGGGGCTCACTGGACAGTAAAGAGGCCCCTGACTCATTCTTCAGCTAGCTGGCCTGCTTGCAGCTAGAGTTCTTGCAGCTTTCCTTTTAGCTGCAATACATTGATCAGATCCGATTTAAATTCAGCCAGCATTTCTGAGCACCTAGCCATGCCCCTCTCCTCCTCTGTGTCTCCCTCCCAACCTCCCTCCTTTCATTCTATTCTTGGGGGACATCTTTGGAATTCTGTCTGCTCCACTACCCCATAGGGGTTAAATGAAGGAATCTCTGTAAAGCCCTTGGGGAGCTTCTGGTAGGAAGAATGCAGGCAGAACTCAGGAGGCTCAGTGAAGGATGTCGGTGAAGGAGCTCCGCACGGCGGGTCATCCACAGATGGCCCTGCTTCTGAATCACAGGAGCTCACCCACAGCACACGCATGGACAAATCACACCCCCACACACATGAACATACACACAGGAACACACGTGTGTGCACACACATACATGTGCACACACAGGTCAATGAGGTAGTGTTACAGGCACCATACTGCAGCCAATGAAAACCTGGATGAAATCAAGGAGCACAGGCGACCCACTGGGTAAGGCATCGGGCTGCCAGCCAAAAGGTCGGTGGTTTGAATCCACGAGCTGCTCCATGGAAGAAAGACAGAGCAGTCTGCTTCTGTGAGAAGGCCGCCCCAGAACCCGTGAGGGGAGCCCCACTCTGTGAAATGAGCTGGAACTGACTGGACAGCCGGAGGGTTTGGTTTGGTTTGAGCTATATCAAGGTCCCTGTTTCTCTATGACCAGTTGCCTTACCTATTTCAATTTGTGGATCAAATACCACTATCCCCCAAATACCCTGCATAAAGTAGCAACCTCCCGACCAATGTCACAACCGACTCAGCAACACTTAACAACAGCATGTTCCTTTCTGGTTGCTGGTTCAATTCTACTAGGTGCTCCTCGGAAACCCTACATGGGGTCGCTTTGGGTTGGAAGTGACTGCACAGCACTTAACAACAACTGTGTTCCTTTCTGGAGTCCTGGTGTGGTACCACATGATAAGCACTCGACCTCAAGGTCAGTTTGAACCATAAGGTTGATGGTTCAAACTCACCAGCTCCTCCTCAGAAACACTATACAGGGACACTATGGGTCAGAAGTCCCTCAACCGCATTTCATAATAACTATGTTCCTTTCTGGAGTCCTGGTGTAGAGCTCTATGACAAAGCCTTGGTCACAAGGTCAGAGGTTCAAATCCACGAGCCACTCCTGCGAAATCCGAGACAGGATCACTACGAGTCAGAACATAGGTTCCCCTTGATGGTACCTCAAAACAACTGTTTCTTTCTCGAGGTGGGAAGATAATTCTGTCCGCTTCTGTAAACACTGACAGCTTTCGAAACCTCATGGGGCAGTTCGGCTGTGCCCTGTAGTGTGGTCAAGAGTTGGAAGCAACTTAATAGGAGAACGTTGCGTGGCTTTCCGGTTGTGGGCCTTTACAGTTTCACCATGCAGTATATTTTATTATTTATTGTTCATACTGTTTATGATTGACTGTGTTTCCTAGAACAGTCGTTGCCAAATTATGGTGGGGAGGTAGAATTTGGAGTCTTGGTGTGACACTGTGGGATCAGCAATGGACTGCTAAACACAAGCCTTGTAGTTCAAATCCATCAGCGGCTCCTTGGAAACCCAAGGTCATTCTGAGTCAGATCTGACTTAACAGCACGTAGCCTGACCCTGCGTGAGTGGTGGTCCTCCATAGCAGGTGACCTTTGACACGAAGGCATGTTTACTTTCGATCATGGTGTCCTTGGAAGTCAAAGGAGTGACTATGAGGAAGCTTCTAGAAGTTTGTGGAAAAATGGAATGAGGAGATAATGGAATGCTTCCTGATTTGGCGCTGTAGAATAAGCAGTGGACTACTGACTGCAAAGTTGACAGTTCAAACCCCTCAGTTACTCACTGGAAATGCTAGACAGGGTTGCTATGAGTCAGAACTGACTCTAAGGCACTTACCAGCAATAACAACGGAATGCTAACACGAACTTTTGGAAGCCCCCTCGCATGTGTTATGCCCCCTAGAGATGTTGGTGTTCTAATCCCTGGCATATGCTAATTTACCTGGTAGAGAGGGGGTTTTGGTAATTACCATCTGGACCTTAGAGACAGGAGCAGATTCGGGATTAGTCAGGTGGCCTAGTGGAATCAGGTGAGTCTTCAAGAGAAAACAGCTTCTCTGCTTGGCTCCCGAGAGCAAGGCAAGGGCGAGGCAGCGGAGCTGGTGGGTTCCAGGGAGGGTGTTCCCATTGCTGCTGGGGGAGGCGGAGGCGCATGCAGACCGTGAGAAGAGGGGTGTGGGCATCCTCTGGAGCAAAGGGCACCCCACTGACAGCCATCGAGGACACAGTTCTAGTCCCGTAACTTGCGGCTCAGTGGTTAAGCACTATGAGGTGGTAACCAAAAGGTTGTTAATTGGGACCCAGTCACTCTGTGGGAGAAACATCAACCCATCTGGCCCCATACACATTAAACCCAAGACAAAACCCACTGCCCAGGAGCCAACGCCAACTCATACCTCAGAGAGTTTGGTGGGTTCTAAGCACCCACCTTTGCATTAGTAGCTGAGCACTTAACCCAGAGTCCTCTGTTTCTCCTCTGAGGGAAATAGCAACTTGAATGCATCCCGGTGGTACGGCATGTCCTCCCTGGTCACAGTCTTCCCCTCCTGATGGGGACACACCCCAGCTCACAGCACAGTGCCTGGTATACTGCAGGTGCTCACTAGACACCGTCAATAGCACGACTTCCCGTTGGTCATCATGACAGTGCCGCCAACCTGTTAGATTGCAGGAGGATAGTGGACCCAGCTCTTGGTCCCTACCTGCCTAAGTCCCCCAATCGCTCTGACCTTCGCAATTCATTAAGATTCTGCAAACGTACCTATCCCTGAGTCCCGCCTGAGACCTAGGGGATCTGAGCCTGCCGGGGTGGAGCCCAGCACTTGTGTTTTTGTTTTTTTTCTTAAATGTTTTATTGTGAATTATGTGATCGTTTACATGGGAGAACATTGGTTTTCCATTCATTCTATCGTATATCGTCTCATTGCCATGGTTACAATCCCCTCCATGCAATCCTTCCCCCGTACCCCCAGGTCTTCAGCACACAGTTGCTCTCCCTCTCTGAATCTAAAGTCTCCAGCTGCTCCATTGCTCCATGTCATCATCTCTGCCTCCATCTCAGCCATCACTGCTTCTCTGGGTAGGGTCCTGCTCTCTGCTCTTCTCCCTTGATGGTCCTAGGGACCTCCGCTCCTAGACTGGAAAGTTAATCACTTCCCTCCTTGCTATAAAACATCTACCTTTACATTTCTGACCCTCACAATCAGTCCTGATAACAATTATTCACTATTGTATCACAAGAGACCCGTCTGCATTTCATTGCATCAGCCCCGGCTAGTCAGATTGAATACTACACACTGGAGATTCTACCTTCCTCCAGGCCCTCTGGGTCTAGGTTCCCTCATGAAATCTTGTAAGCCAGTCACTTCTTGCCTTTGTAAACCCCCACCCCCCATTTTGGGTAGCCAATGTCCAAGTTGCCCGTGCCTGTCTACTCTGTGTGTGGAGGGGGTGGGAATGATTCTTGCTGTAAGGATTTATTCCCTCTTTTGAGCTACTGCTTCCATAGGTGTAGGTCAAGTTCATCAAATTGTATGAGAATACATTTTTTTTTTCTTCCTCTTCTTTTTACTTCTGGTTGAGCTCTGATCATCCAGTCATTGAAGCCAGGATAAGTGGGTATTATCTGCAAGTGTGGGTGTTCTTGTGCATATGCCCTCTCTTCTTATCAGCTGCATGCTTCATTCTCCACTCACATAGTCCTCTGTGGCTATGTCACTGACTCTGGGCCCAGGAGTCCCCAGGTCTTGCCACACCCAGCACTTGTGTTTTGAACACGGCCCCCAGATGATTGCTTTGATGGGGAAGTTTAGGGAGTTTTACAGTAGTTGGCATAGATGAGATTCCTATCAAATTAATTTCCCCGGGCTTCGTTCAAGGTAACTACTAATCAGCCATCTCCTTGGTGAGTATTAACCTGTAACTGGAGGCTAATCTTTCTGTGCTCGCCTCCTGCTCATTTTACCCATGAAAAATATGCAAAACTTCCGAGACAAAACCATTTATCGCTCATCCCCCACCCAGGGCTACCGGACTGATCTCCAAGGAGAACAGAGGAAGAAAATCAGAGTCTGGTGAACCCAAAGTGTTTTCCCTTTTCAGAGAGATGACAATGATACAATTAGTTTGGAGTCCTCCAAATGGCAAGAACTGAATCTACAGCATGTTCAATGAACCCACCATCAACACTGATGTTCTCTGGCCTGTCTAATCCATACCGAAGGCTGCCATCTTTGACATTCATCAGCCTTAGAAGAGACACTGCCAGAATGCTCCTTAGAAGTGAGAACGCACTTAGGACACGTCATCAGGGAAGACAGATGAGTAGACAAGGACGTTATGTTTGGTAAAGTGGAGGGTCAGCGAACACAGAGGTGACCTTCCATCAGATGGACTAACACAGTAGTAACAAGAGTGGACTGAGGCCCACCAATGGTTGTGAAGCTGGTACAGAACCAGCCGATGTAATGTTTGTCATGTGCGGGGTCACCATGAGCCAACCAACATAATGGTAACTGACAACAACAACTCTCTTCTAAGGGACTTCATGTGCACTCAGAGTAAAATCGAAACATCTCGTAGCATCTAGGATTGGGATTCTGTAGGGCTCAAGAGAATCTACTCTTAAAGGAGTATTACAGGAACCATCTAGGCTCCTACATCTTCCTATTTCACAAACATAAAGTGGCCTCAAGTAAGAGATGAAAGGGAGACCTGGTGGTGTAGTGGGTTAAGTGTTGGACTGCTAACTGAAAGGTCGGTGGTTCAAACCTAACTGCTGCTTCATTAGTGACAGGTGTGGCAGTCTGCTTCCGTGAAGATGACAGGCTTGGAAACCCTAGGGTGAAGTTCTGCTCTGTCCTGCAGGATCGCTGTGAGTCTGAATAGACCCCCTGGTTTACCATTGTCAGGAAAATAAACCATTGTGCTCCTTACAAGCAAGGATGTGGAGTTTTCATCTCATGCACTTTGGACACGTTATCAGGAGCCACCAACCCCTGGAGAAGAACATCGTGCTTGAAAACATTGTTGTTGTTGTTGTTAAGTGCCGTGTAGTCGACTCCAACTCATAGCAACCCTGTACAGGGTTTCCAAGGAGCAGCTGGTGAGTTTGAACCACTGACCTTGCAGTTCAAACGGCTTTGCAGTCTGAACCATTAGCTCGCAGTGCCACACTAGGACTCCTTGAAAACATTGTTGTTGTTGTTGTTGTTACCCGTGGAGTAGGTTCCGACTCACAACGACCCTGTACAGGGTTTCCAAACCTGCAACTCTTTACAGGAGCAGAAAGCTTCATCTTTCTCCTGCAGAACAGCTGGTAGTTTCAAACAGCCAACCTTGAGGTTTAGCAGCCCGATTTGTAACCACTACACTACCGGAGTTCCTTACACTGAGAACATTAGGGTCAGTAAAAAAGAGAGGTTTTAATGAAGACGGACTGACACCGTGGCTGTAGCAATGAGCTGAAATGTAGGAGCGATTGTGAGGAGGGCTCAGGACCGGCAGCGTTGCCTTCTGCTGTTTCATGTATCTCTATGAGTTGGAACGGGCAACACGAGACAAAATATGGCAGCCCCAACTTGCAGGCTTTAGAACGACTTAGAGCAGCCACAGTGTCCCAGACTCCACTGCTGTTGACTCTGTTTGGAGGAGTTGAGTTGAGTCCAACTCATAGTGACCCCATATAGGGTTTTCTAGACTGTAAGTCTTTATGGGAACAGACATCCTCATCTCTCTCCAGAGGAGTTTGTGGTGGGTTTGAACTGACCTTGTGATTAGCAGTCCAGTGTTTATCCTACAGCATGACCTGAGTGGTACAAATGGTTATAAGTGCTCAACTACTTAAGGAATCCTGATGTGGCACTGTAGGATAAGCACTGGACTGCTAATCAGTACATCAGCAGTTCAAATCCACCAGCTGCTCCTTGGAAACCCTATATAGGCACTGACTCTACGGCATTTAACAACAGTGGAAGAAAGGTCATGCAAGGTCATGCTTTGCGAGGCCTGTCCATCTGGGTCACGTGACTCAGAACTGATTCTGTGCACAAGGCAACTAATGAAGTAGAGATGTTCACGAGGAAATGCCATGGTTCCCATTCAGCACCAGGATTTGGAAATGACTTGGGTATACATACATGCTTTCTTTGCGCTTTCCTCCAGAATCATATGAATCGCTGATGTTAGAAATGAATCCCGATGTCGCATAAAAGACACTCGGTGAGACTAAATTACCTTGGCAAAGTAAAATTTACTCTTGCAAGAGGGTGCGTGCGCAAAGCCGTACATACACGAACAGGCTAGCGAGCACACCGAATGGGCAGTCCCATTAAAAACTCGGGTTTTTAATCCCTGACTCAAGTCTCAAGGCTGTGTCTCACCACATTGGCTAGGGTTTTGACGGCACAATCTATTCCCTTACCTGGTTGGCTAGTTCAAATTTTTAAGGCGCACATTCCTACTTTAGGAAAAGAAGAGAGGGGTGAGTCTTTGCTCCAGGAAGTAATTTAAGGAAAAAGAAAGTTATCATAAATTCCTTACTCCAGGAAGTGGTTTAAATAAAAAGAAAGTGCCCATAAATTCTTTACTCCCTTCAGGAAGTAACCAAAGAAAAAGAGAGAGATCATAAAGTCTTTACTTCAGAAAATAAAAAAAGTTACCCGAATATAATAAACAGGATTATAATTTTTTTTCCACACGGATAACCAGGTTTCTTTATTTTCCAGCTTTACACAACGTTTGCTCATCTATGAATGGCAAGGATTTTCCCCATCCAGGACTCTGCTTCCCCTTCCTCAGCCGCCTTTCTTGGGCACCTTTGTCATTTTAATAAGGCATGAAGGCCCCTATTGTGTTTCTCAGTGCCTCCATCCACAGCTGTAGAAAGTGGGGGCACCAGGGTTTTCTTCCTTTGCTGACTCTTCCTTCCTTCCTGACCTGGATTCTGCCCCCCACTTCCATCAGTGCAACCCTACAGTATCCACATTATTAACATTTCAATTCTAGCTTATAAATATAAACACAGCGTTAGTGGTTTGCCCAGAGGTCAGTTTTTCAAACAGAAAACAATGCCAGAGCTATCACAGGAGGAGAATGTGGGATCTGCTGTATGGGGTTGAGAGGATTAACCAAGACAAGGGACAAAAAGTGCTGCGTCCAGGGTCTCGGACTCACAGTCCACATGCTGAGCAAATATCATCAAATTATGGACTGTCCTGGAACACGTTGATGCTGACTGAAGCCACAGCACGATTACTGTCACCAGAGTGTCTTCCTGCTCCAAAATTAAAGATTTGCCTTGAATGACTCCACTTTCCTTGCTTGCAGGAGCCAGGTCTCAGTGGGGATGAGCTGGGATGAGCTGGAGAAGAGAAATTTCTCAGCAGCTGACCCTAGAATGTGTCTGCAGTGGGTATGGAACTCAGCCCTTCCTCTTAGAAATATAACCTTCTCTAGTCTCATATAACATGGCATCTTTGTGGACATCCTATTGCCGAGAAAGACAGGAAAAGTAGACAATTTAGGGCTTCCCATGGCGATGTGGGTTAATGCACTGGACTGCAAGGTCAGTTTGAACCATAAGGTCAGCAGTTGAAACTCACCAGCTGCTCCTTGGAAGCCCATACAAGGTCACTATGAGTTGGAACTGACTCGACAGCACTTAACAACTACAACAACATGTTGTTCTTTAGGAGTCCTGGTGTGACGCTGTGGGTTAATGCACTTGACTGCAAAGTTGGTGTGAATCTCAAGGTCAGTGGTTCAAGCTCACCAGCCACTCCTTGGAAACCCTATACAGGGTCGCTATGGGTCAGAACCAACTCGATGGCACTTAACAACAGCAACAATATTGTCCTTTACATGGGCCTGTCTCTTAGTTCTAGGACATGTACCCAGTGCAAGGCATGGTGTGTGTGTGTGGTCTATGTGTGTACTCTGTCTGTCTGTCTGTCTGTGTTTACATTTCTAAACCCCATCCACTCCAGGACACTCGGGCAGGTGACTTATTCTGCTGACCCCCTGCCCTTCTCACTGGAATTGAATCAGACTTCTCTTTTTCTTAACTGAAACAATCTTTAATATTTTTGTTCATTTTCTATTTAACAGACATTTTGGTATAAAGTCTGTTTGTTGGGGACCAAAGTTAGGGGCTTGTGATAAGGTGTCAAACAGAACAGATTCATCTCCATCTTCCTTTGTGGCTCAAACCACCAAGTCAGGCAGACAGTAAACCACTTGTCTGAAAACTAGCCAATCAGTTCCAACTGTGGTAAGAGCTACCAGGGACAATCTACGGGTTTTGACATTTGATCACTGAAGGAAGAAAGGGACATCCAATGGGAATGGTTTATGCTGAAAGTACAAAAAGTAAACAAACAAAAGGACCCAACCCTACTGTCTCTGAGTCGGTTCAAACGCAGAGTGACCTTGTGTAGGATTTCTAGGGATGTACATCTTCACAGTGCTTATCCAACCATGGCATGAGGGCTCCTGAGGCTAAAAGTTGGTGTTGTTAACTGCAGTGGAGTTGGTTACAACTCATAGCGACCCTGTATAGGGTTTCTGAGAAGCAGCTGGTGACTTTGAGTTGCTGATCCCTGATCCTTTGGTTCACAGTCCAGCCCTGATCCTACAGTGCCACACCAGGAGTCCATGCTAAAAGTTACTGTTGCTGTGTTCCATCGAGTCGGTTCCAAGCCATAGTGACCCCGTATAGGGCTTCCGAGGAGCAGCTGGTGAGCTTGAACTGCTGACCTTGGAGTTCAAACTCTGTAGTCCAATGCATTAACCCTCAGCACCACACCAGGAGCTAAAAGTAGCAGGGAAGAAAGAAAGGAAGGACCCAGGTGGCATAATGTCTAAACACTTGGCTGCTAACTGAAAGATCAGTGGTTCAAACCTACCAGTTGCTCCGAGGACAGTGTTACTCTGTCCTCTCGAGTTCCTGTGAGGCAAAATCGACTTGAAGTCACCCAACCACAGAAAGAAATGAAAACGAACCCAGCGAGAAGAAGCTCAGACTATTAATCTACTGCCCTTCTAACTTGGTTTGAGAAATATACTGGGCTTTCTCTGGTTGGTCCTGAGTTGGAAGTTGGGGTGACAAAATCCAGAAGCTGGTATCACTCACAGAGTCCGGATGGTCCGGGAAAATGGATGCAGAGGCTCCGCAGCCTTGGTCACACACCATCCAGCCCACCATGACCCACCAGTACCTCAGTTTCTCAGAGCGCTGTCGTTGTTCGGGGCGATCCAGTCAGTCCTGAATCACAGTGACCTCACGTACAACAGAACAAGATAGAGCACCTCCTGCGCAGCCTCAGACTCGTGATGCTGGATCCCATGGGGGCAGCCACAGTGTAGGTCCAGCTCATTGAGGGTCTTCCTCTGCTTTACCGAGCATGATGTCCTTTTCCAGAGACTGGTTCTTCCTAACAACATGTCCATAGTACAAGAAACCAAGCCCCACCATCCTCGCTTCAAGGGACAGATGGCTGTACTTCCTCCGAGACCGATTTGTTCATTCTGTTATATTCTATATTATTTACCAATACAATAATTCAAAGACATCGATTCTTCTTCCATCATCCTTAGTCATTGTCCAGTTTATGCATGCATATGAGGTAACTGAAGATACCATGACTTGGGTCAGGCACACCTCACTCCTCAAAGTGACATAATTGCTTGTTAACACTTCAAAGAGATCGTTTTTGCAGCAGCTTTATCCATTGCGGTAGGCTGTTTGATTTATTGACTGCTGCTTCCAAGACCTTGGTTGTGGATACAAGTCAAATGAAATTCTTGACAACATCAATCTTTTCGCCATTTATCATGATGTTCACTGGTCCAGTTGGGTACCCAGTTAATAATGGTTTAAACTGCTAAGCATGAGGGGCCATGCTAGTTGCGAGAGGGTTCTACAGCTCTATAGCATCATGAAGGTGGCCCCCATACTTGAAGCTTTCTTCTCATCGCTGAGAAGACTGTAAGCCTGTGAGGAGCTTGTCTTCTGTGGCAGCATCCCATGCAGGGAGGGAGGGGATAAGCACATGGGGGACCTTTTCCTGACAGCATTCTTGATCGTTGTAGTTGTTAGATGCCATTGAGTCTGTCCTAACTCATAGCGATCTTAAGCACAACAAAATGAAACACTGCCTAGTCCTGAGCCAACCTCACACCTGTTGCTACGCATGAGTCCTTTGCTGCTGACACGGGGCCAATCCACCTTGTTGGGGGGTCTTCCTCTTTTTTGTGTGTCCCTCTACTTAGCCGACTCCATGGTACTTAATAACAACAACAACTTTATCAAGCATGATGTCCTTCTCCAGGAACTGGTCCCTTCTTGACAATATGCCCAAAGTCGGTGAGATCAGGTATCCCCATTCTTGGCTCTAAGGAGCATTCTGGCTGTCTTTCCAAAACAGACTCATTTGTTCTTCTGGCGGTCTGTGCTACATTTGTTACTCTTCACCACCACCACATTCAGTCTTCTGTGGGTGTTTTGGTGGGAGGTGCCAATGAGAACATTACGTCACCTTCCAGGGACAGCAGGACCCAAGTCTAGCAGCAGAGTGGCATTTTGCTGTTGGAGGTGTAGAGTGTGGACTTCTACTGACTGTCCTGGGGCCTCCATAGGCCAGTTCTTAATCCCCACCTGGGGTTTTGTTGCTTCCTTGGTCTCCCACATCCAGGAATGCTGGAGGGTCTCTGAGCTCCTCGAGAATGCCTGAATGGATTCCTTTTCAGTTTACGTAGCCAGGGCTCAATCAGAGAAACGACTGTAGGATTTATACATCTACCAGGTGCAGTTGAATTGACTTTGGCTCAAGGCGATCCCGTGGGTGCCAGAGAAGAAGTGTGCCTCATGGGATTCCCAATGGCTGATTTTCCAGAACTACATGGCCAGACATTTCTTCTGAGGTGTCTGTCATTGGGTGGGCTTGAAGCTCCAACTTTTCTGTGAACAGTAAGCAGCTTTAACTGGTAGCACTGCCCAGGAAGACCTTTAACGGACTATGAGAAAAGCCAAGCCCAGTGGCTTTGTGTCAGTTCAGACTCACAGTGACCTTACAGGGCACAGAACCACCCCGAGTATCTTTCTCTCTCAGGGTGGCTGGGGGAGATTTGAACCGCTGACCTTTTGGCAAGCTGTTGAGCTCTTAACCACTTTGACACCAGGACTCCTCAGCATCTTAAGAAAGTGCAGCCTTCTCCAGAACAGTGCAACAGAATGTAACTGTATCCATTACTCCATAGCAAAAGCTTCTCCCAGCTCAGCGTCACAAGATCGCAGGTGCTGCGGACTCCCTTCAATAATCTCCCCTTTAGCCTTGAGCGCGAGGCAGTGTTCTTGTGTGGATCAGGATAAATTAAAACGTGATTCCCCGATGAAGAAGCTGCACATCTAGATAAGGTGCCTGCCCCCAGCACGCCTGCTCCATGCTGTGCATTCTGACAGATCCTCTCCACAAGGACTCTGGGAGCAGGGAGCCAGGCTGGTGAGGGCTGAGGTTTAGGAACAGGCAGCCGCAGAAAGCAAACCTGATTTCTACCGAGAGGTTAAACTGTAAGTCCATGCCCTGTCTCTGTTGGGCTGGTACTGGTCAGCTGCCTTGGTGAGGGGCACAGGCATCTCCACAACAGGCTATCTCGCCTCCCCGCTTCCTAACTTTGAAAACCTGTGAGACACAAGGGGGCAGAGGCACAAGGGGGCAGAGGCCCGCTATCTTGTTTTCCCTCCCGCTTGTTTCTTGGTTTCATTCTTGAGCCAGAGAAACAGGCTCTATCCAGTGAGGGTCGCTATGAGTGGGAACCGACTAGATGGCACTTAATAACAAGTGGGACTTTTGTTCCTACAGCAAAACCCAGACCCAGACTCACTGCCATCGAGTGGGTTCTGGCACAGAGAGACCCTATACAGGGCTTCCGAGGCTGTCTATGTTTATGGGAACAGATAGCCTCCTCTTTCTCCGGAGGAGTGGCTGGTGGGCTTGAACCGGAGACTTTGTGGTGAACATCTCAACGCTTAACCCACAGCATCACCAGAGCTCCTTGTTCTGCAGTAAGGTGGCTACAGATGAGAGGAAGTTTGTTCAAGTAGCAGTAAAAAACCCCTCTCTCTCTGCATGGAGCAAAGTGCTTCATCGTGTTATCATGCTCCTCATCATCAACTAAACCAATCACAACCAGCTGTTGTCGAGTCAGCTGACTCCTGGCCACCATGTGGGTTGGGTTTTCAGTGGCTGAATTTTTGGAAGTAGATTGATCTCCAGGTCTTTATTCTGACACACATCTGGGTGGACTTGAACTGCCAACCTTGCTGTTAGCGACTGAGAATGTTAACCACTAGTATCACCCACAGGCTCTCACAAATAAATAATTGGAACTAATGTGAATTATAAGCTTCTCTTCCACACCTTAACAACCAATTTCCACTGAGTTGATTCGGACTCACAGCAACCCCTGTGTTACCGAGTGGAACTGCTTTGTTGGGCTCCATAGGCTGTGATTCTCACGTATCACCAGGACTTTCTTCTGTGGAACTGCTGGGCAGTTTGGTTACTGCTGCTGTTGGTAAGCGCTGTCCAGTCGGTTCCAATTCATACGAAACTTGTATGCTCTTTCCGAGGAGCAGGTGGTGAGTTTAAACTGCTGACCTTACTTAGGGTTAGTAGCTCAGTACTGATCGTACAGCATCACACCAGGACCCCAGACTCCTCTTACACATGTGTTATTATACCACTATTATTGCTCTTAGTGCGGCCGAGTCGCTTCTGATGCACAGTGAACCTGTATAGGGTTTCTGATGAGCAGGTGGTGGGTTTGAACTGCTAACCTTGTGGTTCACAGTCTAATACTGATCCCACAGTGAAACACCAGGACTCTTCTTACACATGTGTAAATATACTACTCATTATTGTTGTTAAGTGCCATCAAGTCAGTTCCAACCCATAGCGACCCTGTATAGGGTTTCCGAAGACTGACTGGTGGGTTTGAACCACTGACTGCACTGTGAGAGGGCAGCTCTTCCCTAGTTGAATTTTGAGTGTCTTCCAATCCAAGGGGCTCATCTTCCAGCACTGTATCGGACAACGTTATACTGGTAGTTATCAGTAGTAAACGGTCAGTAGGTGGTCATTCAGAAGTGGACACCTCTCCTTCTTCCTAGTCTGTCTTAGTCTGGAAGCTCAGCTGAAACCTGTCCACCATGGGTGACCCTGCTGGTATTTAAAATACTGGTGGCACCTCTTCCATCATCAAACAGCATGCAAGCCACTCAGTATGACAATTTTGACTCATAGGGATCTGTATAGGGTTTCTCAGGTGTAGATCTTTCTGGACGCACAGCCTCATCTTTCTCCCAAGGAGGAGCTGGTTGGTGGGTTTGAACTGCTGCAACCACACTATCACTTGTTTCATATTAGCCAGCTAGTTGGAGTCATGGTGTGACACCATTACATAAGCACTGCATCCCAAGATCATTTGAATAGCAAGGTCAGCAGTTCAAATTCATCGGCAGCGCCTTGGAGAACCTACACAGGGTTACTATGAGTCGGAACCTACTTGATAGTACTTAACAACAACAACATGCAGCCAATTACAGGCAAAATCGGAACTGTGGTATACTTGGAATTGCTTCTATATGAAGCTAATGTTTATTAAAATATAATGTTTATATATATATACGTATATATTTGTTAAAGATCATTTCATTCTCTGAATAATGTAAGGGGGGCGCGGTGGGAAGAGAGACAGAGAGAGAAGCCAGCAGTGCTAAACATTAAATGGTTCACCGTGGTTTTACCGCAGAGAAAAGACACACCTGTTAAAATTTCTACCTTCAGGAAGGCATCTTCTGAAACCGCTTTCCAAATGGCCTCACTATCATATCAGGACTTCATTAATCTTGAGTTTATGAAACAGGTAATATTTCACAACTGTAAAACATAGAACAGGCTCAGGCATCGGGCATTTGCATATAAATAGAAAAGAACTCAGATCCAGACTACTTGGGGGTGTGTGGGGGGAATGATTTTCTACACTTTGATATAATTTTCACTAAATTAGCCTTTAAAAATGTCCTTGTCATGTAGATTGATTTTTTAAACTTCCTATTTAAACAATGGAAATAAAATCTTTTTTGTAAGAAATAACGTCAGGAGACAGCCGGCCTCAGAGAGAAGCTCCCTTACTGAATTCCAGACAAAGAAAGGGAAGTCATTAAAAGATCACCTGACTGTGTGGACCTGTGTCCCTGGGTTTCTTTCCATCTTCCTCTTGGAGTCCTACCATCCATGCCCCTCTTCCTGGGTGCTGGGCTCAGTCACCTTGGTGCTCCTTGTATAATTCTCTCTCTGTGGGTCCTTCCAGTGCAATACGGAGAGATTGTCAGTATCTTAAGACAATACTAAGTGCTGTTGCATGCACTCCAGCTTGTAGTGCCCCCGTGTGTGTCAGAGTAGAAATGCACTCCGTGAGGTTTTCTATAGATGATTTTTCAGGACTAGATTGCCAGGTCTTTCTTCTGAGGTGCCTGTCTGTGGGTTTGAAGTCCTGCAGGTAAATAGCTGAATCTGCTTATCACTGGCACTACCCAAGCTCTGAATACTTATGATAATACATTTTAAAAAATTGTGATGAAAATAAACCTAACAAAACATTTGCCATTTCAACTATTTCTACTTGTATGATTCAGTAACATTAAAAAGACCCCACTACCATCCATTGGTTCTGATTCACAGTGACCCTACAGAGCAGAGTACTACTGTTCCTTACAGTTGCCAAGGCTGCGGATTTTTACGGGAGTCAACTGTCAAATCTTTCTCCCACAGAGCAACTGGTGAACTCAAACAATTATAATTCAAAGTGAATAAACCAAGACTTTCATCCAAGGAAGGAGCCCTGGTAGCATTGTGGGATAAGCATCGGACAGCTAACCACAAGTGTGGTAGTAAAAACTCACTCACTACTCCATGGGAGAAAGATGAAGTTGTCCATTCCCATAAAGACTTATAGTCTCTAAAACCCTGTGGAGCAGTTTAACTCTGTCCTGTGGGATTACTGTATCACACGCAAGTAAAAACAAGGCGTACTGAAATCAGGAAAGGTGTGCCAGGGTTATATCCTTTCAACAAACTTATTCAAATGGTATGCTGATCATATAACTGGAGAAATTGGATTACATGAAGAAGAACATAGCATCAGGATTGGAGGAAGACTCATTAATATCCTGCAATATACAGATGATACAACTTTGCTTGCTGGATTGAAGAGGATTTAAAATACTTACTGATGAAGATAAAAGACTGCAGCTTTCAGTATGGGTTGCACCTAAATGTAAAGGAAACAAAAATGCTCACAACCAGACCAATAAATAACACCATGAAAAATGGAGAAAAGATTGAAGTTGTCAAAGACTTCACTTTGTTTACATACATAATCAACACTTACGGAAGCAGTAGTCAAGAAATCAAAAGGCACATAGCTTCAGGCAAATCTGCTGCACAAGACTTCTTTAAAGTGTTCAAGAGCAAAGATGCTATTTTAAGATCTCAGGTGAACCTGAGCCAAGCCTTGGAATTTTCAATCACTTCATATTCATGTGAAAGTTGGATTATGAATAAGGAAGACTGTAGAACTGATATATGTAAATTAGTGTGTTGAAGAAGAATCTTGAAAGTACCCTGGATAGAAAAACAAATCCGTCTTGGAAGAAGTACAGCCAGAATGCTCCTTAAAAGCCAAGATAAGTGTGCAGGGGAAGGTAGAGTCCCCACTGAATAGTTTTCATCCTGTCTAGATGGGTCTGCTTAAAAGAGATGGGGTTAAGAGAACAAACAAGATGGCGGATTAGATGGAAGTTCAGTGAGGAGCTCTGTCAGCAAAAACACAGAGTACTGGACCAGGAAGGCCCAGGGGATGGTCCCAGAACTCTGAACCACATATAAAGGAATCTTTATAAAGTTGGAAGACTAATAGCCAGTGGAATAGAAGCAAGAAACCCAATGCTTTCTAATCCACGGTGCTCAGTGGCTCCCAGAGCCACCATCTTGGGTGAAACTGAGTGGGGGAAGGATCAGAGCAGCCACGGATGCCTGACAGAACCACAGAGATAAAAGTGTGGATACTTTAAAAAATTTTTTTTATCTGTTCATTGGTCTCTCACTGGCTTCACACCCCTATTCTGGTGAGTAGAGGATGTACCTGAGCGAGAGGACACCCCCCCCACCAAAAGGGTTCTATTATGCATGCACAAAGATCTCCTCAAAAATTAAAGGGACAGTTTCCACTTAAGACGAAACAGCAGTGCAAAACAGCCACAGCTAGCCCTGAACTGTTTATCACTAGGAAAAAGGCCTGAATGGGGATTGTGGAGTGTGAGAGACAGACTAAAAATGAAACAGGCCAAAAATTAAATCCTGAGTTACATCACAATGACCAACAGTGGCGTCTTGAAATTTTTCAGTAAGAAGAGGGAAAAGGGAGGCTCATCTCCTGATCACATCTACCTGGAGGCAATCAGAAAGCATAAAAAAAATACCAAAATACATACCCAATTAAGTATTAAGGCCACAGATAACTTCTGAATATGCCCAAGAAACAGAAACAGATGACCATATCAGCACATGTCCAGAAATGAGATAAAGTGACTGAGGCAAATGAGCTGGAGGTA
>NW_006408799.1:3031717-3032323 GCF_000296735.1 Chrysochloris asiatica | reverse complement strand
CTTTTACATTTTGAGGAGATCTGTGCTCATGCATAATAGATATCTCCAGGGGTAGAGGTGGGTGTTCACTCACTCAGGCACCCCCTCTAGTCACCAGAATGGAGGTGCACAGATAGCGAGAGGCCAATGAACAGACACACCAAAAAAGAATGTCCACACCTTTATCTCCGAGGTTCTGTCAGGCGTCTGTGGCTGCTCTGATCCTTCTCCCACTTGGTCTTGTCCAAGATGACTGCTCCAGGGGCTTCTGAGCCTAGTGAATTTGAAAGTATGAGATTTATTGCTTCCACTACAATTTCCACTGGCTATAAGTCTTCAAACTTTAAAAATATTCCTATTTATCTGGTTCAGAGTTCTGCAACTGTCCCCTGAACCTGCTTCATCTGGCTTACTGTGTTATTGCTGATGGAAATCCTCATTGCACTTCTACCCTATGTGCCATCAAGTCCGATGTAAAAGTGGAAGTTTTATAATGAATAGGGGGGAGTAGTTAATCTTACAGTTCAGAAACAGAGGACCCTAGGACCATCAAGGAAGAAGAGCACAAGCAGAATGTGGCACCCTATCCAGAGAAGCAGCAACACCAGAGATGGAGGCAGAGATGGG
>NW_006408799.1:3024361-3031057 GCF_000296735.1 Chrysochloris asiatica | reverse complement strand
GACTTGACAGCAGTGGCTTAGGTTCATATCAGCAGAGAAAATTTTTTTGTGAAGAGACTTGAAAGAACCAACATGAAATGTTTCACCAGGCTTCACTAGGATCACATGCTGCAGATTCCCATGGCCGGTTACATGTTTATGTGTAAATGTGTGTGTGTGTGGGGCGACGATGATGGAGGCAGTGGAAGGGACTAAATGAAATTAGTTTCTGTTGAGTAAATGACTTGTGGCATGAATTATGCATCGTATTCTTAAGAGACGAAGCTAAAAGCACAAATAAGTAAATGTCACCTCTGAGTTTTCCTCTAAGAGCTTGCTGATTTGTGGCACAGTACGGACCCAAATACTAGACTATTCTTTTAAATGTCAGAGAATGCAAAATGTACTCTACATACATACAACTCTCCCCACTCCCCTGTATCTCTCTGTGTCTCTCAATCCATGGGCTTGTCGTGCATTATTCATGAAGATCAACCCTGGTAATGAGCTTAGAAAATGGAAGATGTTTTGTCCCAGAATGCCTAAATTTAAGGAATAGGTTTGGCAGTCCGATTTATGAACGAAACGAACAACTTCAGAGAGTAGTAGAAGAAAGTAGTGTGTTCCCCGGATGTGTAATGGGCCACCAGGACCCAACCAAAATAATTAAATTAAATCCAGCTTCACGCACGGCAGGACTGAACTCTGATTTTTAAGTCCTTCATTTTACTGGGAATTTGGAAATGAAAAATATCCCAATGTTCGGCAGATGTTTATTATGGTCTGGTGTAATAGCTGAAATGCCATGCCATGGCGTCTCATTACTTTCTATTTTTCCTTCCTCTAAGAATTTTGATTAATTTGGGCTCTGTTCCATAGGGAGGGTCAACCCTGGACAAATAATATTTTCAGGCAAGATAACCGGTGCGTTTAACAGGGTCACTGCATTTTGAAAAATGAACTGCTATGTCTTAGCCACGTACGAGGGGACTTCAAAAAGTCTTTGGAGAAATTCCATTATCTTTTCATTCCATTTTCCCACAAACTTTATATGAAGCCTGCCTTGTATGTCCCCAGCAATAAGGTGATGATATCCCAAGACAAGTAGTGTCTAGAACTCAGGACTCACAGGCGGTTCAAGCAAGGAAGGGCTTTTTCAGGGACCACGTGCTGTTCAGCACTGCAAAAGGCAGAGAGAGGTCCTGCTCGGGGTGTGGACCTCAGGGTCAGCAGTCTCCTTTGCTTCCCACCCACCCTGTGCAACCTGTAAGGGTCACCCCCTGGTGGTGGTCCTTTCCTCCCTAACTCTATTTCCACTCTGTTCCTTGTCAACCCCCCTTTGGATCATGGTCTTCTGCTGTGGGGGATGGGAACGGTGGCACAGACTCTGTATTAGTATGTGTTGGGTAGAGGAGGGCGGTTCCAGGTCTCCTTCATTCTGTGCTTTTGGGGACCACCTGGGAGCCATGAAATGCAACAGGTAAGTGAATGAAACCAAATTCCTTTTCATGGGATGTCTTTCCCTCTTCTTCTCATATATCTATACTAAGTATCTTATCTGAGTCCCAGCCTTTTTGCGAAGTTCACTCTGGTTCCTGGCTTAGCTCTTTGGACCTTCTGCCCCCAAGCCTTCCAGCACTTTCTAGCTGTGCCATGGATTTTAGTAATTAGTTTTACTCCAGGTGTGTGAAGAGTGCATCTTGTCTTCCCAGTTAGGTTATGACTGCCATGACTAAAGGGGATGTTTCTTAGACCCCCCTGGCTTGGCCCCTTTTCCCACCCATCTGAGTTTACCTGGGAGGCGCTACCTGGGGCGCTAATCAAACTCTCCAGAAGCCAGTTTTTAACTACAAAAGCTGAACTTACAGGGGAGTTGGGAAGGACCAGAAGTGATGCAACTAGCTAACAAACTGCTGCTGGTAGAAAGGCTGGAGGTTCGAGTCCACCCAGAAGCATCCCGGGACGTGCCAATCAAAAAGACCACTTATAGAATGCCATACTTTACTTCCTTTTAAGATGGGACATGCCATTAACAAAGACCACCCATTAAAATTTCATATTTTACTTCCTTGTTAGGTGTTTCACAGAATAGAATGGTTTATCCAGAACTCTAGACATAACTTTAAAAAATATCTTCTGCTGAGTCAGAAGGGCTCAAATAGGAGTCCTAAAGAACCATGCATGCTCAACATCCCCAGAATAAGTTTTGTCTGCCCCTACCAGAGGCCTTTCCAATGGAATCCATCTTGAAGAAATGCTGCGCAAGTACCCAATGAGCATGTTGTTGTTGTTAACCATTGTGGAGCCGGCTGTAGCTCATAGTGCCCCTGCATAAGGTTTTTGAGGAGCAGCTGGTGGATTTGAACTGACCTCATGTTCTAGTACTTTATCCCACAGTACCACACCAGGACTCCCAATTAGCGTGGCCCCTTCTAAACAGTCCACTTGCCAGAAATCCCCACCTACCCCTATGAATAAATGTGATGCCTTTCTCACCTAAAATCTTTAAACCCCAACAAAGTTCAGTTCTGGGAGGCAAGGACTAGCATTGCCTAGGGCGCGCCTCATCTCCTCTGGATGAATCTTTCCCTGCCAATAAATCTTGATATCTTTTGCCTGTGTAAAACTAACTTGATCAATCTTGGTCAACAAGGAAAAGGACTATCTGTTGAAGGGCCCCCAACATCCTGATAAAAAAAGTACAGCCCAAGAGCCCAATCCGGCCCATCTCTTTTTGTTGGCTGCCTGAATGCCTTCCTTGGTAAAGTGTCTGTTCATGTACTGTGCCCATTTTGTAATTGGGTTATTTGTCTTTTCCTTGTAGAGGTGTTATGTTGTTGTTGTTGTTAAGTGCCTTCGAGTCGGAGCCGACCCATAGCGACCCTGTACAGGGTTTCCAAGGGTGTAAATCCTTACGGGAGTAGAAAGCCTCATCTTTCTCCCGCGGAGCGGCTGGTAGTTTCGAACCACTGACCTTAAGGTTCGCAGCCCGATTCGTAACCACTACGCTACCAGAGCTCCTTAGTTTCCTATATATTTTAAGAAATGAGTCCCTTGTCTGATGTGTCATTGCAAAAGATTTTTTCCCATTCCGTGGGCTTCCTTTTTACTGTTTTTGTGAAATCTTTGGATGCACAGAAATTTCTAATTTTTAGTATGTCCCAATCATCTATTTTGTCTTCTTTTGCTTGTGCAATTCTTACAGTCTTTGGTAGTCTTTGTGTGCCCTGTATTAGAGCCCTGAAATTTGTCCCTATTTTTTCATTGATGACCTTTACAATTCTGGGATTCACATTTAGGTATTTCATTCATGCTGAGTTGGTCTTTGTATATGGTGTGAGGTAAAGGTCTTGTTTCAATCTTTTGCATATCGATTTCCAGTTCTGCCAGTGCCATCTGTTGAAGAGACTATGTCTTCCCTGCTCAATGTACTTTGGCCCTTTGTCAAAGATCGGTTGGTTGTATGTGGATGGGTTAATTTCTGGATTCTCGATTCTGTTCCATTGATCAATGTATCTTTCACTATACCAGTACCAAGCTGTTTTGACCACTGTAGCCATGTAGTAAATTTTGATATTGGGGAGTGAGACGATTCCCACCTTGTTCTTCTTCTTAAGCAGTGCTTTGCTTATCCTGGGTCTCCTCCTTCCCATATAAAGTTTGTCCCTTTTTGTAAATAAAGTTTTATTGGCACACAGTCACTTCCATAGATACTATGCACTCTCATGTCAGTGTGAACATTTCTGCTCTTCACTAAACTGCATATTGCAGTGCGGAGTGAAACCTCCACTTTAGAGTGAGACTGTAAACCTTGAAAAATCCATGGGGTCCATATAAAGTGGCGCGACTGTCACAGGCAGTGCTCCCAGGACAGGACAGCTTGCTATGCACCACAGACTGAGGTCTGGAGCTGCGGTTGCCTGCCATTACAAGATAAATGAATCCAGTGGAAGGAAGATTGTGGAAAAAGAAGGCAGAATATATATATGAATCCAGCAGGAACCAAACACTGGCACGTTCTCTGAGATATCTTTTTATCTTGTATTGGAAATGCACCTTGTGTGTGTGGGCCTTACAGAACACATGCTGTTGTTGGTGGGCACCACGGAGTCATTTTTGACTCCTAGCGACCCCTTGCCATGTACAATGGAAAGAGACACCACCCAGTCTCAAATTTTGTTGTTGGTGTTAAGTGCCGTCAGTCAGTTATGACTCCTTGCCACCCTGTATAGGGTTTCTGAGGAGCAGCTGGTGGGTTGAACCGCTGACCTTTTGCCTTGCAGTCCAGTGCTGATTCTACAGTGCCATACCAGGAGTCTCTCTCTAGATGTTGTTGTTTTTAAGTGCTATTGAGTCAGTTTATACTCATTATTACTCTGTGTAGGGTTTCTAAGGAGCAGCTGGTGGGTTTGAACCACCAACCTTGTGGTTCGCAGTCCAGTGCTTGATCCTACAGCCACACCAGGAGTTCAGTCTCATATAACAAAATATGTGTTTGTTGAATGTTTGCCTCATCAGTAAGGTTTCTGGTCAACACTAGGCTATCAGTAATTAAGTTTTGGGGGATTCACAGTAATAGGAGGTGTTTCAATTCATGGGGTGAGGGGGGGAGGCAGTATCCCTCACCAACACATTATTCACGAGCCAGCTGCCCTTGTGTGTGGCTGTTGTGGGGTTGTGAGTTGAGCACTTGCAGAGATGGTCAGGCTGCTAAAGCTTAAAATGTTGACCTCTGCCATGGATTTTGGATGGCTGACCTGGAAGTACAATGTGTTCTTGTTCATGTTATCAACTAAAGGACTTACTTGGAAGGCTGGAATCGGTCAAAGGTGAAGACTCTCTGCATCTGATCCACTTTAGATGCACTCTCCCCTTTGACCTACAGAGATATGAGCCCTAAAAGCCAAGTGTGCATAAATTGGGCTCATCCATTCAACCTTAGAATCTCAGCATTTGGTGGTTAGAAGAGCACCCTGTTCTCCAGGCCCTGTGTGCACCTCTCCCACAAACTCAAAGACTCCCAGCATCAAAACAGATCTTTCTCAAATTGCTGATCTCGCTTCAACAATTCGCTTAATAAACAATGTTTTTTTCTGTTATTAAGGCTTCTTGGGACCGAATTGGATGACATCAGCTCCAAGCAACACAGGAGTGTGGATATTTACCCATAAATAGGGCTGAAACGGCTATCCAATAATGACTGTGGCCTCAATCTCAAATGCCACACTTTTACATTATTCTACCATACTTATAATTTGGCCCAGAAAAATAGTTATTTTTTAAGAGAATTAGCACTTTTATTGGGCCAGGGAACAACAGTAAATAAAAAACACCAGAAACAAAGGAACAGTTTGCATGACCTAAATTCCATCCATCACATTTTGTTTCTTTCTGAGTGGGATGCAAAATACTGGAGTAATTTCAGACAGGGTGGAGGACTGCACTGAAAGGGATAAGCAGGGCAGTTGCCACTTGTTCAATTCTGACCATCTGTTGTTGTTGTTGTTGTTGGGTGCCATCAAGTCGGTACCGACTCATAGTGACCTCATGCACAGTGGGACGAAACACTGCCCGATTCTGAGCCAACCTCACTACTGTTGCCACGCTTGAGTCCCAGAAATCCAGAGACATTTTATAATAGGAAAGAAACTACCAGGGACATGATGCACGGACCCAAAAGGGCAGGGACTGTAATGACCAGCCTCTGTGAAATCTCTAAGGGAAATCAGAGGCAGGGGGATAATCCAGGGTGCCAGGGTGGGAGGGAGGCCAGGGAGGAGCAGTGACTGCTGCAGGCATGGGGTTGTGTTTGGGGCGATGAGAAAGGTGGGGGCATAAAGCATGGGATGGTTTCACAGCATTGGGGATAAAATTACATGTCACTGGTGTTGTGGTTAGGTGCCATCGAGTTAGTACTGACTCATAGTGACCCTATGCACAACAGAATGAAACACTGCCCGGTCCTGGGCCAACCTCACTATCACTGCCACGCTTCAGCCCATTGATGCTACCACTTGGCCAATCCATCTCGCTGGGGGTCTCCCTCTTTTTCTCCAACCCTCCACCTTACAAATGTGATATTTTCCTCCAGCCACTGGTCTCTCCGAATAATATGTCTGAAATATGAGAGACAAAGTTTGGCCATCCTGGCCTCCAAGGAGCACTCTGGCTGCACTTCTTCTAACACAGATCTGTTGGTTCTTTTGGCAGCCCATGGAACTTTCAATATTCTCCTTCAACACTATATCTCAAAAGCATCAATTCTTCTACGGGCTTCCTCATTCACTGTCCAGCTTTCACATGCATATGAGATTATTGAAAATACCATGGCTTGAGTCAGGCACACTTTAGTCCTCAAGCTAACGTCTTTGCTCTTTAACACTTTAAAAAGGTTTTGTGCAGCAGATTCGCCCAACACAATACACCATTTGATTTCTGGACTGCTGCTTCCATGTACGTTGAAGCTTGGTCCAAGAATGAAGTCCTTGACAACTTCAATCTTTTCTCCGTTGATAAGAAAAGTTGTTTATTGGTCCAGTGGTGAGGATTTTTGTTTTCTTGACATTGAGATGCAATCCAGACCGAAGGCTGTGCTCTTTGATCCTCATCAGTAAATACTTTAAGCCTGCTTCACTTTCAGCAAAAAGGTTGCATCATCTGCATATCGCAGGTTGTTAATGAGTTTTCCTCCAATCCTGATGCCATGTTTTTCTTCAT
>NW_006408799.1:3009652-3021411 GCF_000296735.1 Chrysochloris asiatica | reverse complement strand
GACTTCTAAAGGCCCTGTAGGATGAGTAGAACTGACCCCATTAGGTTTTCTGAGACTATAAATCTTTGTGAGAACAGACAGCCTCATATTCTTCCCACCGGGCTGGTGGAGTTGAACCACCGACCTTGTGGTTAGCCGCCCAACACCTAACACACAGCATTACCAGGGGTTATCTCTCCAGGCACAGGCAGAGGACCCCTGTCCTGGGCATTGATAATCCCATCCTGGTGCTGGGCAGCAGAAGAATACCCAGTAGTCACCTGGAGCAGGTGGAGGGAAGTCCTGTTGAGAAAACAGAAGGCTGAGGGTGGCTGGGAGGGTTGGTGGTAGGCCCGGGTTGAGTTTTTAACATGGTGGTACAACAACAAATACTTTTGTAATACAAATATACTTTTTAAATGTCTAAAAAAAATGTTTTATTGTGAATTATGTGACAGTTTACATGGGAGAACATTAGCTTTATATTCATTCTATCCTATATCGTTTAATTGCCATGGTTACAATCCCATCCATGTATCATCAACCAACCAAAGGGTAAACCCTTCAAGCCTGACCCCGGTCATCAGCACACAGCCCCTTTCCCTCTCTGGGTCTAGAGTCCCCAGCCACTCCATCTCTCCACATCATCATCTCTGCTTCCATCTCTGACATCACTGTTTCTCTGAGTAGGATCCCACACTCCGCTCTTCTCTGTTGATGGTCAAATATACTTTTATATTAGAGAAAAATCACTGTTAATATGAAATTTAAGTTTAACTGACTGCCGCTTAGTTGGTTCTGACTCACAGCAACCCTGTTCCAAGGCTGTAAATCTTTGCTGGAGCAGAAAGCCTCATCTCTCTCATGCAAAGTGGCTAGTGCATTCGAACTGATGACCTTGAAGTTAGCATCCCAACACATAACCCACTATGCCAACGAGAGCTGTTGGCACGGCAGAGTTGAACTAACCAATAGGTTTCCATGGCAGAAATCCTTTCGGAAGTAGATTGCTAAATCTTATTCCCATGGAGCAGTTGGTGGGTCCAACCACTGAACTTCTGGTTAGCAGTCTAGCTCTTCAACCACTGCGCCACCAGACTCTTTTAATTTGTAAAGCTCTGTGCAAAATAGAAATGAAGAGCCCCTTGTTCAAGAACTATGAACAATTCCAAGATAGAGGCAGTGGGGAATCAAACCTTATGTGGGACCTATCTAAAGGAGGGCCCTCTGTGGCTACCCAGGTGGTCTATGCTGCCCAGGTAGCCACTCTGGGAGCACCCACAGCACATGCCCACACAGTGTGATGACTGAGAGCAGGGGCAGGTAAGGCTGCATTAACCAGCTGCATGTGGGGAGCTGGCATTGTCCAAGGCCCAGAGCTGTTGAAACAGCAGGTTAGGGAGGGGGAATAGAGGTGAGGGAGAGAGAAAGAAATGAAAAGCTCCTCTGGCTCTTCTAGAATCCGGATGACTGGAAACTGTAGTTGCTTTTAGATGTCATTAAGTCAATCAACTTTGACTCACAAAGACCCCATGTGACATAGTGGAATGGCCCCACAAGTTTTCGAGGCTGTCATCTTTGGGATCAGGTCACCAACTTTTCCCTGAGGAGTCACTGGGCAGGCTTGAAATGCCGATGTTTTGGTTAGTAGTCAAGTGCTTAACCATTGGGCCACCAACACTCCTTAACTGGGAATTATTTATCCCTAGTTTCACAGAAATTTTATTCTGAGCGTCATCACCCTTCACAAACATCTTCAGAAATGAGAGTTGGGTATAAGAAGAGTGTGGGGGATGAGTACACAGCAAAAGACTAACATATAGAACGTCGCAGTGGTGAAGCGCCACTGAGTCGGTTCTGATTCACACCAACCCTGTATAGGGTTCCTGAGGCTGTGCATTTTCTCCCCCAGATCACTTGGTGGGCTTGAACTGCCGACCTTGTGGTTTCCAGTCTAGTGCTTATCCCATGGAGCCACTACACTCCTGACATCAAGAATGTTGTTGTTGTTGAGTGTTATGGAGTCGGTTCTGACTCACAGCGACCCTGTGTAGGGTTTCTGAGGAACAGCTGGTGGTTCACAGTCCAGTGCTGATCATATAGATCCGACATATAGAATGTTGTTGCTGTTGTTAAGTGTCATTGGGTTGGTTCCAACTCATAGCGACCCTGTATAGTTTCCAAGGAGCGACTGGTGAGCTTGAACCATGTACAACTTTGCAGTCCAGCGCATTAAGCCACTGTGCCACACCAGGACTCCGTGATATATACAGTCAGAGAAATGTGCTTTATGACTTTCTAGGCATGATGTAAGGAGCCCTGTTGGCACAATGGATTAAACACTGGACTGCTAACTTCAAGGTTGGTCGTTCAAGCACACCAGCTGCCCCATGGGAAAAAGATGAGGCTATCTGCACCCAGAAAGGCTTACAGTCTCGGACACCCGATGGATCCGGTCTACACTGTCCTATAGTGTTGCTATCAGTTGGAACCGATTAAACAGGAGTGGGTTTAAGCTTGAAGTGATTGCAAAAAATAAGACTTTAGAAGAGTCTAATAAATAAAATACCACACACTGATAGAAACAATGAAAATTTATAGAGTTAAATAGTACCTGAACTGAAGGGGAAATTTTGCTAACACAGAATTCAGGATTTATAGTAGGCATTTATAAATGCCTGAATTCTGTGTTAGAAAAATGTCCCCTCCAGTTCAGGTATTTTATATATATAATTATACAGATTCTCTCACATATAAAACTGTTTTTCTTCTAAGGAGAAGTAATTATTTTAGAGCAAGCTAGTGATTTTTATTTTAAAAACTCTTTTGCCTTATCTATAATCTTTGTCTTATTGGTTTTAAAGATGAGTTTTAGCTGATTTTCTAAGATTTTCCTGCAAATAATTATATTGTTGGAAAATAAGAGTAATTTTGTTTTCTTTTAGCCTATATTTATATCTCTTACTTTGCTTTGCTTGAAAGTATAAGGGGAAAAATTTCCCTTTATAATAGCAACCAAAATCGCAAAGTCTAGGGAACCAGGTAAAAATATATGAAATGAGTGTTCGAATTATATGCACCTATGAATTACAGGCTGTGGGTTAATGCGCCAGACTGCAAAGCCATTTGAACTGCAAGGTTGGCGGTTCAAGCTCACCAGCTGCTCCTTGGAAACCCTATAGAGAGTCGCTATGGGTCAGAATCGACTCAACGGCACTTCACAACAACAACATGACTTACAGGAGTAATTCCTGCACCTCCTATGAAGTAACTCCTGTGAATTACAGAGTCCTGGTGTGGCACTGTGGGTTAATGTGCTGGATTGCAATGTTGCTTTGAACCACAAAGTCGGTGGTTCAAGCTCACCAGCCACTCCTCGGAAACCCTATACAGGATCACTATGAGTCGGAACCGACTCAACAGCACTTAAAACAACAACAAATGAACTACAGGCATGCCTCATTTTGCCGTACTATTTTATTCAAGCTTTGTAGATACTATGTTTTTTACAAATGGCAGGTTGGTGTCAACCTTGTAAGGAGCAAGTCTCTCGGCACCATTTACATGATAGCACGTGCTTGCTTTGAGTCTCTGAGTCCCTTGTTGGTCATTGTCACAATACTTGGAACTTTCTCATCACATTCTTGCACACTTTACAGACGACAGTATATTGTCAGCACAACTTTTTAAGTAGGGAAACCCTTGCAATGATGAGACTTGCTTTACTGTGATATTCACTTCATTGCAGTGGTGGGAACTGAAAGTTCACTATCTCCAAGTTGTGCCTATTTATAGAAAACTAGAGAATTCTGCTAATTACAAAGTCAGCAGTTCAAACCCACTAGTCACTCATTGGAAACCCTATACAGGGTCTCTATAAGACGGACCTGACTTCACAGCACTTAGGCACAACTACCACCACCACCACAAAAGGAGGCTCAAAGAAATAGATCTTTTCAAGACACGCTCAACATCACAGAAGTCCTTACATGCTCATCTATACACTGGAAGCAATTCTATTAGAATTCTAACATGATATTCATTGAAATTTGACAAAGAATTGTAGGTAGTCATCTGACAATATTTTTTTAAAGTGAGAAAATCTCAGAATGTTCTATAACACAAATAAGAAACACAGACCGATTCACACAGAGTTGTACTGATATAAATATAGAAAGATCCATCAAAAAGAATATAGTCGCAATACGTTGCTATATGTACCATCAAGTCCATTCCAATTCATAGCGACCCTATGCGACCAAGTACACCTACCCCGTTGTTGGAATCAGCTTGAAAGTCATTGGTTTGAACCACTGTGACCTTACTGTTAGCATTCCAGCACTTACCCATCACACCACCAGAGCTCCTTAATCACAATACAACCCCAACTATATATTGAACATTAGAATACGACATTAATGGTATATTAGATCCCTGGAAGGGAGCAAGAAATACTAATTTCAGAGAAAAAAGGTGACTTATGATCTCATCCATTTAACCAATACCACTCAGACTGATCACATTTTAAATACTAGGCAGCTTCATAAGTGTTAATACAAAGAAAATGTTGGAATGAATACAATTTTTCAAAACAGTAGAAGACAACACGAATCCTCTGGGTAAAATAACCAAGCTGAAACTCAGTGACAAGGGAGCTCACAGGCCAACATCCTAGAGTCCAAGTTGGGTGAGAAGAGGTGGAGAATGGGTCAGGGGGTGACACGATGGCACAGGAAGAATTCCCAGCCCACTAAGCCAGTGCCCCATGTCAGGGCAGGGCTCAGACTCTCAGATGTGCTGGCTGAGTATCTGTAGTATAACTTCTCATGACCTTGTCTTGCTCAACTGTGTAATGAAGATGCTTACTCTCCATTTAGGAGCTCTGGTAGCGTAGTGGTTACGAATCGGGCTGCGAACCTTAAGGTCAGCGGTTCGAAACTACCAGCTGCTCCGCGGGAGAAAGATGAGGCTTTCTACTCCTGTAAAGATTTATACCCTCGGAAACCCTGTACAGGGTCGCTATGGGTAGGAACCGACTGGATGGCACTTAACAACAACAACAACAACTCTCCATTTGGTAGATGAAGCTTGGGAGAAGAAGAGCGTGGCATCGGGATCAGAGAAAGACTCATTAACAACCTGTGATCTGCAGATGGTACAACCTTGCTTGCTTAAAGTAAAGAGGACTTGAAGCACTTACTGATGAAGATCAAAGACTACAGCTTTCAGTTTAGATTACATCTCAATATGAAGAAAATAAAAATTCCTCACAACTGGCTGGACCGATTAGCAATATCATGACAAACAGAGAAAAGATCGAAGTTGTTGAGGATTTCATTTTACTGGGAGTCACAATCCACACCCATGGAAACAAATGTCTTATTGCACTGCACAAATCTGCTATAAAAGCTCTCTCCAAAATGTTAAAGAGCAAAGATGTCCCTTTGAAGACTAAGATGGGCCTGACCTAACCTATGGTATTTTCAATTGCTTCAGACGCATGTAACAACTGGACAATGAATGAGGAAGACCTGAGAAGAACTGATGCTTTTTAATGGACAAATCTGTCTTGGGAGAAGCATAGTCAGAATGCTCCTCAGAAGTAAGGGTGGAGAGATTTCATCTCACATACTCTGGACATGTCATCAGGAGGGACCAGTTGCTGGAGAACATCATGCTTGGTTAAGTAGAGGGTTAATGAAAAAGAAGACCCCCCAACAAGATGGATTGACTGAGTGGTTGCAATGATGGGCTTAACCACAGAGACATCTGTGGGGATGATGGAGGATGGGATAGTGTCTCACTGTGTTGCACGTGGCTCACTATGAATGGGAGCTAACTAGATGGCACCTAAGAACAACATTTCCTGCTTGTGAGTCCCTGTGTGGTGTAAAGGGTTGATGCGCTTCATGAACGGAAAGGTGGGATTTTTGAACCCATCCAGAGTCATCTCTGAAGAAAGACCTGTTGATGTACTACTTGTGGAAAACCATCCATTGAAGTTGCAGTTCTACTCTAACCATACATATCATCTCTGCGTGTCTATGATCTGGCTATTCCCGCTTTGCTCACCTGTTAGGTCTTCTCCAGGGCTGTTTGGGTGAATGGCCATGGAAGTCCATGGGACCTATAACAGGTGTATGTCTAAGGACAGGGGCCACTGCCCTCAATAAGGGTTGCATTCACCTGAACCAGCATCAGCCATAGAGAGAGATGAATGAGTGACATGAGGCAGGCATTGATTTTCCATTTCTAATTCCTTAAATGTGTTCTCATGAGTTGATTTAACTCTGAGAATGTATTTACTTTTATTGGCTTCAAGTATATTTGTCAATGAACATAATGTTCACTGGGGAAGGAAGAGATTTATTTAACTATGTCAGGTCTACTCCTTGCTGGTGGTGCAGCAGGTTGAGCATTGAGTTGCTAACTGCAAGGTTGGCAGTTTGAACCCACCAGTCACTCCATAGGAAAGAGATGAAGCAACGTATGTCCATAAATATGATAGCCTTGGAAACCCTGTGGGGCAGCTCTACTGTGTTCTATAGGATCACTATGAGTCAGGATTGATGGGGAGCAGTGGGTTTGGGGTTTTCTCTTTAGGTGTGTTCCCTGGGAACAATCTTGGTTTCCCTCTGTAGGCCAAATCTTCTTCTTTTGACCTGAGTTTCTTGTGCCTGGGGAAGCTGCAGTGAAACTCAACAAGCCCTATGCTACTGAATGATTTCTGTGTTTCTCAGTCTCTCATTGGGCTGATATAGGGATGGGAAGAGAACGCCTCAACTGCAAAAAGCCTGGTGTCCTCTCACATACTCCTCGCTGGTTATCTGACATTTCACACTTATAATAATAATAATAATAATAATAATAATAATAATAATAAAAGCAAACTACTATCTGATTGCTCTGTGCATTAACATACCTGTCAGTAACGGACACTGAACCATGGATTTAGAGGAAGGCTGACTGTGATGGTTCTGTCAACTGGACTGGACCATGATTCTCAGAAGTTTGGTAGTTATGTGATGATGTCATTTGCAGTTATGAAATGATATAGTCACCTTCCACTTTGTGATCTGATGTGATGTCTTAGGTTGGGTTCTCTAGAGAAACAAAACCACTGAAGCTAATATATGTATGTGTACAGAGAGAGGTTTATATCAAGGAAATGGCTCACATCGCTGTAGAGGGCAGGCAAGTCCCAAGTCAGTGGGGTTAGGTGTCAGGTTGAAAGCTTCTCCTGACTCTCACAGCTGCAGAAATTGATGAACTGAAGATTTGCAGGTCAGATGACAGACTTCTGATTGCAGAAGTAAATGAACCCAAGGTTGGAAGGCAATATGCCAGGCTGCTGGCTCAAGTTCTTTGGAAGTCAGATGATGAGTCAGGTGAAGGATTCAGACATTTAGCAGCAAGTTTTGCCTGAGCATCCACTAGATTGATAATAGGCCACATTCCCAAGGAAACTTCCTTTTACTGATGTGAGACTGTTTTCACTGTTAAACTGCTGACAGTCCTGACCTAGCCACATGAACACACACTTAAAGTATCGCATGTGGTCATCTTCATTTTCACAAATCACTAGTTTTTTCATAATGATCTGGTCTTTGGAATTTATCTTAGTTCTCTTTTGCTACTACAACGTAAGTGCCACAGGGAGGCGGCTTCAACAAACGGACATTTAGTCTCTCATAGATTGGAAGGCCAGGAGTCCAAATTCAGAGTGCTGGCTCTAGGGGAAGGTTTTCTTTCTGTGTCACCTCTGGGGAAAGGTCCTTGTTTTCTTTCAGCATCTGTAGGCCCCACAGTCATTGGAGATCTTCCTATATCCAAGCATTAGTCTTTCCTTGGATCTAGGAGATTCACAGTGCAGGGACACCAGGTTCAAAGGATGTCCTCCACTTCCAACTCTTCTTTCTTGGTGGTAGCAGGTCCCCTCTTCTCTGCTCACTTCTGTCTCCTTTTATCTCTGTAAGTTAAAAGATGTTGCAGGCGACATGCTGAGGAAAGTTCCTTTCAGTTGACTGACAGCTCTTAGCAGACCTCACCATGGGGCATTATCATGTGTTAACTGCCAAATCACTGAGAATTCAGGTCCTGGCTTGTTGATACACAAGCCTAACTATCACAGAACTTAGACCTGTTGATGGGTGAGGAGTGTGCATTTTTCCTGTACTTCTTTTTCCCTATTGTTCTCCTCCAACTCTAGGATAGGCCAGCATATTATCCCTAAGTGTCACATTACACTAGTAATGCAAAAAACAAAAACCAAAACCGAAATCCAAGCAAGTTCATGCTCAGCTCAGTTTTTGAGTTCCAAACTAAACTTTGAACACAAGACACAGCAAATGCTCTAAAAGAAAAAATAAGTAAAAGAGCTGGAAGAACTTGAGTCTCTTGGAACTTTTAATTTAAAGTTATTGTATAAATAACAGATGAGGAAGAAGAGCTTCCAGGCTCACCAAGGCCTGAACAAATCTGTCTTGGGGGAAGTACCGCCTGAATGCTTCTTTGAATCAAGGATGGAAAGATTTCATCCCATACATTTTGGGTACACCATCAGGAAGGACCAGTCCTTGGAGAAGGACATCAAGCTTGGTAACATAGAGGTCAACATAAAAGAAGACGACCAATGAGATGGAGTGACACAGAGGCTGTAACAATGGCTTCAAAACATAGCAATGATTGTGAGAATGGTGCAGGACCAGGCAGTGTTTCGTTCTGTTGCACACAGAGTCACTGTGAGCTGGAACCTAACAATAGGTTCTTACTTAGAGGCAGGAGAGAATAGGGTGATTCATGCGGACAGCCTTCATCTTCAGAGTTCACCCAGAAAACAGGTTCACTTTTTTCAGAAACAAGTTCTTCAGACAGGAATACCAGCCATCTTGCCCTCCAATCTCAACATGGGGTGGCGTTGTAGGATAAGCACTGGACCATAATGTGAGTTTGAACTGCAAGACCAGCAACTCAAACCCACTGGTTGCTCCTTGGGACCCCATCCAGGGTCATTATGAGTTGGACCTCACTTGATGACACTTAACAATGACAAGAAAATCTCAACTACACTGGAAAATGAGTCGGTGGGTTTTTCACTTTTAGGATTTTTCTGAGTTCTGTTGTGGTGGGTCATGGAGAAAGCCCCAATGAACCATCTTTTATTCGCAGCCTTCTCTGGGAGCATTGGTCGTGATCCCTCTGTTGTGAGGACAGTTTCCTTTGTCTCTGACAGTAAGATGTTGCTCACCCACTGCCCAGTACAGTCGGAGGCCATGAAGGACCTCTATCGGGCAGTACCGGTGTCATGTTGATTTCATAGGGTGCAGGCCAGGTACATAATACAGCCTTAATTCTGCTCATTTAATAGGAACATTACAGCTGCCACCGAGAGATTGTAAAGGGAAAGGTGAGTTCCCATTATCTACGCAAAATGTTTTCTGAAAGATTTCCGGTGACCTATTTCTTCCTGACTTTTAAGAGGGTTTCCAAAAGCAGATGGAGACAGTGGAAATACAGATGCATGGAATTTCCCCACTGATATCTGAAGCTCCCTCATACGTAGGTGCTCTGGAATCCATCAGTCCCTCTTGAGTAGATTCCATCTCATGACGACTCCATGTGTGCCTGAGTCGATCCGAAACCACAGCGTTTTCAAAGGCTGTCACCTATTGGAAGCAGATCACCAAGATGCCTCTGGGTGGACTTGAACCTCCAACCTTGTGGTTAGCAGATGAGGACATTCACTGTCTGTACCACCCCACAACTCCTTACTGAAGCATGTTGTTGTTGGTGTCAACTGTTGGCTAGTCAGTTCTGAATCATAGTGATCCTGTATAGGGTTTCCAAGGAGTGACTGGTGAGTTTGAACCGCTGACTGTGTGGTTCAAACTGAACTTTCAGTCCAGTACAGGGTCACTATGGGTCGGAACTGACTCAATGGCACTTAACAACAACAACAACAACTTGATCCTACAGCCCCACACCCGGATTTCTGCCAGGGGGTTAATAGTATTCTACAAAGAGATTAAGGATTAAGATTAAGAGATTATGGAGCTCTGGTAGTGTAGTGGTTATGAATTGGGCTGCAAACCGCAATGTCAGCAGTTCAAAACTACCAGCTGTTCCGCGGGAGAAAGATGAGGCTTTCTGCTCCCGTAAAGATTTATA
Organism: Chrysochloris asiatica; assembly: GCF_000296735.1. Lineage (NCBI taxonomy): Eukaryota > Metazoa > Chordata > Mammalia > Afrosoricida > Chrysochloridae > Chrysochloris > Chrysochloris asiatica. Next base: position 3,011,265 of record NW_006408799.1, on the reverse strand, counting down.
GACTCGGAAACCCTGTACAGGGTGGCTATGGGTTGGAACTGACTCCATGACACTTAACAACAACAAAAACAAAGAGATTAGGATCTCTGGTTTTGATAAAAGCCAAAACCAAACCCACTGCCATCGAGAAGATTCCAGAGGAGGACAGAGTACAGCTGTCCCAGGTTTTCCTTGCTGCAAATCTTGAAAGACACAGCCTGCCTCTTTTTTCTCTCTGAGACGTGGCTGGTGGGCTGAAAGCCCCTGACCTTTCCATTAGCAGCTGAGTGCTTTGAGTAGCAGATGTCTTTGGTGACAACCACAGTACTCCAAAGCAAAGGTCCAAAGACTCAGGTACAAAATCAACTTTGAAGATCATTACATTCAAAGAATAGGAAAATTACTCCTATGAAGCTCTAGATGAACCAACTAAATAGGAAGACTTTAACATTAAACTTTGCTTTTAGTTGAAAATGATAGAATAGAATGTGTTTTGAATGATAAACAAGCCAATTAACTGGGTGTCCCAAGATGTCCATATATCACGATGTTGGAGGAGACAGAAAAATCCTTTGGCTAATTTCATGGTTGCAATTAAATTCAGATGTAGACAACACTGATTTGTATGAAGTGTTAAATATATTTTTCAAAATGTTGTTCATCAGTTCCTGGTGTACTAAGATAAATATTTCAGAAGAATTCCTTAGAAACACACACTAAAGTTGTCACAGCCTTTAAGATACTTCAACAGCTCTGGTAACAGTTGTAGACGCTGAGAAAGACCCTTTCAAAAACAAAACTGATGGAAAACATTTGCATTTGCCAAAGGCCACCGGCATCACTTCCAATTACATAAATTGAACATGAAATTGATAAACGTTATCAATTTTGATGATTTAAGAAATGAATTTACAGTAAAACAACTTAGAAAATCTTATACCAAAGCAAAATATCATATTATAAACTATTATTATTGATTAGAGCACACATCAAATTATGGCCTCAAACACATTTTTCTAGGTGGTATCATATGAGACGGCTTCAAAAAGTTCATGGAAAAATTACATTACCTTTCATTTCCATTTTTTCAAAGAAAACGCTTAATGTTTTAATTCCTTTAACTGTATGTTTCCGACTACGTTTTGTACAATTTTCATTTGCACTTCTTGTAAGCTGCCATTCAGTTGGCCCCCGACTCATGCACAGTGGGGTGAAAGGTGGCCTGCCCCTGCCCCATCATCACTTGGGAATGGAACTGGTATAACCCACTGGGTTTTCATGTCATGGGACTGGTGTGACCCACTGTGTTTTCATGGGCTGGAACTGGTGTGATTCTCTGTGTTTTCATGGTCTGGGGTCTAGTGTGACCCACTGTGCTTTCAGTGACTGGGACAGGTGTGATCCACTGTGTTTTCATGGTCTGGGACTGGTGTGATCCACTGTGTATTCATGGGCTGGGACAGGTATGATCCACTGTGTTTTCATGGGCTGGAGCTGGTGTGATCAACTGTGTTTTCATTGGCTAGGACAGATGTGATTCACTGTACTTTCAGTGGCTAGGACTGGTGTGATCCACTGGGTTTTCATTGGCTAGGACAGATGTGATCCACTGTACTTTCAGTGGCTAGGACTGG
>NW_006408799.1:2996835-3009522 GCF_000296735.1 Chrysochloris asiatica | reverse complement strand
CTTTCAGTGGCTAGGACTGGTGTGATCCACTGGGTTTTCAGTGGCTAGGACTGGTGTGATCCACTGGGTTTTCATTGGCTAGGACAGATGTGATCCACTGTGCTTTCAGTAGCTAGGACTGGTGTGATCCACTGGGTTTTCATGGTCTGGGACTGGTGTGATCCACTGGGTTTTCATGGTCTGGGTTTTAGTAAATCACCAGGATTTCTTCTTTGGTCACCTGAACCTGCAGCTCCACTGAAATGTGTTCAGCGTCCATGCAACATACAAGCCTCCACTGACAGACTGCACAGAGGTGCCCTGATTTGGTAGGAATCAAACTCAGGGCTCTGCACAGAGTGTAGGAATTCCACCCCCGAACCCTCCTAGTTAAACAGAAATTTTTTTGCATGGACTCCTTGAGTGAGCAACACAGGATGCATCCTCCTTCATCAAACCCATCTACATTCTTTTCCAGGCTCCTTGAAGTTTGCTCTGGCCAGGTGGCTAGGTTCTAGGCAGGAGAAGGTGACAAGGGATAGGACCACCTTCCTGGCCAATCCTGTAGACACCTCCCACAAGTAGTCTTCCATCTTCTGTCCACTGGCAGCACTGCCCAGCAACCTGCATGAGAAGCATGGAGGGGCCACCAGGTGGGAGGAGCCTTATGATGGGAGGAGTCTGGGTCCCTGAATCATCACGTGGAGCAGAGCAAAGTCCTTCCCAGAAACATCGGTGTTGGAGTTTGAATGATAAATAAACACCTACACTGTGAGACTGCATATACACTGTGTAATTTGTCTGCCAAAACATCTAGTTTTACTTTAAAAACAACGAAAGTGAGGATCAAGAGTCTGATTTCTCAGCACAGAAGAATCATTAAAAAAATATGATTGTGATTTGGTCATGGTTCACACAGCCGTTTAGGTCCCCATTCATCAATTTCTACACAAGTTGTTCAATGGTTACATTCTTCCCAATGTGCGAACAGTTTCTTGGTTTCCATTCAGCCTGCTGCATTTCCATTCTGATGAATCTGGTTTGCTTGCCTTCTTACACCCTTATCTTTCTTTTAAAGTAATTGTTGACCATTTGATTTTGTACAGATATTTTGGGTTTAAGAATTAAAGATGATTTCAGGGTAATAATTTCAATGGTTCACCCATTCATCATGGCTCCAGAAATTCTGGAGTCCATGATAATCTGAAATTCTATTCTGCATTTTCCCCCTTTCGATCAGAATTCTTTCATGGCATCTTTGATAAAAGCACTTGACCACAAGGTCAGTTTGAACCTCAGTTTCAACCACAAGATGGACAGTTCAAACTCACCAGCCACATTTTGGAAACCCTATACAGGGTCACTGTGAATTGGAACAGACTCAACTGCACTTAATACAACATAGGTAACTGGGCACCATCCATTTCTGGTATTCAGCCTAAGGAAGTTGTTCATGGAGGAAATTAGCCCCATATGCCACTTCCTCCTCTGATTTCTGACTCTCCTTCTTCCTCTGTTGCTTCAGAGGACTAGTCTAATAGCTATGCATTGAATGGTTGCTTACAAACTTATAAGACTGCAGGCACTATGCACAGAACTGCAAGTAGAAGACAAAGCAACGAACATGTTATTACACCAATTAACTGGTATGTCCCATGAAAACTTCACTCTAAACCTCCATACCAAGGAAGCAAATCCCATGAGGCAAGTCATTCATTGTACACAAGCATCCTCCAAAGCTGCTCTGTATTTTGTCATTGTTGTAAATATATCTATCAGACCACCTTTGCCAATTCAAATACAACTTATAGACAGCAATTACAACAATCAGCTGTGCAACCTGATCTAGAATCAATGGGATTTTTCTATCACTGTTAACCCTTTACTTTCCCGCCCACTCACCCTGAGTAAACGCTATCAACTTGCGTCTCTCTTTACATTCGCCTTTTTTTGTCTTTCTATATGTTGGCGCTGCTAGGTACGTTCAAGTTAGTTCTGACACACAGCAACCCTAGTCACAACAGAACCAAACACTGCCCGCTCCTTCACCATCCCCACAATTGTGGTTGTTTGAGCCCACTGCTGTTTCCACTGTGTCCGTCTGTCTCATTGAGGACCCTCCACTTCACCCAGGATGATGTCCTTCTCCAGGGACTGGTCCCTCTTAATGATGCGTCTGAAGTACAAGAGATGACGTCTCACCATTCTGTCTTTCAAGAAGCATTCCAGTTGTACTTTTTCCAAGATAGATTTGTTGTTTTTCTTGCAGTCCACGGTACTTTCAATATTCTTTGCCTACACCATAATTCACGTGCATTGATTCCCCTCTGGTCTTCTTTACTCATTGTTCAGCTTTCACATGCATATGAGGAGACTGAAAATACCATGGTTTGGGTCAGACATACCTTAGTCCTCAAAGTGACACCTTTGCTCTTTAAAATTCTATTGGTTCAATTGTGAGACTTTTCGTTTTCTTTACATTAAGGCACAATCCTTATTGAATAAAAGCAACTCAATGACACTTAACAACAACAATATCCCCTTGGTCTGTCCCAATGATTGTTTCTTGGTCTATGTATAGGCTCCTCATGAGCACAATTAAGAGTTCTAGAATTCCCTTTCTGGTCAATGTTATACATAGTTAGTTAAGACCCACACAGTTGAATGCCTCTGCATAGTCAAGAAAGTACAAGTAAACATCTTTCGGGTATTGTCCGCATTCAGTTAAGATCCAACTGACGTCAACAATCTGAATCCAGCTGGAATTTCCAGCCAGCTCATCATCGATGTATGGCTGCAACAGTTTTTAAAGTATCTTCAGCAAACTTGCTCTTACACATGACATGAATGATCTTGCCTAATGATGTCTATATTCCATTGCGTAACCTTTCTTTGGAATGAGCACATATATGGATCTATTCCAATTGCTAGTCAGGTAGCTATCTTCCAGATTTCTTAGTAAAGATGAGTGAGTGCCTCCAGGGTGGCATCAGTTTGTTGAAACATTTCAATTTGTATTCCATCGATTCCTGGAGATGTGTTTTTTGCCAATGCCTGCAGTGTAGCTTGGACTTCTCCCTTCAATGCCATTGGTTCTTGATCTTGATCTATTCTACCTCATGCAATGGTTGAATATCGACCTGTTCTTTTTGGTAAAGTGACTCTGTGTATTATTTCCATCTTCTTCTTTTTTAAAAAAATGTTTTACTGTGAAGTATGTGATAGTTTACATGGGAGAACATTAGTTTTACATTTATCCTATCGTATATCATTTCATTGCCATGGTTACAATCCACTCCATGCAGGATCAACCAACCAAAGGGTATACCCTTCAAGCCTGGCCCCGGTCATCAGCACACAGCCCCTCTCCCTCTCTGGGTGTAAAGTCCCCAGCTGCTCCATCTCTCTATGTCATCGTCTCTGCCTCCATCTCAGGCATTATTTCCATCTTCTTTTGATGCTTTTGATCATTCAATATTTAATCACAGAATCCTTCAAAACTGGAAGCCAGGACTTGCAGTTTTTCTTTAGTTCTTCAATTTGAGAAATGCTGAGTGTGTACTTCCCTTTTGGTTTTCTAACTCCAGGTCTTTACATTTCATGATAATACATGGCTTTGTCTTCTAGAGCTGCCCTTTGACATTTTCTATTCAGCTCTTTTACCTCTTTCTCCTAGTCACTTTAGCTTTTCTACATTCAAGAGCAAGTTTTAGCGTCTCTTCTGACAACCATCTTTGTCTTTTCTTTCTTTCCTGTTTTTAAATGATCTTTTGCTTTCTTCCTGTGTGATGTTCTTGATGTCATCCTAGAACTCTTCAGATGATTAGTATTCAGTGCATCAAATCAGTTCTTGGATGGTCTCAAAATTCATTTGGACGATATTCAAGATCTTATTTTTGGCTCTTGCAGGATTGTTTCACTTTACTTCAGCTTCTGCCTGAACTTGCATATGAACAGTTGCTGGTCTGTTCCATAGTCAGCCCCTGGCCTTGTTTTGGCTGATGGTATTGACCCTCTGCACCATATTTTCCCACAGGTATAGTTAATTTGATTCCTGTTTGCTCCATCTGGTGAGGATGGAATTTATTTGCAATGAATTTGTCACTGGTCTTGCAAACTTTTAACCTGCATTCTCCATCAGAGTTTCTATCACCAGGGTTCTATTTTCCAACTACTGATGTTTGCTCTTGGTTTTCAGTGTTTGCATCCCAATCACCAATAATTAACCATTCATCTTGATTGCATGTTTGATCGATTTCAGACTGAAGAGGTTGGTACAACTCAGCTTCATCATCATTGGCTTTCATGGTTAGTTCATAAATGTGATTAATAGTCATGTTAACCGGTCTTCCTTGTCGGCAGATAGATATTATTGTGTCACAGACAGATTTGTACCTCAAGACAGATCTTGAAATGTTCTTTTAGAGGATGAATGCTACCCCATTTCTCTTGAATCTATCATTCCCGGTGAAGTCTTGCCATCCAGGCTTCCAAGGAACATTCTGGTTGTTCTTCCAAGACAGATTTATTTGCTTCTTTGGCAATCTATGGAGCTTCTAATATTCTTCTACAACACTATTATAATTCAGTGCATCAATTCTTCAGTATTCCTTATTCATTGTCTAATTTTCACATGTATATGAACCTAACATGACTTGGATCAGGCACACCTTAGTTCTCAAAGTGACAGCTTTGCTCTTTAACATTTTAAAGAAGTTTTTGAAGCAGATTTGGCAAATGCAATACACCATTTAATTTCTTGACAGCTGCTTCCATGAGTGTAGATTGTGGAACCAGCAAATTTTCTACTTTCCTTTTTCCTCTGCCAAGCAGAAATCCATGTCTTTACTTCCTCAGGGAAGTATGGGACAGAGGGGAAAACAGAGGTACCTGTAATCCTTTCTGGATGCAGGTAAAGGGTCTCATGGCTCTGTAGGATAACACTGGACTGTGAACTACAATCCCAATAGTTTGAGTCCACCAGCTTCTCCAAGGGAGAAAGCTGAGGTTTTCTACTTTTATAAAGATTTACAGTCTCAGAAACCTGATACAGGGTGACTATGAGTCAAAACCAACTTGAGGGCACTTAACAACAAGAACATCAGCCATCATAACCGAACACTAGTTGGTGTAGACTTTGACTCATGCCAGCGCCGTGTGTGTCAGAGTAGAACTGCGCTCACAGGATTTTCAGTGGGTGATTTTTCATAAGTAGATTCCATTCATGGTACCCCCATGTGTGTTAGAGTAGAATCATACTCCACTGGGTTTTCAGTGGATGATTTTTCAGAAATAGATTGCTAGACCTTATGTCTGGGGCACTTATGTGTAGATTCCAATCTCCAACCTTTTGTGTAAGTCTGCAAATGTTCAACAGGGGTTCCCTGGGGGACTCCATCACAACGTGGCTGCCCAAACCCACTTGTCCTCACGATGTAAGCCTCACTGACCATTTGCAGATGCTTAGATGCCAGCAGTTCCTCATCAATAATGCAGGACTATTGCTTGCTGCATAATAATTATGATGTGTGTGAATAATGATGCTGATAAGGATGCATTGCTTATAATAAATAAGAAGCTAATTGCAGACTCCTCAGGGATCATTTGTCCTGAAGAAGATGACGCATTTGTATTGACTCTGCTGGCCCCTGGTCTAATCTTATGCAGTGATAGAGTGCTTTTGCTCTGTGGATGCAACCAGGGCAGACTCACTTCTGTATATTCTGACTGTATCAGAGCCCTGCCTGGATGTTAACTCAATGCACAGCCAGCAGTCTCACTAAGCCCAGTCTTCCACAACAACAACCTCAACAGTGGACACGCATCAGCATGAGAAAGTTCACACAAGTACCCTTCCCAGGCTTTCAAGCCCAGCCATGGTTTTAGAAAGATACCTTCCAAAAAGGCTGGGGAGCCTTATTTCCAGCAGCATGAATGTAAATTGGTTGGCATCCACGTAGACTTACAGTGAACTTTAGGGACTGTGTTCCCCACATCAGGATGCGTCTCTTCAGTCTGCTTTCCACAGAGCATCAGTCTGTACCTCTGGGGCCACTGTCCCATCCCCCATAGACTGGAAACCTCTTGTGGGCGGGAGGTGGCTGATGGGCCCTGGACACACAGGAATGGGGATGTCCGTTCACAGCCTCCTTCCAGAGTGGTGGCTTCTATCCCCTGAACGTCGGCTGCCATTGTGGCTGGATTATCTCAGCATTAAAGTACTGTTGCTCCAACAAAGCTGTGCTTATACCCCTGAGAGGAGCAAACTGTGTGCACATGAGGCTGAGTCACCCCATCTGCACCTCGAGAAGGGCTAAGGTTAGGACATACTGCTTATTCATCCTGGGAACAGTTCCTGGGGCCACCCTGTGCTGGACCACAAAACCTGCAGGAGGCCAGCCTCTCCAGGAGGGTTCTGCAGCTCCTATTTTGAAGTCAGAGTTGATATTTTTTCTAACTTGGGAATTAGAGGGCTGGGGGGCGGGGGGGGTGGGGGTGGAAGAGAGACTAAAAACGAGGCGTGTTCCCTGCTTCTGTGCTGGGCCCGGGAATTATAAACAAAAGGGAAATGGAAAATAATAGTAGCATCATGGTATTACAAGTGGTTGGATTATTCACTTCTCCTTTCTGATAGTTTCGTGAGTAAGCCATTTGTGATTTGGCTGCTAACCCAGAAGCTACAGGTTCAAACCACTCAGCGGTTTTGCAAAAGAAAGATCTCGCAATCTGTGTCCATAGGATTCACAGCCAAGGCTCCAATGTGGAGCAGTTCCCATCTGTAACCCACGAGGTCACCAGGAGACAAGGGCTGATCTAATGTCAGTCAATACCAGTGGTTCAGCAGGAAACATGGATTCTTCGCAGGGTTAAAAGAAGAAGAAACAAAACCACGTCACACTTGAGCTGTGTGCATCTGACACCCTCACTGGTCCCTGTCTGTCTTCTTCATCTCCATGATTACAACCTTAGGGTTACAAGGCAGCTGAAGAAGTGCCAAGAAGTACATTCTAATAGTGATGCCACAAACAGAAAAGGAATGGGGAAGGGAAACTGGCTTTCTTGTGCATAAGAAGACACATCTTTCCCTAAACATTTCAGAAAGTGGCCCTCATTTTAGTGTGAAGGCCATGACTTCCTCAGCTGCAGGGTAAGTCAGGAAAATAGGAGTCTGACAAAGAGAGTGTGGAGGCACAGAACCAGGAAGGAAGGGAGGAAGTGGAGAGAGGATAGAAGAAGCACAGGCAGGAAGGAAAAGAGCAAGTGGGGCAGAAGGAAGACTGGAAGACAGGAAGGAAGGGACAGATGGAAGTCTTGATTGACAGCAAGGAAGATGCTGCTGTGTTGTTAGTTGCCACTGAGCCGGCTCCCACTCACAGACACCCTAGGCATGACACAATGCAACGCCGACTGTCCCCGTGCCATCTGTGGTATCCTACAATCACTGCTACGTGTGGGGCCGTTGGTGCGGCCCATGTTGGGGATGACATCAAGAACATCAGAAGAAGAAAGGACTAGGTCATTAAAAAGGTAGGAAAGAAAGAAAAGGCCAAAGAGCAAAGAAGCCTGTTGAATGTTGTTGAGACAATTCAATTAACGAGTGTTGGCTGCCATATTTATCCTCCGCATGTCCTGAGCTCCCCAAATCATGAGGTTCTCCAGCTCTAGCCAGAGTTCTGTCCTCCATTCTGAGGAGCAGTAAGTCTTTTGCTTCTTACTCCATTGTCTCAGTACCACGGATCCAGTGGAGTCTGCCACGAGATGGAGTGCCAACATCTACATTGTTTATTTATGGTATTTCTGGACCAGCACAAGACCGTTCAGTGGAAGTTTGAGTTTAGAAGGGGTTTATTTCCTTATTTATTTTCCTCTCTCTCTCCTCCTTGAATGTATCATTGAGCATTCTTCTGTGGAAGAGCAGAGAATGAGATATTCAGAGCTGACACTCATATCCAAATGACTGTGTGCATTTGAGTCATCAGCCAAGTCCACCACTGACTGCAGAGGGCGGTCACTGGTCACTGTTGGCCACCTCTAACTCACCTCTAGCTCTTACTCAGCAGCTATTAGCTCACTATCACCAGTTCCTTTTCATTCATCCCCTTCCTTCTATTTTCTTCCAGTAGAAGTATAGGTGCTTCTAGGGATGGGAAGGAAACATTACACAAGAGAACGTGGAGGTACCTCATTGCGCTCTTACGGATGCATCCATTGTTCCTCATGGGATAAGTGGACAGATTTCTGGACACGGGAACGTCAGTTGAGTATCGTTTTTTTCTTTTTGTTGGGCTTCAGTTCTGAGAACAACACAGTAGAAAACCAGGTGTCATCAAAATAACTCAGGAAACTCGAGAGTAATTTCTCTTCTAAGGTTTCAGGACCATGTTGCATGAAAAGTGACCAATCTTGAAATGTCAGAATGGTGTTTACAGGAGAGAGACACTTTACTGAGACACTCAAGACTTGAGGCAAAGGTAAAACTCACTATTTTGTGTATCTCACCTGAGGGTGGATTCTCCTTGGGAGGAATTTGGTAGAGACCAGAGCTATGTGGAAATTCTTTTTCCTTCATTCGATTTGTCTCTTCAGTTGAGCATAAAGTTGGGTGTATGATGTTATTTCAGCCAACGGATGGGGAAGAGGTTGTACTGGATAAAGTTGGGCACAAATGACTGGCTGAGGGGTCTGTCTTGCATGGCCCACCCCACTCACCTGGACATGTGATTCTGCAGTTTCTCCCCCACCCCCCCACCCCACCTTCTCTTTACAGAACATGATCATTCTGCAAGGCAGATGAGCTGCCAGGGTGGAGAGAATTCTAGAAAATCACTTGCTGATAAAGACAGATGGCAGCATTTATCTGTTTGTGTTTCCTTTGCTTTGGGAGAGAGGATGAGGCTTGCTTTTTTAAACATTTTTTGCTCCCCCCGCCCCCCCAAGTTAGCACTTGAACTGAATCCCAGGCAGAAAACAATGGAAATGCCTGAATGAGCTTTGCCCACAGGTGGTAAAGCTCCTAGTCTTGGCTCTGGGCTGGCACCAGCAGCAATAAGAACTAACTGGTATTTTGCTGCTTCCTCCCCCACCCTGTACCCCTTCATCCCAACCCCCTCTCCCTAGAGTCTCACCATTGAGCATTTTATGCCTCAGGGAAGGGATCTTGCAGAAAAGAGAAAGATAGCTCTGCTTGGATTTTCTTAAATTCTGGAGAGGAACTGAGTAACTTTCCAGAACACAAAAACAAGTTATGAAAAATCAAGCCTCCTGCCTCAAGGACTAGAAGTGGATTCTCTCCGCTGCACGCAGGAAGTGGGCTGAATGTGAGAGGAAGTAGGTTAGTGGATAATGTTCTATAGGACATCACTGTAGAAGGTCAAGTGTCCCCTCGCACCTTGTTGGTTACCATGTCAGTAAGATGCCACTAAGGAGCTCTGGTAGCACAACGGCTAAGCACTCCACCGACAATGGTAAGGTCAGCTGCTACTCAGGAGAAAGATGCAGCTGTCTGTTTCTGTAAAGACGACAGTGCTGAAAATCCTCTGGGGCAGTTTTACTTTGTTGCATGAGTTTTGCCCTGTCACACGGAGCTACGGTGAGTTCTACTTAGTCATATGAGTCATCGTGAGGGTTGTTGTAAGTTCTACAGCCACGTAGGTCATAGTGAGGTCTACTGCGACATGGGGGTCACTGTGAGTTCTACCTGTCACACAGGGTCACTGTGAGTCTGAGTTGAATAGGTGGCACCAAACAACAAGAAAAGAAAGGCTCTGGTTGAAGTGTTAGAAGGGGCCGGTGGGGAGCTGTATTCCTACAGCGGGTCCCCACAGACTGGAAGTACACACCCAGTTTCCAGCAAGTGTCCTGGACCCACTGGAGCTAACTCCAATGTCCCCCTTTCACAGTCTCCCAAAGATCTCCACCATCACTGAACCCACCTTCGCCAACACAATTCCTGGTGTAATGTGGTCACTCAATGAACTGGACACTTGAATCAAATAAGGCCTTCTTCTTTCTTCTATTCAAGTCCCAGTCAGCTCAGCCAGCATAATCAAAGAACACTCATGTCCAAGAGCACAGAGAGGATTTCTCAAAAGCCAATCACCCAAACTCAACTCACTGAATCCGGCCAATTTTCTAAATGGCCAGTAGGCGAAGGCTGCCTGCATTGAACATTTCATTTCAGTTACACTATTTTAAGATGACATGTAAACCCCAAACACAATTCTGTTCCCTTCAACTCGATTTCAACTTATAGAAACTCTACAGGACAGAGAAGAACTAACCGGTTTTCAAGGCTGTAAATCTTGTCGAAAACAGACTGCCTCTTTTTTCTCCCATAGATCAACTGATGGGTTTGAACTTCTGACCTTTTTGGTTAGCAGCCAAGCACTTAACACTGTACCATTAAGGATCCTCAAAGGCCCTGTCATTTGTCCCTGCCTTTGTTTCCTGCTGGCAGGTGTCTGTGTGGCTATGAAAGAACCCTGTGAATATCACTTCTATGAACCTGCCTCACATCTCCCATCATTAGGAGATGATCCACAAATGGACAAGATTCCATCATTACACTTTCAAAATGCAAATTTAAAACACATCAAAACCCACTGCTGTTGAATCAATTGCATCTCATAGCAACCCTACAGGATGGAGAGCAGCTACTCCATGGGGTTTACAAGGTGCAAACTTTATGGGCCACAAATCGTGTATCAGGTTGTCATCCTGTGGTGGCTTGTGTGGTGTTGTAATGCTGGAAGCTATGCCACCAGTATTTAAACACCAGCAGGGTCACCACGGTGGACAGGGTTTAGTGGAGCTCCCGGCCTAACACCGACTAGGAAGAAGGAGAGAAGGGTCATTTCTGAATGTAGAGTCACTGAAGAACTTATGAATTACAGAGGACTATTAAAAGATAGTGCCAGAAGATGAGCCCTTCAGGTTGAAACACACTCAAGATACAAGTGGGAAGAGCTGCCTCCTCAAAGCAGAGCTGACCTTAATGACATGGTTGAAACAAAGCCTTCGGGAACCTTCATTTGCTGATGAGGCACAACTCAAAATGAGACAAAGCAGCTGTAAACATCCACTAATAATCGGAAAATGGAATGCATGAAGTATGAATCTAGGAAAAGCGAAAGTTGGCAAAAATTACATGAAATGTATAGGCACTGATATCGTAGGCACTAGTGAACTGGATTGGACTGTAGTGGCCACTGTGAATCAGACTGGTTTACTCCACTTTGTATGTTTTGTTTTGCTAAGTGTTGTCAAGTCAGATGTGACCCATAGCAAACCTGTATATGGTTTCCAAGGAGCGGCTGGTGAGCTTGAACCACCAACCTTGTATTTCAAACTGACTTCATAGGCCAGCGCATTAGCCCACAGCATCACACCAGGTTTGCTTTGTGGGGAATGACAAACTGAAGAGGAAAAGCATCACACGGCTATTCAAAAAGAAAAGTTTAAGATCTATCTTGAAGACAATGCTGTTTGTGATAGGACACAATCCATACGTATACAAGGAAGACCAGTTAATATCACCATTATCCAAATTGATGTACCAATCACTAAAGCCAGTGAGGATGAAATTGGAGAATTCTACCAACTTCTTCAGTTTGAAATTGATCAAATATACATTTAAGATGCATTGACAACTACTGGTGATTGGAATCTGAAGGTTGGAAACAAAGAGGAAGGATCAGTATTTGGAAAATATAGCCTTAGTGATAGAAATGATGCTAGAGATCACATGACAAAATTTTGCAATACCAATGACTTCTTCGTTGCAAATACCTTTTTTTTTTTTTTATTAACATCATAAAAGGTGTGATACACCTGGATCTCATCAGATGGAATACACAGATATCAAACTGACTACATCTGTGGGAAGAGACGATGGAAAAACTCCATATTATCAGCCAAGACAAGACCAGGGACTGATTGCGGAATAGACCATCAATTGCTCATATGCAAGTTCAGGATGAAGCTGAAGAAAGATTTTAAAAGTCCACAAAAGCCAAACTATGACCTTGAACACACCCTACCTGAATTTAAATACCATTCCACACAAAAAAAGTTAACGCATTGGACTCTAATGATCAAAGATGAGAAAAGTTATGGGATGAAGTCAAGAACATCATACAGCAAAGAAAACAAAAGGTCATTAAAAGACAAGAAAGAAAGAAAAGACCAAAATGGATGTCAGAAGAGACTCTGAAACTTGTAGAGTGTAGAGCAACTGGAAGAAATGAGTAAGTTAAAGAGTTAAAGAAAAATTTTCAAAGGGAAGCTCAAGAAGGCAAAGTCCGGTATTATAATGAAATGTGCAAAACCCTGGATTTAGAAAGCCAAGGGGAAGCACACACTCAGCATTTTTTAAGCTGAAAGAACAGAAGAAACTGATTCAAGCCTCTATTTGCAATATTGAAGGATTGTATGAGCAGAATCAATGTAAAGAAAACAAAAATCCTCACCACTGGACCAATAAACAACATTCTTATCAATGGAGAAAAGATTGAGGTTGTCAAAGACTTCATCTTCTTAGATCAACTATCAACACTCACGGAAGCAGCAGTCAAGAAATCAAAGGACGTATTGCATTAGGTAAACCTGTTGCACAAGATCTTTTTAAAGTGTTGAAGAGCAAAGATGTCAGCTTGAGGACTAAGGTGCACCTGACCCAAGCCATGGTATTTTCAATAACCTCATATGCAT
>NW_006408799.1:2967867-2996470 GCF_000296735.1 Chrysochloris asiatica | reverse complement strand
TTCTGTTATGCATAGGGTTGCTATGAGTCAGTATCGATTTGATGGCACCTAACAACAATGACAATGGGCAGAATGTTGAATGATGCAGGAAGCAGTAAAAGAAGATGGAAGGACTACAGAGTCACTGTGTCAAACTGAATTGGTTGACACTCAGCCATCTCAAGAGATAACATATGATCAACAGCCAATGGAACTGAAAGAGGAAGTCTAAACAGCAGTGAAGGCATTGGCAAAGAACAAGGCTCTGGGAGGGAATTCAAGGAATACAATAGAAATCTTTCAACAAATTGAGGTGGGACTGGAGGTACTCAGTCAACTATGCAAAGAAATTTGTAAGACAGCTACCTGGCCAACCTATGGGAAGAGATCCATATTTGTGTCCATTCCAAAGAAAGGTGACCTAACAGAATGCAGAAATCATCGAACAATAGCATTAATATCACACACAAGTAAAATTTTGCTACAGATAATTTTTAAATGATTGCAGCAGTACACGGACAAGGAGTTACCAGAAATTCAGATGCGGATGTGGAATGATGAATATCATTGTTGATGTCAGATGGATCGTGACTGAAAGAAACAAATATCAGAATGATGTTTACTTGTGCTTTATTGACTATGCAAAGGCATTCGATTGTGTGGATCATGAAAAGCTATGGACAACATTGTGAAGAATAGTAATTCCAAAGCACTTAATTGTGATAATAAGAACCATGTATATAGTCCAAGAGATAATCATTGATACAGAATAGGGGGGTATAGAATGGTTTTAAATCAGGAAAGGTGTGCATCAGGGTTGTATCCTTTCACCCTATTTATTAAATCTGTATGTTGAGCAAATAATCTGAGAAACTGAGTAATGTGAAGAACAACATGGCATCAGGGTTAAAGGATGACCCCTTACAACCTTCAATATGCAGATGATATAACCTTGCTTTCTGGAAGTGAAGGAGACTTCAAATCCAGGCTTCAGTATGGATTGCACCTCAGTGTAAAGAAAACAAAACTCGTCACAATAGGATCAATAAATGACATCATGATAAATGGAGAAAGGATTGAAGCGGTCAAATTTTGCTTGGATCCATTATCAACAGTAACAGAAGTGTTGTTGTTGTCAGGTGCCATCAAGTTGGTACCGACTCACAGTGACCCTATGCACAGCAGAACGAAACAATGCCTGATCCTGGGCCAACCTCACTATTGCTGCCACGCTTGAGCCCATTGAAGCTGCCACTTTGCCAATCCATCTCACTGGGGGTCTTCCTTTTTTTCTCTGACCCTTCACCTTTACCGAACATGATATCTTTCTCCAACAACTGGTCCCTCCTGACAATATGTCCGAAGTATGAGAGACGAAGTTTGGCCATCTTGGCCTCCAAGGAGCACTCTGGCTGTACTGCTTCCAAAATGGATCTATTGGTTCTTTTGGCAGCCCATGGCACTTTCAATATTCTCCTCCAACACCATAATTCAAAAGCATCAATCCTTCTATAGTCTTCCTTATTCACTGTACAGCTTTCACATGCATATGAGGTTATTGAAAATATCAGGACTTGAGTCAGGTGCACCTTAGTCCTCAAACTGACATCGTGGCTCTTGAACACTTTAAAAAGGTCTTGTGCAGCAGATTTGCCTAATGCAATACATCATTTGAGAAATCAAACGACGTAGTGCATTTGGTAAATCTGCTGCACAAGACCTCCTTAAAGTGTTGAAGAGCCAAGATGTCAGTTTGAGGACTAAACTATGCCTGACCCAAGCCAAGGTGTTTTCAATTGCTTCATAAACATCTGAAAGTTGGATGATGAATAAGCAGACCATAGAAGAACTGATGCATTTGAATCACAGTGTTTACAAGGAATACTGAAAAGACCATAGTCTGGTAGAAGAACAAACAAATCTGCTATGGTGGTAGAAGAACAGCTAGAATTCTTCTTAGAAGCCAGGATAGTGAGACTCCATCTTTAGTACTTTGGACGTATTATCAGGAGGGACCAGTCCTTGGAGAAAGACATCATGTTTGAAAAAGTGAGAGTCAGAAAAAAAGAGGAAGATTCGAACAAGAAGAACCAAACAGCGGTAGCAACTAGGATGGACCGGGATTAGGCAGTGTTTTGTTCCGTTGTGCATAGCGTCACCACGTGTCAGAACCTAGTAAATTGCACCTAACTAACAACAGACTGCCTCATCTTCCCCGTGTAAGTGACTGGTGGGTGTCAATTGCTGAACTTTCAGTTCACTTAAGCACTGTGCTTCCAGGCTTCCTATGAAAAATATATCAACTATACCTACACGACTTTTAAAAAACAAGTAAACCCACACTTAGCCACAAGCCCAGTGACCCCATTTCTCTTTACTGGGTGGAGAATCCAGCGCTAGTGTCTGGCAGTGTGTCAGACCCTGGTGGATTGCAGGTTACTATGCTGCTAGAAGCTATGCGTCTCATAATTGAAATCTCAGCCAAGTCTCTCATGATGGGAAGGTTCCCGCAGAGCCTCCAGACTAACACAGACTAGAATGAAAGGCCTGGTTGTCTCTTTTCAAACACCAGCAATGAACACCCTATGGCTCACCACAGTCTGATCTACAACTGACCATGGTCTTTGTGCAGGACCTGGTAGCATTTTGGGGTTGACTCGACCGGATGGCAGCTAACCACCTACTGAAGGCTCTCATCAGACTGCTCCTCAGAAACCCTATACAGAGTTGCCATGGGTCACAACTGAGTCTACAGCACATAACAACAACAACAACAAAGGCTCGATGGGGAACAAAGGCAATATTTTTTTCTCTTGGTTGTAATTTTTCCCGTCTCTACTTGTGTGGGTCCCAGGTAAGGAAGGAAAGATCTGTCTATTGGGGGGGGGGGGGGACAATTTCAAGACCACCAACAAAGGAGCTCTGGTAGTGTAGTGGTTACGAATCGGGCTATGAAATGTAAGGTCAGCAGTTTGAAACTACCAGCTGCTCCGCGGAAGAAAGATGAGGTGTACTGCTCCCGTAAAGATTTACAGCCTTCGAAACTCTGTACAGGGTCGTTATGAGTCAGAACCGACTCCATGGCACATAACAACAACAACAACAACAACAAAGGTGCAGCATTCCATGTGGGTCAGATACTGACAGGCACCAGATTCCAGGTGCAGGAATCTGAACTTCCTTCCTGCCTGGATTGTCTCCAGGTCTTGCATGGAGAATGTGCTGAATTACTATCTGTAATCGTTAATGGTAATGGTAGAGTTCTGAAGGTCAAAGTCCCAAAACGTAGATCTGATGAATGAACTGCACAGGGCTCTGGGAGCTCGGAAATCCACCCCATTTCTCTTCTTGCTAAGAGTATGCTGTTTAAGGCTTATGTCTGGAATCTCAAGAGAATTGCCTTTTAAATACGTAAATGAACAACAGGCAACAGGCTTCGTGCTCTTGAAACAATAGCATGCAAAAGACAAACAGAGCACAGTACCAATCATGACTGATTTCCCAAAGTAAGACTCTGTTGTTAGCTCAAGTCAAAAATAGATTCCCATTTACAAGTACTTTGTTGTCAGTAAAAATTCATTTTCAGCATGAGTTTGCCTCTCTCCCAACTCAACACATGGCTTCTAAATAGGAAAAGAGCTGTTCTGCTTAAAAATAGCAGCCGCTCCTCTGTTTTCCTCTTTTTTCCCTCCCGTCTTGACTCTACCCATGCCTTCTGGATGAACATTCCTGCTTTGCTGGGGTGGGGAGGGGGCTTCGTTCACAGGCCTGAAGTGCTTCGGACTCCATAGGAGATACAGAGATGCCAAAACATACTGGCTGCACTGTATGCCACATAAAGCAAGGAAGGATGACATGGGAGATGAGAGTGGTCCCTGGGGACTCTGGAGATTCCAAGCAGGCCCCCCACCCCCCAAGAACTGTCAGGAGCTAAGAAAACAGTAAGAAATGCTGGGCTTTGAGGCATAGAAGGACCAACGTGCTTGACTTTTTGCAATGCTGGTAGTGACAATACATTCTGAAAAACTCACAAACGTTCACATCATTTTGAAGACGATGTTGGATTCTGATTTCATGGTGTCCAAAAGGTTGATGTAAAAGAAGTCAAGGATCCTCCAGGTGGGAGGCAGATGCCTGGAGGGAGTCCATCCCTCACTGTTAAGACTGAATTGTGTCAGCTTAAAGGAGCTCTGGTAGCGTAGTGGTTACGAATCGGGCTGCGAATCTTAAGGTCAGCGGTTCGAAACTACCAGCCGCTCCGCGGGAGAAAGATGAGGCTTTCTACTCCCGTAAAGATTTACACCCTCGGAAACCCTGTACAGGGTCGCTATGGGTCGGACCCGACTCAATGGCACTTAACAACAACAACAACAACCTGGACTGTGACCCTTGAATGTGGCAGTTGTGATCTGATGTGATCAGCTTGTTAATTCTAAGATTAAGGTTGGGAATGTTATTGTTGTTGTGAGCTGTTGAGTCGGCAGTGCCTAGTTCTGTGCCATCCTCACAATTGTTATGCTTAAGCCCACTGCTGCTGCCACTGTGCCAATCCATCTCATTGGGGACTTCCTCTTTTTCTCCGACCTTCCACTTTACCAAGCATGATATCCTTCTCTAGGGACTGGTTTCTCCTGATAATATGTCCGGAGGATGATAGACAAAGTATTGTCATCCTGGTCTCCAAGGAGCACTCACAACAGACGGAGACAGTCTGGTTTCATAAAGATTTACTGATGTTAGTTATCACTTCTTCCAGCACAGATCGGTTGGTTCTTTTGGCAGCCCATGGCACTTTCAACATTCCCCTCCAACACCATAACTCAAATGCATCAATTCTTCTATGGTCTTTCTTATTTGCTGCCTACCTTTTATATGCATATGAGGTGACTGAAAACACCACGGTTTGGGTAAAGTGTACATTAATCCTCAAACTGACATCTTGGTTGTTTAACATTCTGTTGCTCTTGAGTCAGCCCCGACTCACAGTGTCCTTGTATAGGGGTCATTGTTGGGTATGAACCACTGACCTTGTGGTTAGCAGTCCAGTGCTTATCCTACAACACTTTAAAGTGGTCTTTTTCAGCATATTTGACTAATACAATGCATCATTTGATTTCTTGGCGGTTCCTCCTGCCATGAGTATTGATTGCGGATTCAAGCAAAATGATGTTTTTGACAACTTCAATGTTTTTGCCATTTATCAGGATGCTACTTATAATGTCCAACAGGATTTTCATTTTCTTTACATTGAGATGCAACCCATCCTGAAGGCTATAGCTTTTGATCTTCATCAGTAAGTATTTCAAGTCCTCTTTGCTTACAGCAAACAAGGTTGCGTCATCTGCATATCACAGGTTGTTCATGAGTCTTCCTCCAATCCTAATACCATATACTTCATAGAATCCAGCTTCTCGGATAACTTGCTCAGGATACAGACTGAATAAGTACAGTGAAAGAACACAACCCTGGCACACACTTTTCCTGACTCCAAGCCATCCAGTGTTCCTTGTTCTGTTTGAACACCTGCCTCTTGGTCTGGGTACAGGTTCCTCACGCTCCATCCTATCACAGCCTCGGTCCAATGTAAGGGGAGTGTTCCTAGAGTGTGGCCTCCAGCATCGTTTATTTCACAGGAATTAAAAGGAGAGAGAAGGGAACTGAGAGGGGGGCGGCCTCAGTGTCACCAAGAAAGAATGGCTGGGGGCAGAGTATGTCCTTCAGACCCCAGTTCCTGTACTGGGAACGTCCTGTTCTTGCTGTTGTTGTTAAATGCTGTCCAGTCACTTTCAACCCATAGCAACCGTAAGAGCCTCTTAGACCCAGGCTAAGATCGATGCCGAGGCACAAGGGGATCGCCACAGAACACCAGGTACACCAATCATGAAAGGCGACAAGTGTATTCCTAGTAAACTGTGAGCCCAAAGAGAGAGGAAGGCCTCCCCTAGAGCTGGCGCTGTGGATTCAAACTTCTCGTCTCCTAAACTGTGAGAGAATTCATTTCTGTTTGTTACTTTGTCACAGCCGTTCCCTTGTGGTATTTCTGTAATGGCAGAACCAGACACCTCCGCCACGCACTTAGCAAAGAATGGACACAAAATTGACTCTTTTCTGAATAATTCAAATTCTCGGTTATGCGTTTGTTACCCTGCTGTGGTCTCATCAATTTTCGATATGCTCTTGACCTCTTTATGTGGTAAACATCTGGCCCTTGAATGGGATTTAGAGAGCCTGTGGTTACTTGCATCTGTGATCTTGCCTAGGGTAATTTTATTTTTTTTTAATGTTCTGTTGTGAATTATGTGATAGTTTACATAGGAGAACATTAGCTTTACATCCATCCATCTGATATAATTTCATTGCCATGGTTACAATCCCCTCCATGCATCATCAGCCAACCAAAGTGTACACCCTGCAAGCGTGCCGCCCAGTCGTCAGCACACAGCCCCTCTCCCTCTCTGGGTCTAGAGTCCCCAGATGCTCCATCTCTCCACGTCATCGTCTCTGCCTTCATCTCTGGCGTCACTGTTTCTCTGGGTAGGCTCCCGTACTCTGCTCTTCTCCCTTGATGGTCCCAGGGGCCTCTGCTCCTGGACTGCAAAGTCAACCACTCCCCTCCTTTTGCTACCAAACATCCACCTTTACATTTCCAACCCTCACAGTCAGTCCTGATAGTAATTATTCACTATTGTACCTCATGAGTGCTATCTCCATCTCCTTTCATCAGTCCCGCCCAGACAGATTGGATACTACTCAGTGGAGATTCTACCTTCCTCCACAGCCTAGGGTAATTTTTGACTTGTCTTTAAAAATAGATTTCAACATTAGTCTATGGTATTTCCAAAATATAAGGAATAAACAAGGGGAATTCAAACAATTCTTAGAAAGACGGAATTAAAAGGTAATGTATTTTTCCACGAGCTTTCTGATGCCCCTCTCTCCCATATGTGCAAGAAAAGATTTATTCAAGCAATCAGACAGAGAGAATCCCTGGGTGGTACAGACTGTTATAACATGCTTGGCTGCTAACCAAAAGGTTGGGGGTTTGAGTCTACCCACAGGAGTCTCAAAAGAAAGGCGGAGAGATTTGCTTCCAGCAAAAAGGCACTGAAAATGCTACAGAACAAACAGTAGACAGGCCTGTAAGGTGACCAATCCCACCAGGAAGGTACATAACCCTCAGAGCAACCCACCATCAGAGATCCAAAGGGCAGTGTTTGTCCAGGGAGGAAGCTCAGAAGGGAGGAGGGTTTAGGAGAGTAGGAGGGATGGAAAATGGCAAACACACAGGACACGTGCTGTCACCTTGTGGGGACAGCAATCCATGCCACCAAACAAAATGTCTATGAATGGAAAACCAATTTGCTTTGTAAACTTTCACCCAAATCACAATGCAAAGTTAACACAAACAAAACAAACCCCGACAAAACCCTAGGGAGCACAGTTCTACTCTGACATGCATGGAGTGTGTGAGAATTGACTCCACAGAACAGGTCTTTCCTGGTGACATAAAGTCTCCGGGGCCAGCATCTGAAGATGCAGAACTCGGTTACTGTCTTCCCTAGAAAAATCACGCCAACGGGCAACACTGGGCTTGTGTCCCTCATGGCAGTGATCGGCCAAAGCTGTCCAGCTGCTGCCCCTCACATGGGCCTTGCCTTCTCTAGGTTCCCAACCTCCTTGATCTGCTGGACACCTGCTTGGTACCGGCTGGATTCTGGAAGCATATGGGTGGATGCCCAGATTAGGTGAGGACACATTCGTCCACCATCTGCAGGTGAACATCCAGGAGGTTGTTTATAGTAACAGCCATGAGAAGATGTTGGACATCTCTTCTCACTTTGTACTGAGGGTGTGGGTGTTGTCCCTGCTGGGTGCAGGGAGGCATAGATGTGAGTAGAGGTTTACTCAGTAGCCAGTCAAAACTTGAGGTCTCATTACTTTCAGACTCACTAAACATGTATTCTAATTCCTAGCTCTGTGTGTAAGAGGAGGCTGAAGGGTCCATTCACTCAGATACAAGAAGATGGATTATATGAAGAAGAAAATGGCATCAGGATTGAAGGAAGACTCATTAACAACCAGTGGTATGCAGATGACACAATCTTGCTTGTTGGAGGTGAAGAGGGTTTGAAGCATTTACTGATAAAGACAACACACAGCCTTTAGTCCAGGTGACATCTCAACACCAAGAAAACAAAAATCCTTAAAACCAGACCAGTAATCTATACGAGGATAAATGGAGAAAAGATTGAAGTTGTCAAGGATTTCATTTTACATGGACCCACAATCAACATCTGTGGAAACAGCAGTGAGTAACTCAAAGGATTTATAGCATTGGGCAAATCAGCAAAGTGTTTAAAGCAAAGATGTCGCTTTGAAGACTAGGGTTGTCAGACCGAAACCATGGACAGTGAATAAAGAAGACCAAAGAAGAGCTGCTGTATGTCAATAATGATGTTGGTGAAAAATACTGACCATGGGCAGTCAGCAGAACAAACACATCTGCTTTAGAAGTATAGCAAGAACGCTCCTTTGAAGTGAAGATGAAGAGACTTCCATTGACTTGTTTTGGGGCGTGTCATAAGGAGGGACCAGTTCCTGGAGAAGGACATCATGTCTGGTAAAGTGAAGGGTCTGTGAAAAACAGGAAGACCCCCAACGAGATGGACTGACAGTGGCTGCAACAATGGTCTCAAACATGGCACTGCCAGTGAGGATGGTGAGGAACTGGGCTAGGTTCCATTCTGACTATACTGAGATGCAAAGGCCCCTAACAGCAATAACATGACCTGCAGGGGCCCCAACTGATGGCTTGGGGAGGACAGAGGATTCCTTCTTTGGAGTCTCTCCTGAATTTGGACATAGTCCCAGCATTCAGACTTTCCTCTGACATGTGGGATGGTGGAGTTCCAGGAGAATGCATCTCTAACTGAAGAAGAAGCAAGGGGGTGGGGGGAGGTGCACGTTGGGGAGAAGAGAAACAGCAGGTGGCGATAATACTTGGACCACAGGAGCTGAACGGACAGGCATCTCTCGTGTCCCTATTTGTATTATTCAGATGATTACTAATACAGGGTTGTCTCTTAGTCGTATCAGATTTTACGGAGGTCTACACGTGACAAATGCTTTAGGCTCATTGTCCTGTTCAATCTTCTCAACTTTGTGAGGTTGCATTACCAGGAAATGGGGTTTCAGAGGTTGACTGATGGTCCAAGTAAGCCTTAAGTTCCGGAGCCAGGACTGGAAACCATCCGATTCCAACACCGCTCCTCTGGTTCTACCACATTCCATTTGCAGAATCTGTCTATGACCACAATTGTCATTAAGAAGCCCTGGTGTTGCTGTGGGGTCCTAACCAAAAGGTCGTCAGTTCAAGTCCACCAGCTACTCCATGGGAGAAAGATGAGGCAGTCTGCTCCTGTAAAGATTTACAGCTCAGAGAACCTATAAGGGGTCACTGTGAGTCAGAATCAACCTAACGGCAGTGGGTTTTATATACTTTCAAAAGCTGAATCAGTAGAACTCTTTAATTACTTCAACTTAATACAAAGATTTAAAATTGTATAAGGTGAAAACTTTTGCAGGAAAAGGAAAGATTTATTTTACACTTTGGGACCTTCCTCACATCTCCTCCCACCTCCCCATATCTTATGTTCTATATATATTTATGCATCCAATTTTCTGTTAGGGCTTTAAAGGGAGAAAATATTCTTCATGCCCCACCCCACCCTGCATACTTTCTGGATTTGATATTCCTTCCTCTGCCCTCCTCCACTTATCCATAGGTACTGGACCCATCATCCACTGATATCAATCATCCTTTAAATATCAGAGACGACCAGTGGTGGGTCAGGGGTAGAATTCTTGCCTTCCACGAGGGAGACTCTGGTTCAACTCTCTGCAAACCCACTTAATGTGCAGCCACTTCAAAGAGAGGGCTGACCATCAACTTCTAAAAACCAGTCAGCAAACTCTGTGGGTCATAATGGACTGAACTGCACCCGATCATGGGGATGGCGTGGGGTCACCAAGAGCTGAGGGCCAAGTAGACAGGCATAGGGCCTTGTAGATAATAGCTCAGTTTCCGTATTGGTTGAAGAGTTTCCAAGAAGTAAAACCAAAGGGAGCCTGGCTTTTAGAGCTGTGTTCCCATCTCCACATCTCTTCTCCATGTTGCTGCTGTTGTTAGGCGCCGTCGAGTTGGTACTCAATCATAGTGAACGAACCAATTCTTAGCCTTGCGCCACCCTCACAACTTTTGCTAAGCTTGAGCCCACTGTTGCTGCCACTGTACTAATCCATCTCGTTGGGGTTCTCGCTCTTTTTCACTGACCCTCTTCATATCCTTCTCCAGGAACTGGTCCCTCCTATAATAAGTCCGAAGTATGAAAGATAAAGGATTCTAAGGGTATTCTGATTGTACTTCTTCCAACACAGATTTGTTTGTTCTTCTGGCAGGCCATGGTACCTCTTCTCCATGGATGGGGTTATGGGCCAAAGTATGAGGACACCACTCATCTGAGGATGTGTTTCCTGTGTGGAACGAGGCCAAACATCAGTCTCCCTGGAGAAGGGTGTCCTTTTCTCCTCCCAGTCCACATCCAAGGGAAGAACTGCTGTCTATCCACTGGCATGGAGAGATGACATCTCCAATCCACACACCCTAACAATACGTCCTTCATCAAACCCAGGAACAGAACAAAACAAAAATAAACAATAAACAAACCAAGTGTCAGGGAGTCAATACCAACACATAGCAAGACTTGCAGCAAAGCCTACGGAACAGAATGGAACTGCCTCAAAGGGTTTCCAAGCGGTACGTCCTTCTTCCGTGGGTTTGAACCGTCCGCATTTCTGTTGCCATTGTAACCACTGTGCCACCAGGGCTCCTCCAACCACAGGAAAAGCCTGTTGAATTTCCAGCACAACATGCTTGAAACAAAAAGTATGAAGAAAGCATTTATGAAATACCTTGAAAGTCAATTAATTTAAAGTAATTTCATTTTCTTGACAATTATCCACACTGTTTATCTCAACTCCTCCTGAGTCTAATTCTAATTTTAGTGACACAGACTTTCAAAGCATTGAGCCCCATGTAATTACCATGCCCAGGGGAGATAGCTGCTCTTTGGTTTTATCTGTGTTCCCTGCACACGGGATTAAGGCAATTTCTTCATAAATCGTCTGTAGGGTTATCTTTCCTTCCTTCTTTTCTCCTACTTTTGCTTCCCTTTTCTGCATTTTCACTTTCTGCTCTTCTCTCCTTCCTTGTTTTGTTTAAGTAGCCAAGAAGTAAGGACCACTACAAAGCCGGGCTCCTTCCCTAGTATCTAGGCTTCCCCTCCTCCTCCTTTCCCTCTGGGCTGTACAAATAAATCATTTCTTTCAAGTTGATATTTTGTCAACTTGGAAGTAGAGTGTGGAGCATATTCTTATATTTGTCAAAAATCTGACTTTAACTGTCTGGGTATAGAAAATAAATACCACTCGGTATGAATAACTAATCACTTCTTAAAAGACCTCCTCCCCTAGTTTGCTGAATCTGTTCTGAAATCTAAAAGCCCAATGCCATTATAGATGAAGATACACTTTTGATTTATTTTTGTTTTTGTTTGTAAAGTTGTTTTCTTTTTTGCCTTGATGGCACTTAACAACAACAACAACAACAACAAACACACAAGTAGTTTAGTAGTTTGCTGTTTGTGGGAGGTTTTATTCAAGAATACAGATTTTCTTTGTTTATTCCCTATATGGTTAATGACGTTACTCTTGGAAGTTCCTTAAGGATCAAGTTTTGGTATGTATGCTTTCATCTCACACCCCATTGTTTCTCTTCAAAAAAGCAAAAAGAAAAGAAAACAGCAGACATGATGAACGCTTGTTCTAGCTCATGGACTATCTGAGGTGGAGATGGGGACTTAGATATGAATGTTCTCAGTTTATAAAGCTCTTCCATTACAGTGGGAGAAACAGACACCTAGAGACTTCATGTGATGAAGCTAACACACGGTGTAGCGTAGCAAAGTATCCAGTGTCTCATCTAGTCATAGTCTGGAGCTCCCAACAAACAACGTCTCTGCCCTGCTCGGTCTGGGGGAGAGAAGGTGGGAGAAGATACTGATAGGATGACACTGAATTCAGCTGTGGATGTCAGCAGAGTTGACTGTAACTGTGAAAACTTGGAACTGTAGCCTGGGTATCACATGAGTCATCTCAGAAACAGAAAGTGGGAACTCACTACCATTAAGAAGAAAGAGTCAGGAACAGAGCACATCCTTTGGACCCCGAGATCCCTGCACATTGAATTCCTCGACCCTGGGACAGGAAGCTGTGACACGGGAGGGGTGGCCGAGGAGCAGCAGCAACAGAATCAAGAGCCAGAGCCCCAGACAGAATAGCGGGCTCCCAGCCCATGGAGCCAGTGAAACTGAGGGACTGTGGGCAGGAGGCTTGCTTGCAGAGTGGGGTGCATCCAGGAATGTATGTGGGGGAGTGAGGTTTGTTGACCCACGATCTAGAGTTGAGTGTTTGCAGATTCTGGCTTCTGGGGGAATGGTGTGTCCTCTGGGCATTTACCAGCAGCTGACTGGGATAACTGTGCCCTGAGCATTTCTAACACCAAGCTGTAACCTGTTGTCTTAGGCTTGCTTTTCTAGAGAAGCAAAACCACACACGTGTGTGTGTATGTATGTATGTATATTGTTGTCGTTAAGTGCCATAGAGTCATCAGCTAGATTAGAGTTCTCCTACAAAATAAAAAGAATGTTTCAGATAAATGTAACCATGCAATTTTTGTTGCGGTTAGTCATCAAATAATTTCCAACTCATAGCCACCCTGTATAGGGTTTCCAAGGAGTAGTTGGTGAGCTTCAACTGCCGACCTTGTAGTCCAGCATATTAACCCAGAGTTCTACACCAAGACTCCATGATATAAGTTCATTATCAAGGAAATGGCTTACAATTGCAGAGTCCCGGGTCCCCAGGAGCGAGAGAGAATCTTTCCCACATGTCCATTATATTGGGGGTGGTCTACAACCCTAAAGGAAGCAGGCCTTCAATTGATCAGCTGCTCATAGCCACTCATCGCAGAATGAACTCTGCCTGTATTAGTTTTCATCTCTATGTGAATAAGCACATCTCAACATCTTAGTCAGGTGACACAGAACCCT
Organism: Chrysochloris asiatica; assembly: GCF_000296735.1. Classification (NCBI taxonomy): domain Eukaryota; kingdom Metazoa; phylum Chordata; class Mammalia; order Afrosoricida; family Chrysochloridae; genus Chrysochloris; species Chrysochloris asiatica. Next base: position 2,983,322 of record NW_006408799.1, on the reverse strand, counting down.
AACCATTATACCTGTGAACTTCCCTAACAAACCCCATGACTGTGAGGATGGTGTTTGAGTTCTGTGTGTCCACTGCAATGGATTATTGGACCCAACAGAGAAGGAGAGACAATGCTTGAAAGGAATGGTTGGTGTGTTTTTTTGTTTTTTTTTTTTTTTTTTACACAAGGCAACCAAGTTTGTTGCTTTTGACCATGTTATTGCTAGGTGCCATTGAGTCAGTTCCGACTCATAGTGACCCTATGCACAGCAGAGAAAACACACAACAAAACACTGCTTGGTGCCGTGACATTCTCACAACTGATGTTGTGTTTGAACCCATTTGCTGCTGCCGCTATGTCAGTCCATCTCCTTGGAGATGTTCCTTTTGCTCAATGACCCTCAACTCTACCAAGCATGGCGTCCATCTCCAGGGGTGGTTTTGAGCATACATATCAGTTGCCATGAAGTGACTTTCAGTTTACGTCAAGCACATGTGTGGAGAGTCAAACTTTCCTGAGTATTTTCCTAAGCAGATAGTTAGGTCTGTCTCTTTCAAGGTACCTTTGGTGGGTTCACACCGCCAACATCCCAGTTAGTTGTTGAGAGCTGAACTGTTTAAGTCAACTAGGGAATCCTACTAAGCAAACACATTTGACTGTGTTGATTTAAACAAACTATGACGAATATTGTGAAGAATGGGAGTTCCAGAACACTTAATTGTGCTCAGGTGGAACTTGCTCATAGACTAAGAGGCTGTCAGTCATTCAAACAGAACACATGGATACAGTGTGGTTTAAAATCAGGAAAAGCGTGCACCAGAGTTGTACCTTTTCACCATACTTATTCAATCTGTACGCTGAGCAAATCATCTGAGAAATTGGATTATATGAAGAAGGGGATACCATCAGAATAGGAGGGAGACTCACTAACAACCTTTGATATGTCGATGACACAACCTTGCTTGCTGAAAGCAAAGAGACCTTGAAAAACTTACTGATGAAGATCAAACACTACAGTCTTTGGAATGAACCTCAATGTCAAGAAAACACACACAATTCCTCAAAACTGATAACAGTCAACAAAACCATGACAAATAGAGAAAAGATTGAAGCTGTCAAGGATCTCATTTTATTTGGATGCACAATCAACACTCACGGAAGCAGCAGTCAAGAAATTCAACAATGTATTATTTGGACCCAACCTGCTGCCAAATGCCTCTTTTAAAGTATTCAAGAACACAGATGTCACTTTGATCAGTAAGGTGGAGACTCACAGTCATCAGCTGCTTCACTTCTCTGTCCTACAATACAGCCAGGGATTTATGGAGACTCAAAGAGGGACCCACTCCCAGCCACAGGACCACGTCTGTTTTTGTAACCAACTTTGATTGGAGCACAACTTCAACATTGCCACCTGCTTTAGTGTTATGACAACAGAGATGGGCACTTATGACTAGTGGATCGTATCTAGTATCTATTACCCTTTTACAAAAAGAGCTTGTTAATTCAGACCCTAGAGGATGATTTCAAAATTGAAGAAAGCACACCGTTGCATTATCCTTAAGTTTTCATATTTCACTGCCCAAAGTATCACATCATTTTTCAAGAAACTATAAAAGAATATTCGCAGCCTCATCTTCCATGTGCTTTTAACCTTCCATTCAATGCACTTCAGAAAGGAGCATTGTTCATGCAGCATGGATGGACGGGAAGGGATTTCACAATTATGAAATGATTCACAAGAGGAACGCACAGAGAAAGTCAGAAGCGCATGATGAAACCAAAACACTGCCAAGGAGTTGATTCTGAGTCACAGCCATGCTAAAGGACAGGGAGAGCTGATCTGTGGGGTTCCACGGTTGTAATGTTGATGAAATGTGTCTCTCTCCTTCAGAATGGCTGGTGAGTTTGAACCACTGACCTTTTGGTGGGCAGCCAGACGGTGCTTAACCACTGTGCCAGTGGACCTCCTTCAGATGCACTTTGTTGTTGTTAAGTACTGTCAAGTCGGTTCTGACTCACAGTGATCATGTGTAGGATGATTTCCGGGGAACCAATGATGAGTTTGACCTGCCAACCTCGTGGTTCCAACCTTGTGGTCCAGCACTTATCTTACAGCACCACACCAGGGCTCCAGAAGCATAAGAGGCCCTTATGATGTTGGTACAATTGATGGATAAATGAAACCTCAAGATTCATCTTCAGGTGGTGTTCTAGAATGTCCTCAAACTCAAAAATCAACCAGTGAGCAAAGACATCCAGTAAGCCACTCAACACAAGTGACTGAAGCCATTGCTTTGAAAGAAACCACAATGTTCCTTCTGCTATGTCCTCTCAGCTGGCTGTGATGTCTGCATGTCCCATTTTGTTAATGTTTCAGAGTGGACAAATGCTAAAGGCAGGTGTGTACACAGAGGTGACTGGAAAGAAATGAGGCGGGGGGGGAAATGGATGGGCTCTTTAGAATTGCTGTTTGTAAGTATAAAAATGAAAATGGTTTGCAAATTATAGAGCAAAGACGATGGTTGTCCTCTCCCAAAATGATGAGCCGTGAAAGGTTTTAGAAAATTACTTCAAGTCTGGTGTTTTGGTTACGCAAGCATACGGGGGAAGCAGAATAGTGATAAAGTAGGTCAGCCCTGCTTGTTAATATTGTGTGTGTTCAGCTGAAGAATTACAGGAAATATTTTGGATGCAAAGTGTTTGTAATATTTAACATAACTTGTCACATTAGGATAAAGATTAGCCTTGGTTTTCGGCAAAAAAACACCACAAAAGCACACACACACAAAAACCAGGGGATTTAGAAAGTAATTTTAGATTCGTTTTCTTAAGTTGAGAGGTATAAGAATTTACCTAAATATAAACAATACCAGAATTTTTAAGAGCACTAGCGGATCCTCTTTACGTTTATTTATTACAATTACAAAGGCTGTTTAAATACCTGGGAGAGAGCTTTACTTGTTAATTAGCTGGAATCATTGCTTAAAAGGAATCAAATATATTACATTTATGAAGGTTTTTGGAAATATTTAAAGGAGTTTAATTCACTAACTTATTAAAACTTCCTCTTAAAATTGTTATAAAGTATAATTTTATAAATAGAATGCTAACATCTCTTGGTTGAACTTCAAGACTTAAGATACATATAAATTATGCATCGTTTACAAAAGTACAGAAACAAAACAGACCGTGATCCATAGCCTCTTCTCTGGTTGGACCACACCGTTAAGTCATAGGCAGCTTGAAGAACAATTATCAGGGGACGCACAGGGGGCTTCTGTGATGTTTGGGTGGCAGCCAGGCTAGTGAGTTTCTGGCTCTGAGTTTGGAGAGCCCACCCCAGTCTGGAGGGCTCTTTAGGGCATAGTTCTGCCTGAGACAAGTGTGAAACACAGCAAGTTCCATAGCAAATAACATTTACGCAACTTGACATGACATACCTGGCACACGTCTGTCAAGGCGCTGTACTGTGGAGGTTGGTGTGTCGCAGCGGTGCTGGAAGATGTTGATGCTCCTGTGAGTGTCATTGAGTCGGTTCTGACTCAGAATGACACACTGCTTGGTCCTGTGTCCACCTCACAATTGTTATATTTGAGGCCACTGTTGCAGCCACTGTGTCCATCCATCTCACTGAGAGTCTGCCTCTTTCTTGCTGACCCTCCGCTTTACCAAGAATGATGCCCTTCACCAGGACTGGTCCCTCCTGACAACATGTCCAAAGTACATGAGACCAAGTCTTGTCACACTCACTTCTAAGCAGCATCTGGCTGCATTTCTTCCAAGGTAGATTGGTTTGTTTTTCCAAAAGCTATGCTACTGGTATAATCAAATACCAACAATGTCCCTCATGGTGGGCAGAATTCAGAGGTGTTTCTGGAGTATGACAAACTAGAAAGATAGACCTGGAGACCTAACTGTGAAAATAAGTCAACAGAAGGCCATTGTTGTTGTTACATGCCGAGTCGATTCTGATTCATAGTGAGTGACCTTATGCACAACAGAACAAAACACTGTCCAGTCCTGTACCATCTGACAACTATTGTTAACTTTGAGACCATTGCTGCAGCCACTGCACCAACTCATCTTGTTGGGGGTCTTCTTCTTTCTCACTGACCTTCCACTTTACCAACAAGATGCCCTTCTCCATGGACTGGTTCCTCCTGATAGCATGCCTGAAGTATGAGACACAAAGTCCTGCCATCCTGGCTTCCAAGGAGCACTCTGGCTGTACTTTTTCCAACTAAGATTTGTTCATTCTTCCGGCAGTCCAGGATACTTTTAACATTTTTCTTCAACACCATAACTCAAATGCATCAGTTCTTTTGTGGGCTTCCTTATTCACTGTCCAGCTTTCGCATGGATATGAGGTTACTGAAAATGCCATGGCTTAGGTGAGGTGCACCTTAGTCCTCAAGCTGACATCTTTGCTCTTCAACACTTTGAAGACGTCTTCTGCAGCAGATTTGCCTAATGCAATAGGTCATTTGATTTCTTGACTGCTGCTCCCATGAGTGTCGATAGTGGATCCAACTTCAACCTTTTCTCCACTGATTATGATGTTATTTATTGGTCCAGTGGGGAGGATTTTTGGTTTCTTTACATTGAGGGGCAACTCATACTGAAGGCTGTGCTCTTTGATCTTCATCAGTATTTTAAGTCCTCTTTACTTTCTGCAAGCAAGGTTGTATCATCGGCATGTCATAGGTTGTTAATGAGTCTTCCTCCAATTCTGATGCCATGTTATTCTTCATATAGTCCAGCTTCTTGGATTATTTAATGCAAACTGAATAAGTATAGAGAAAGAATACAACCCTGGCACACACTTTCCTGATTTAAAGCCATTCATGAAGCGCTGTGGACTACAACAAATATCGTCTGATATAGCACCCAAAGAGAAACACCCTATGTTGGCAGACACTCAAACCAATACACAGTGACTACAGCAATGAACTTCAACATAACAATGATCGTGATGGTACCAGAGGACTGGGCCATGTTTATTCTGTTGTGTGTGTGGTTGGCACGAGTCAGCGCTGAGTTGCCACCAGTTAACAACAGCACAACACATACACCCACATGCCATCATTGGGTCCTTTTCATAGTTACCCCCGAAGGCCACATTGAAAAACAGTACTGGGGGAACCTATAACAGGCTTGAGGACAGTGGTGACGGGAACTGAGACCGAGGGTGAACCTGACTATGGGAGAGGGCCCTGGCAGGGGTGGTGATGCACCATTGATAGTGACCCCATAGAGGGTTTCCAAGGCTGGAAATCTTTACAGGAGCAGAAAGTCTCATCTTTCTCTCAAGGAGTGGCTGGTAGATTCAAACTGCTGACCTTGAGATTTGTAGTCCAATACATAATCCAGGACGCTATCAGGACTCCTTATGAGAGAGGACTCTGGATGGATGGACAATGGTCATGCTGCAAAGTAAGGAAGGTAGTTAGTTACCTGAACTCTTGATAACTAAGTTTCAAAAGAAAGTACCACCTTAAAAAAACCCAAGGGAAACCAAGCCAAACACGATTCTGATCTGATTCCTTTTGGCCATAGATGCAGTTTTCTTATCACAATGGCTACATACATGGTATGAAATCACTCAGAGCGGTCCATCATCAATTGAAATCAAGTTTCTTAGTAGCCATGGGTTTTCAAATCTTCTCGCTCATGTCCCCCTTTAGGAGCATCTCAGAGACACTGAGTAGGAGCGCTAATCTACAAGGGTGACGAGAGGTTTGATTTTCAGTTGTGTGTCTGCTGCTATCAAGTCCATTCCAATCTTAGCAACCCCAAACACAACAGGACAAACCACTGCCCGGTCCACCACCACGCTCACCATCGTTGTCATGTTTCAGCCCATTGCTGCGGCCACTGTGCCAATACATCTCATGGAGTGCTCCCTCTTTTGTGTTTTCTACTTGACCAAGCATGATGTCCTTCTCCAGGCTGGACCCTCCTGACAACATGACCAAAGTATCTGAGCCCAGGTCTCGCCATCCTGACATCTAAGGAACAATCTGGTTGTACTTCTTCCAACACAGATGTGTCCGTTCTTCTGGCTGCTGTTGGCGTGTGTGGTTGAGTTTGTTCTGAGAGTGGCTTTGTTTCTGGGAGTGGCTGGTTAGCAGTCCAGTGCTTATTCTACAGCGCCACACACCAGGGCTCAAGTTCTTCTGGCCAAACATTGTATATTTAATATTCTTTGTCAACATGAACTCAAAGGCTAATTTATAGGTCAGACTGAATTTTCTGTTTCTAAGATGTTTTCACTTGTTTCTCAAATAGAGGTCACATATTGAGAGACATTAGCGGCCTCCTCATTCAGGTAAGCAACTAATTACTGGATCTTCCTGTTCATTCACATCATTAAAGGATATTCGGCTTTGATAGGACTGAGGTGCTACATTCTGTCCTTTACGTCTGTTCTCTAGGGTAAGCGGCAAAGCTGTCCATGGAGGGGAAACTTCCTTGCTTACAAGGCAGAGCCAGCACTGAATGAAGACCCCTAATTGGAACAAATCCCCCGTCTTCACTGAGTGGATTCCAATGTGGGACTCAGAAAGCAATAAATCCCTCTGTGACACATTGAATTGTGTGCCCCTCACCACCCAAATGTGTGTTGTCAACCCTCAGCCCGCTACGTGGGGAAAGGACTCCTGGTGGTACTGTGGGTTCAGCATTGTCAGCTAACCACAGGCCAGTGGTTCAAACCCACCAGCTGCTCCTTGGCAGAAAGATGAGGTAGTCTATATGACTATAAAGGTTTACAGTCTTGGAAACAGTCTATCCTGTCCTGTTGTTGTTGTTAAGTGCCACCAAGTCAGTTCCACAGTGCCACACCAGAGGTCCTCCAGGGCCCTGGCTGTTGTGAAGTGTGGTCAAGTTGATTCCGACTCATAAGGCCACTGTATAGGGCTTCCAAGGAGCAGCTGGTGATGTTGAACTGACGACCTTGTGTCTCAGAGTCCAGGGCAGATCCTACAGAACTGTAGCAGGAGTCCTACAGGGTCACTGTAAGTAGGAATTGATGGCAGTGGGCAATGGGAAGGTACTCTGGGAGCTGAGTAGTTAAATGCTTAACACTCTTGAAAGATCGGTGGTTCGAACCCATTGGCTGCTCTGTAGAAGAAAGACCTGGGAATGTGCTCCCATAAAGGTGAGGAACTAGAGGGCCCGTGGGGAGTCCTGCTCAGTCAGACTGGACTGGTGGGCTCACCACCAGCAGAACAGCACAGACACCTCACGGTGCAGTCCCACCGCAGACAGGCCTCTTTGTAAGGTCTGTGAGGCCGTATCATGTAGGAATTTGAGGCCACGAAAAGAGCAGGTGAGGCATGAAACAAGAATGAATGGGGAAAAGAGATAAGCCTGGTGGAAGTTTCCAAGGAACACTGAGAAGAAGGTTCTAGAAGCTGGGATAAAGTCCTTGCTTCAGCTTCTAGAACTCAGGGCACCTGACCCCAGAGCAGCGGCCTGAATTCAGCCCTCTTTGGACTCCTGATGTGGCACTATAGGATCAGCACTGGACTTGGAACCAGAAGGTTGGTGGTTCAAACCCACCAGTTGCTCCTTAGAAACCCTATACAGGGTCACTATGAGTTGAGACCAACTTGACAGCACTTCACAACAACAAAACAAATTGTGAGCGACTAAATCTCTGCTTGTGAGTGCCATCCCCTTGTGGTATTTCTTCTATAGTAGCACTAAGAAACGGAGGCATAGTGGTGCAGTGCTTAAGCACATGTCAGCTAACCCAAAGGTTGGTGGTGATTCTAACCTACCCAGGGGCTCGGCAGGAGAAAGACCTTGTAGAAAGATATATCACAGCTGCCAAGACCACCCTATGGGGCAGATCTCGCTGTCACGTCGACTCGAGGACACCCAACAAGAAGAAACAGACGTGCCATCCCTGTGTGAACGCCTCTGACACCCAGGCAGCCAGCCCACCCCCATCACCTGCTGCTGCAGAAGGTGCGGCTTGGATCTATTTTAGGACACGTTTTCCACCGCGCTCAGACTGGGGCTTCCGGGCTGGTTCTTGGAGACCAATTTCAGCTTCTGCACAATTTCTTTAAGTGCTACCTGCCCCCGGCCGGATAATGGGTTTGGGTAATTACAGCTGACATTGTAGCAGCTTTCAATTTTAAGCATGTGGGGAAAAGCCACCAAAGGACCAAGCTGCGACTTATCTTGTCAACGGATTTTTATCCTCCGCCATTATCACCTGTAAGTGGGCTTTCCGGTAATTCAGAGGACAGCTGGGGAGGGGGGAAGATTGTCCCCCTTACTCAAGAACAGGCTCGAATCAAAGCTCAGGCTGGGACCACAGCATGGCCAGGTCGAGAGCATCTATGATGCTTGTCGTGAACGAAGAGAGGCCCCTGGGATCTGCTCTATTCTCTCCTTCCTAGCCTTGGCAGCTGCCCACAATGCTTGATGTCTGTTGGAGAAAGGTCATTTCGGATAAAGAATGCCCTGTAAGTGTAAATCCGTGTTGGCTTGGAACCTTTGGATAGGGTGGTTACAATATGAGTAGTTCTATGACGAACTGCAAGGTCAGCAGTTCAAACCCACCAGGCGCTCCCTGGAAACCCTGTACAGGATCAATATGAGTCAGAACTGAGTCAACAGCAAAGAGTAACAAGAGTAATGCTACTGTAGGATAAGCATATGACTGCTAAGCACAAGGTTGCTGGTTCAAACCCACCAGCAGACATGCAGGAGAAAGATGAGGCTTTTTGCACCCACAAAGGTTTACAGTCTCAGAACCCCTATACAAGTAAGGTGGTTATGTTTCAGAACCAACTTGATGGGAGTGGACTTGGTTTGGGTCAGCGTGGCTGTGATTCTGGAAGCTCTATCACCGGTATCTTTTTTTTTCTTTTTAGAAGGTCCTCCTTTATTCTTTCTCCACCCAACAACAACTTATACAGATATCACAGCAATATCTTAGTTATATACACAAATCTGTAACCTTAAAACTACAGTCTTCACTTATTAGTACCAGCAAAATAACTAACTGAGATAAGGATCCCCCAAACAGAGGGCCACATACAAGTTATACTAAAAGACAATTTTGAACTCATATTTAAGTGGAACACTGGTTATTTGTAAAGTTTCCATATTCTTATAGAACAAAATCGAAGTAAGAAAAGGAGAAGTGTTTTTCTTTTAAATTTAGCGCATGTTTTTGGGATATTGAAGCCAAACCTGTAACAAGATTTATAACATTTATGCAAGCTCTCATGACATTTGAGTATATTCACATCTGGTCACATAGCTGCTCATTACATTTTCCAAAAACAATCCAAACGTAAAAAGATTTAAACTAGACGAAAGGATAGTGATATGCCAATAGAAAAGTGATTAACATGGGGGTGGGGATTATTTTTTTGGCGTTTTATAATAGCGTAAAGCAAATGAACCACCGGTATCTTAAATACCAGTTACCCCTGGTGGGCAGGTTCAGCTCAGCTTCCAGACAACAGACTAGGAAGGAAAGGCGGGCTACTTCTCAAAGGTTGTTGTTGTTGTTGTTAGGTGCCATCAGGTTGGTACTGACTCATAGCAACCCTACACACAACAGAACGAAACACTGCCCGATCCTGGGTCAACCCCACAATCTTTGCTACGTTTGAGCCCATTGATGCTGCCACTGTGCCAATCCATCTCATTGAGGGTCTTCCTCTTTTCCTCTGACCAAACATGATAACTTTCTCCTGTGACTGGTCCCTCCTGACAATATGTCTGAAGTATGAGAGATGAAGTCTGCCATCCTGCATTGTCACTCATAAAACAACCTTATGAAGAGCAGATGAACCTTTTCAGGCGCAGTGCTGGGAGATGAACTGCACAGAACAGAAAGCACTCAAAAGGCACAGTGACTGCAACACAGCTCAGACACAACGACAACCATGAGGACGTCGCAGTGCAGAGCAGCGCTTTGTTCTGTTGTTCGCAGGGTCGCTATGAGTCAGAGAAGAGTCAAAGGCACCTAGCAATGACAACAGTCATTTGTGATGCAAGACACTTTCTAATCTCTGACACAGACTCTCCTATCTAATCTCCTCAGCCCTATGATGTAATCAAGGAGCTCTGATAGTGTAGTGGTTACAAATCGGGCTGCAAATCTTAAGGTCAGCAGTTCGAAACTACCAGCTGTTCCACGGGAGAAAGATGAGGCTTTCTGCTCATGTAAAGATTTACAGCCTCAGAAGCCCTGTACGGGGTTGCTATGAGTTGGAACTGACTCCATGGCACATAACCAACCAACCATGATGCAGTCAGAGGGAGTTCTGGTAGAATAGTGGTTATGAGTTGAACTGCTAACCACAAGGTCAGCAGTTCAAAACTACCAGCCATTCCATGGGAGAAAGATGAGGCTTTCTGCTCCTGTAAAGATTTACAGCCTTGGAAACGCTATACAGGGTCGCTATGAGTTGAACCCGGCTCCGTGGCATATAACCACCACCACCATAATGTTGTCAGAATCCTGGTGTGGCATCGTAGGCTCAGCACTGGACAGCTAACCACAAAGTTGGTGGTTCAAACCCACCAGCCTCTCCTTGGTAACCCTATACAGAGTCACTATGTGTCAGAATCAACTCCACAGCAGTTAACAACATGCCATAGTTATAACTGAGGTCTGTATTTGACAGCCTCCGCTCATTTGTCAGTGTGTCGTACTGTGATGACTTGTGCATTGTTGGGAGACTGGAAGTTAGGTCACCAGTATTTCAAACACCAGCAGGGTCACCTGTGGTGGACAGGTTTCAGCGGAGCTCCCAAAGTAAAATGGATCTACTTGTGGAACATCACCACGGACAGTCCTGTGGAGCCCAGCAGAAAACACTGCCTCTCGGGTGCTGGAAGGTGAGCTCCCCGGGCTGGAACGTGCTCAGTATACATTTGTGCCCGATGACTGTGAAGACGGGGTAGGCCCAGGTATCATTTCATTCTGCAGCAGGATGTGTGCTAACTCGGTGGTAACCAATAACAACACAATCCTTCACTGCTGAAGGCTTTTCCCTTGTGGGCTTCATGATTTCATAGCTCATAAGACTCAAAACCAGGATTTGAACACAGAGCACCAGAGCACACACCAGCTTGTACAGTGAAACCTCGCCCAAGCTTATATACATCACGTCAGCCTTTCTACAGTTGTCCTCACGTGGAGTTTGGCTCGGGGGAGGGCAGTGCTCAGACCCACCTGTCCACCCCCACCACCAGTGTAGGGTCCAGTCTGCAGTTCCAAAGCTGTCCTGGGGCAATCTTCTAAAGGTGACTATGACATCGGCTAATCTTCAGGGTGACAGAAGTCGTTGGGTTACCGATGTTTCTAGGTGGACCTGGGAACCATGATGCCACCTGACCACAAAAAGAGAGGTGCGTCTCAACTTTCCATGAATTTCATTCATCTTGGTTGTTGTTGACAGTAAGCAGAGCAGAACAGAGACCCATTCACCAGTTCCTGCCTGTACCATTTAGTGGTGTGGATGACATTCTTTAAGTCCTATAACCGATCCTACCTTCCTTTTCTGAGTTGTTCCTCTCCCTTTAACTTTCCCTTTCCCTGTCCCTGAAGTTTCTTATCTAACTGTTCCATTTGCTGTTGGTGATTTGATGCCATGTAAAAGCACAATGCTGAAGAAATACATTCTTTACAGGCCAAGAACTAACATCTAAATTCAGTGTTGAATAGTGTTTAGCCCATTCATGAAACAAACTCAACATAATTCTTGACACATCTGTATATTACAACAACCAGGATCAGATGACAAAGAAAATCAGTGCTAACCACTTGGATAAGACTAAAACCACTTACAAAGGAGAAAGACTGTGTGTGAGCTCATGTAGGAAAACACAATTCCCAGCATACAGGAAAAAGAGCTAATCCTCCGTAAGGGATTTGCACAGTCTGCGGTGGATGCATTTGAGTCCACCTTACCCCTGAGCACATCTACTCTCGATGTATTTGAACTGCATTTGACATCATCCCTACAACTGCGACCAAGCAGCCACGCTTGAATAGACGCAGATGGATAGAGTTTTCTCAAGCATGTTCTTGACTGAAGTTCTCCCACAGCGCTACGTGAGCTTCTAGAAATGCAAACATTTCACACACCGACTGGTCCCATGAGCTACCCCGGCAATGTGTGAGGTGGCTTGCCACAAATCAAGCAATCATATAAACACACAGGGACTTGTGACTGTGACCAGGCAACGAGGACAGATGTGAATGCCCCAGGGCCTGGGGCCAGATGTTTCCATGTCGATTGATGCTATTTGTAAAGAAGAAGTCATTTGTCTTACAAATTCTGTCATGCAATCTTCAGCACTGTTTCTACCACCAAGACCTGTTTCTGTTTCTATGCGTGTGTCAGTCTATGTCTATATTATATTTTTATACCACCTACATCTGTATATCATGCATATATCTAAAGCCATATCTATGCTGTTGTTGTGAAATGCCATCGAGTCAGTTCCAACTCATAGTGATCCTGTATAGGGTTACCAAGGAACGGTTCATGGAATGGAACTGCTGATTTCACAGTTAACTTGTGGAACATCACCACGGACAGCCCTGTGGAGCTTATAGATAACCCTCTACCTATACCATCTACATTTCTATCTTTATATCTCGATAGCTTTACCTGCACCTATATTGATGTCCAAGGAGCTCTGGTGGCATAGTGGTTACAAATCAGGCTGCTAACCTCAACATCAACAATTCGAAACTACCAGCAGTTCTGTGGGAAAAAGATGAGGCTTTCTGCTCACGTAAAGATTTACAGCCTCAGAAACCCCGTGCAGGGTCACTATGAGTCGGAACTGACTCCACAGTACTTAACGACAACAACATAGCGATGTTCTGGAAACTTGCTCTATTACCCTGGACCCTGCATCAGGTTGTCAATATCTAACCTCCAGTTCTGAGGAGTTGTCAGATTGTGAGCCAGCAGTGTGCCGTCTGAGCTGCAGTTCTTAGATCCAAGGGTTCCTGCGGCTAAGAGACTCTGGAGAAGCACTCATCCTGATGAGTCCCACAGACTCGGGACTACAGCGTATACAACCACAAGAGCCATTTCCCTGGGTAAGTCTCTCTCTGTCTCCATAGATCTATCCATCCTGCGATCCTTGCATGCATCCATCCATCCATCTACACCCATGACCACTAACTCACAGTGACTCTCCATAGAGTATCAGAGATGGTAAATCTTTATGGGAACACACAGCTTCATCTTTCTCCCAAAGAGCGATTGATGGGTTTGAATCACTGACCTTTCAGTTAGCAATAGTTTTATGGCACAGTGTCACCAGGGTTCTTTCTCTCTGTCCCTACCTGCCTTCCTCTCTATACATACACACACACACACACATATACATACACACACACACACACACACACATACATATACACACATGCATACATACATACACATACAGACACACAGACATACACACGTACATACATGCACATACACATATGCATACACATACATGCATACACACACATATATACATATATTTGTGTGTGTGTGTCTATGGACTCCTGGTGTGGTGCTGAACCATCAATACTGGACTGTGAACCAAAAGGTTGGTGATTCAAACCCACAGTCTGCTCCTCAGAAACACATATAGGGTCGCTATGAGTCAGAATCAAATCGATGGCACTGATCAACAACATAAATATAAGTATATCGAGATCTAGATCTATATATGTATTTCACTGGGTTTCCTTTTTAAGAGATGTCAGCCTCACGCAGACACGATGCTAGGTAGAGTGAAGGTCAGAGAGGAGAAGGAAATCCTGAGATGGAGAGGACCAGGAGTGTTTACTTGTGTTGTTCATGGGATCTCACACAGTAATGACTTAGGGTGGGCAGGACTGGGAGTGTTTCCTTGTGTTGTTCGTGGGGTCTCACACACAGTAATGACTGAGGAAATGGTCAAGTGCTTATCTTATAGTGCCACACCTTTGAGAGCACAGAAAGTCTCATTTTTTTTCCCACAGAGCAGGTGGTGGACTACAACCACAACCCTTGCTGTTTGCAGTCCAGTGCTTACCCAGGGCCACTTACACGCCCACACATATATCCACATACAAGAGTGAGTTAAAAATGATCCACAATTCAGTTATATTAAAATGCCGGTTTAGGTGAAGGAGTACGTGGCAAGTCCATGGCTGATGCCAACATTGAGCATGCATGTGAAATGAGGCAAACCATTTGCAAATCATCTATGGCCCTGCCTATCAAATAATCCATGGCAGACCTGGGTTTCAAAAACTTTGTGCGAGATAGGTACAAAACCAACTCACAGAAGAGGATAAACAGAAGTGTTTGGATATCTGCAAACAAAATTTAGGCCAATGCTCCAAGGAAGGTAAAAGTTTCTTTTAAAAAAAATCATTACTGGTGATGAGATACGGATTCATCACTATGAGCCTGAAAGTAAATGGCAGAGTATGGAATAGAAACATCCTGAGTTGCTGACCAATAAAAAGTTAAAAAGTCATTCATCAGCTGGAAAATCGATGCTTACAATTTTCTGGGATTCTCAAGGGCCAGTATTTGGACACTATTAGGAAAAAGGTTCAACAATCAACAGTGCTCATTACAGTGAGATGCTCACTGAAGAATTGAAGGGAAGAACACTTTCAGCATTTCTTAAGCTGAAGAAAAAAATTCAAACCATGACTTGAAATACTGTAGGATTCTCTGGGCAAGATATTGAATGATGCAGAAAGCATCAAAAGAAGATGGAAGGGATACACAGAGACATTGTACCAAAAGGCAATGATTCATGTTCAACCATTTCAAGACGTAGCATATGATCAAGAGCCAATGGTACAAGACATGGCAACTAACAAGGCACTGGGAATTGATGGAATATAAATTGAAATCTTTCAACAAACAGATGCAGCGCTAGAGGTACTCACTCATCTTGGAGGACAACTACCTGGCCAACTGACCAGAAGAGATCCATATTTGTGCCCATTCCAAAGAGAGGTGATCCAACAGATTGCAAAAACCATTGGACAGTATCATTAATGTTGCATGCAAGTAAAATTTTGCAAAAGATAATTAAAAAACAGATGCAATCATACACTTCCAGAGGTTCAAGCTGGATTCAGAAGAGGATGTGGAATGAGGGATAACATTGCTGACATCAGATGGAACTTGGCTGAAAGCAGAGAATACCAGAAAGAATACCTGTGCTTTACTGACTATGTAATAGCTTTCAATTGTGTGGCTCATGACAAGCTATGGATAACATTGTGGGGAATGAGTATTCCAGAACACTTAATTGTTCTCACGAGTAACTTATACATAGACCAAGAGGCAGTTGTTCGAACAGAACAAGGGAACATTGAATGGTTTAAAATTAGGAAAGGTGTACACCAGGGTTGTATTCTTCCACCACACTTATTTAATCTGTATGCTGAGCAAATAATCCGAGAAGCTG
>NW_006408799.1:2943772-2965822 GCF_000296735.1 Chrysochloris asiatica | reverse complement strand
GATTTACACCCTCGGAAACCCTGTACAGGGTCGCTATGGGTCGGAACCGACTCGATGGCACTTAACAACAACAACAACAACAAATCTCAAGAACAGATTTGATAGATTAGGGACTAATTATCAACACCCAGAAGAATTGTGGAATAACATCTAGAACATCATACAGGAAGAAAGTAAAAGGTCATTCAAAAGACAAAGAAACAACCAAAATGAGTATCAGAAGAGACTGTGAAACTTGCTCTTGAATACAGAGATGTTAAAGCAAATGGAAGAAATGAGGAGGTAAAATCTGAACAGAAAATTTCAAAGGGCAGCTTGAGAAGACAAAGTCAAGTATCATAATGAAATGTGTAAAGACTTGCAGTTAGAAAATCAAAATGGAAGAACACGCTCCTCATTTCTCAAGCTGCAAGAACTAAAGAAAAAAATCAAGTATTGACTTGAAATATCGAAGGATTCTAGAAGCAAAATACTGATTGATGCAGGAAGCATCAAAAGAAGATGGAAGGAATACATAAAGTCACTGTACCAAAAAGAATTGGCCAATGTTCAATCATTTCAAGAGGTACCCTACGACCAAGAACCCATGGTACTGAAGGAAGAATCCAAGCTTCATTGGAGGCCTTGGTGGAAAAAAGGCTCCATTAATTGACAAAATACCAATGGAAATGTTTTAACAAATTGATACGGCACTGGAGGTGCTCACCTGTCTGTGCCAAGACATTTGGAGGACAGCTATCTGGTCAACCAATTGGAAGACATCCATACTGTGCCCATTCCAAAGAGAGGTGATCCAACAGAATGTGGAAATCATTGATACAATATTAACGTAAAATTGCACTGAAGATAATAAAATAGATCAGATATAGATAGATCAACAGGGAGCTACCAGAAATTTAAGAGGGATTCAGAAGAGGATGTGGACTGTGGAATATCATGGCTGACACCAGATGAATCTAAGGTAAAAGTAGACAATACCAGACAGATGTTTACTTGTGCTTTATTGACCATTCAAAGACTTTCGACTGTGTGGATCAAAACAAACTATGGATAACATTGTTAATAATGGCTATTCCAGGATCCCTTATTGTACTCACGCAGAACCTGTATATAGACCAAGAGGATGTTGTTAGAACAGAACAAGGTAACATTGAATGGCTTAAAATCTGGAAAGGTATTTTACCAGGCTTGTACCTTTCACCATACTTATTCAATCTGTATGTTGAGCTAATATTCTGAGAAGCTGGGTTATATGAAGAAAAATATGGCAGTAGGAATGAGGTTGTTGTTGTTAGGTGCCATCGAGTCAGTACTGACTCCTAGAGACCTTATTCACAGCAGAACAGAACAATGCCCGATCCAGGGCCAGCCTTACTACTGTTGCCATGCTTGAGTCCATTGATGCTGCCAATCCATCTTGCTGGGGCTCTTCCTCTTTTTCTCTGACCCTCCACCTTACCAAACATGATATCCTTCTCCAGCGACTGGTCACTCCTGACAACATGTCCAAAGTATGAGAGACGAAGTTTGACCATCTTGACCTCCAAGGAGCACTCTGGCTACATTTCTTCCAAAATGGATCTACTGGTTCTTTTGGCAGCCCATGGCACTTTCAATATTCTCCCCTGACACCACAACTCAAAAGCACCAATTCTTTTATGATTGGAGGAAGATTCATTAATAATCCTCAATATAGAGAGGATTTAACATACTTACTGATGAAGATAAAAGAATGCAGCCTGCAGTATGGACAGTGCCTCAATGGTAAAAGAAAAAGAAAAAGAAAAGAAACTCCTTCCAACTGTACTCATAGACCACATCACAATAAACAGGAAAACAATTGAATTTGTCAAGGATTTAATATTACTGGATTCACATTCAAGGTTCATGGAAGCAGCTGCCAAAAAAGCGAGCAATGTATAACATTAGGCAAATGTACTGCCTTTTGAAATGTTAAAAACTTAAGATGCTACTTTGAGGACAAAGGTGCACGTGACCCAAGTCATGGTATTTTCAACAGCATCATATGCATGCCAGAGCTGGACAATGTATGAGGAAGATCCAAGAATTTATGCAAAGATACAGGGTGTACAATGGATTTTCAGAAGAACAAATAAGCCTGTCTTAGAAGAACAGCCAGAAAGCTCCTTAGACGGATCAATACTCCTTAGAAGTAAGGACGGGAATTCTTGGTGTCATATACTTTGGACATGTCATCAGGAGGGACCAGTCCAAGGAGAAGACCTCCATGCTTGGGAAAGTGGAGGGTCAGTTACAGAAGAGGAAGACCCTCCGTGAGATGGACTGATACAGCAGCTGCAACAGGGCTTACAACAGAGCCACAGTTGTGAGTATGGTGCAGGACTGGGCAGTGTTTCATTGTGTTTGTCATGGGGTCATTGTGAGTTGGAACTGGCATCTAACAAAGTTCTCAGCATATTGAACTATTTGTATATTTTTACAGTTTTCTTTCATGCTGTTCTGGAAACGACAATCACTGCATTTCAGTCCTACCTCGTGCCACTCAAATGCATCCACCTTCTCTCTTCCCTCAGTGACATCACCTAGACCATCGGCCACTGGTCCCCACCCCAACTCATCCCCAATCCATTCACTCTTCCCTACTTTCTATCTCACCTGCAGGAGTCCCCTTCAAAGATCTTTCCCTCCGGGAGTAATCACCTGAGATATTCTCAGACTGCTTTATGATCTGCCACAGGTAAGCAAGCCTGCTCTGAGCTGGGCCTCTGGTTCCATGAAATGAGGATAGCTGAAGGCAGCTTTGGTCCTTTTCCTCCTTATCCAATGCATGGCTCAGGGTTTCACCCTTGGGCTGGGTGGGGGCAGTGTCCTTTACCAGGGAGCGCCTGGATGCCTGAGCTGGTACGGCTGAGTCACAATGGGGGTTAGAGGACAGAGGGGTTGGTTCATCTTCACTCAAGCATCTGCAGGAAACTCCCGGGTGGGACAGGGAGAAAGAGACCCTTTCATGTCTTTCTAGGATGACTGCCTTTTATTTCATTTGGACTCAAGTAAGCATGTTGCTGCTATGTTGGGCAGGGTTGAGTTGATTCCGACTCATAGCGACCCCACTTGATAGCATAGGATGTCCTAGGCCACCATTTCTATGGGAGAAGATCACCAGGTCTTTCTCCTTCAGAACTGCTGAGTGGGTTCAAACTACCAACCTCTTAGTTACCAGCCAAGAGCTGAACCATTGGGGCACCAGTGTTCTTTGCTTATTTCTGGTTAATTTGGGGCCACATTTCCATCCACAAGGCTGGATAAAGGGCCGTTAGTCAGACCTATTATGTAAGCACTTGACCACAATGTCAGTTTGAACTGCAAGGTTGGAGGTTCAAACTCACCAGCCCCTTCTTAAAAACCCTGGGCAGAGTAGCTATGAGTCAGGACCAACATAGCAATGAGTGTCCTCGGCTGTGATAGAATCTACAATGACTCTTTCCTAAAAATAAAATAAAACTCAGCACCTTTAATTGAGGAGGCTGAGAAGTTCCTGAAGATCTGCTATTTCATGTTCCCAAGATCTCCTCCAGCACTGGGTTCAAGTCCCAACAGCGTATTTAAGGCGCTATAACCCTCTCTGTAGGAGCTCTGGTAGTGTAGTGGTTACGAATCGGGCTGTGAACCACAATGTCAGCAGTTCGAAACTACCAGCTGTTCCGCGGGAGAAAGATGAGGCTTTCTGCTCCCGTAAAGATTTATAGCCTCGGAAACCCTGTACAGGGTCGCTATGGGTTGGAACTGACTCCATGGCATTTAACAACAACAACAACCCTCTCTGTGGTTATACTTTTATTTTGATCATACCAGTTCTACATGTACAAGTCAATGAAAGGGACGGGATTCTTTAAATCGTGTAAACATTTTCGCCATCTTTCCCCCAATTTTCCCACCGCCATTAACGTGACCTCACTTCCCATCCTCTGCTCATCTTGGGAGTTGCTGTTCTCAATTTGGTCCCATGGAAATGATTTTTTAAAAGAAAAATCTGTGCTGGAGGCAGACAGTCATCTTTAATTTCCTAAAACACAACTCAGCCGGCGCCATCAAGTCAATTTTGAGTCAAGTATCAGAGCAGAACCTTGCCTTATGGTTTCTAAGTTGTCATCTTTACTGAGGTTGACAGCCACATCATTCTCCAGCAGAACTACGGATGCATTCGAACCGCCATCCTTTTGGTTAGCAGTCAAGTGCTTTAACCACGGTGCCTCCAGGGCTCCTCCTGGCATCTCCAGCATTACTCTTCTTGTACTCGTTAAGTACCATCGAGGTTGAACTTGTTCCAGCTCATAATGACCCTATATTGGGTTTCCAAAGAGCAGCTGGTGGGTCTGAACCGCCAACTTTGCAATTAGCAGTCTAGCGCTAATTCTAAGGACCTCACCAGGACTCCCAGTATTGCTACTTGCTCTCAATAAATGTCTGTTGGATGAAGAGATGAATGAACCATGTGTCTCACTTTATTTACAGAATTTGAGAGTGTGTGTCTTAGGCTGGGTTCTCTGGAGACACAGAACTAGTGAAGTTTATGCTTACAGGGAGGTTTAGATCAAGAAAAAGCCTCACACAAAGGTGGAAGCAGTCAAGTGCCAAGTCTGTGGGTCAAAAGTCAGATTTCTCCTGATTCACAGAGACGCAAAAGTCAAGGAACCCAAGGCCAGCAGGCCAGAGAGCAGGTTTCTGGCTGCAGAGGTCAACTGAATCCAAAGTGGGCAGACTAGATGGCAGGCTTCTGACTGTAGGGGCCAAGGAACCCAAGGTCAGAGGACAAGCCAGTTCCAGGATCCAGACATAACAAAAGGTAAGCAACTTTTTCTACCATGTCCACATAGACTGAAAATGTCTCACTCCTGAGGAAAATATTTTTTCCATTCATTGGCTGCTCACAGCAAATCTCATCAAGGAGATGGCTTCATTATTAGCTCTTCTCATGACGGATAAGCTAGCTCTGAGAACTGTGGCTCAGTCACATCGACACAGAATCTTAAGTATCACAGTGCTGGTCTCGTCCTTCTCTGCTGACCAAGAAGACCACTGTTCAGTAGCTTGCACATGTACAGATCTCCAGGTGATGCTCCAAACATTGTGCTCTTTCCAGGCACACTGACCAGTGACCCCCTTGTACTATTCCATATCCAGAGCTGCCATAGAACCCACTAGAAATTGATACATTTGGATTATGGCTAGTGAAAAACATCATTAAGCACCACAGACTGCCGGGAGAATGACCAAATCTGTTTTGAAAGAAACAGCTAGAAGGCTCCTTAGAAGTGAGGATGCAAAAACTTCATGTCACGTACTTGGGACATGTGATCAGGAGGTACTAGTCCCTGGAGAAGAACATCATACTTAGTAAAGCAGAGGCTCATCATAAACGAGGAAGACCCTCAGAGGGACGGACTGACACAGTGCTTGTTATAATGGACTCAAACAACAAATGTGTCAGAGGCCAACGGGTCAGGTAGTGTTTCCGTCTGTTGTACGTGGGGTTACTGTGAGTCAGAAGCAACTCTATGGCACCTAAGAATAGTAGTTAATTCTCTCTCTCTGTTTATCACTTGAATCCTAGATTGAGTGCCTGTAATCTTCTTGAAGACAATTGAACATAAACTTTGCAATGTGGTGTTGGTTTGATAAGGTTGACCTTACAGCCATGCCTGGTTGAAGTGAAATTGTGGACCATGCTCAATAGCTTCCTTCAAACACTATTACAGATATTTCATGAAATCATTTTTTTTTTCTCCCTTTGTATTTCACTTGGAAGAGGAAAGAAAAAAAAAAAGGAGCCAATAGCGTTTTCCTCCCAATTGACATGCTTTCTTGCATCCTTGATCTTCTTAATGAAAGAAAGATTTCTGTGTTGGCCCCCGTTTATTGGTGAGATGCAAAGAGCCAATCTTGAGTGTGTACCAAACAGAACAAAGCCACTTTTTGAGAGTACAAAGAGTCCCACATATAACAAAAGCTCAACCCATTCTCCCTTCCTCCCTCATTAACTTTGAAGCCCAGTTTCAAAAGGCAAAGGATTTTAACAAACAGCTTTTTAGAAAACAGGATTCAGGAATTTGGCAAGCAATCCCACGCTCTGCTTGAAAGCATCTCAGAGCCACTCAGAAGAAGGCACCATTGCCCAAGGCTGTTCCTAATTACATTTCTGAAGGTGGATAGAAAACAATTTGCTTCCATTATCTTTCTCTCTCAGTGGGTTCTGTAAGGGTCTGGGAAATCTGCTGCACTATCCAGCTCAAGCTTTTCCATCTAGACCCCTGGTGAATCATCCTTGAGCTGAATTCCACTGGCTAGTTCTTGCTGGGGAGTTCAGCCATAGATTTGATATACCAGGGGCTTGTTTTCCATACACATTGGGCTGCTAACCACAAGGTTGTTGGTTCAAACCCTCACATACTCTATGGGAGAAATATGATGCTGTCTGCACTGGTAAAGGTGTGCAGTCTCAGAAACTGTATACAGGGTCACTGTGAGTAGGAACTGGCTTAACGGCAGTGGATTTGGGTTTGGTTGTTTGCCTTTGCCACAGCTCGAGGATGTGCATTTGACAAGTAGTGTCATGTTCACCACCACACACCTCCCACTCAACCTACTGCACATCCCCACATAAGATCACAGAGGGGCAGGACTGAATTCTGCCCCTGTCACTGCCTGGGGGTGAGAAGAGTGGGGCAGGTGGCCTCTGAGTGGAGAACCAGGACAAAGAGAAGTTTCTAAGTGAAGTATGAAGGCATACCCCATTCTTGTGGCATCATGCTGTGGTGCTGTGGGTAATGCACGGGATTGCAAAGTCAGTTTGAACCGCTAGTTTGGCAGTTCCAGCTCACCAACTGCTCCTTGAAAACCCTATGCAGGGTTGCTATGGGTTGGAACTGACTCAATGGCACTTAACCAGCACCAGTTTTTGTGGAGTCGGTTCCATACACACTTGCAGCAAACTTGTGTGTTGCACAATAGAAGTGCTTTTCAGGGTTTTTTCACAAGTGCCTTTCAGAAGCAGATCACCAGGTCTTTCTTCCAAGGAACCTCTGGGAGCTTTGAACCGCCAAGCTTTCAGTTAGTAACCTAGCACTTTACCATTTCCCCCACTCAGGCGCTGAACTATTAACTGGTTGTTGTTTTAAGTGCTTTTAAGTAGGTTCCGACAGATGGACGTACTGCCCGATTCTTGCCATCCCCACAATCATGGTGACACTTAAGCCCCTTGCAGCAGGCATGTGTCAGTCCATCTCATTGAGGGTCTACCTCTTTTTCGCTGACCCTGCACTTGACTTTCTCCAGGGACTGGTCCCTCCTGATAATATGTACAAAGTACGTGAGACAAAGTCTCACCATCCGTGCTTCTACGGAGCATTCTGGCTGTATTTCTTCCAACACAGATTTCTTCATTCTTCTGGTGGTCCTTGGCATATTCAATATTCTTCACCAATACTAGAATTCAAATGCACCAATTCTTCCTCAGGCTTCCTTATTCACTATCCAGCTTTCAAATGCATATGAAGGCGTGGGTCAGGTGCTCCTTAGTCCTCAAAGTGACATTTTGGCTTAAAATTTTTTTTTTTGTTTAAACACTTCAAAGAAAGCTTTTGCAATAGATTTTCCCAATGCTATAGAAGAAAAATGTGGCCTCAGGATCAGAGGAAGACTCATTACAACCTGCGATATGCAGATGATACAACCTTGCTTGCTGAAAGTGAAGAGGACTTAAAATATTTACTGATGAAGATCAAAGAGCACAGCCTTCGGTATGGATTACATCTCAAAGTAAAGAAAATAAAAATCCTCACCACTGGACCAATAAACAACATTCTTATCAATGGAGAAAAGATTGAAGTTGTCAAGGACTTCAATCTTCTTGGGTCAACTATCAACACTCACGGAAGCAGCAGTCAAGAGATCAGACGACATATTGCATTAGGCAAATCTGCTGCACAAGACCTTTTTAAAGTGTTGAAGAGCGAAGATGTCATCTTGAGGACTAAGGTGCACCTGACCCAAGTCATGGTATTTTCAATAACCTCATATGCAACCGAAAGCTGGACAGTGAATAAGGAAGACCATAGAAGAACTGATGCATTTGAGTTATGGTGTTGGAGGAGAATATTGAAAGTGCCATGGGCTGCCAAAAGAACCAATAAATCCATTTTGGAAGAAGGGCAGCCAGAGTGTTCCTTGGAGGCCAAGAGGGCCAAACTCTATCTCTCATATTTCAGACATATTGTCAGGAGGGACCAGTCACCGGAGATGGATCTCATGTTTAGTAAGGTTGAGGGTGAGAGAAAAAGAGGAAGAACCCCAACGAGATGGATTGGCCAAGTGTCAGCATCGATGGACTCAAGTGTGACAACAGTAGTGAGGTTGGCCCAGGATTTGGCAGTGTTTCATTCTGCTGTGCTATGGGTCGGTACCAACTTGGTGGCACCTAACAACAACAACAACAACACAGGTCCTTTGGTTTCCTGACTGCTGCTTTCTCAGGTCCTGATTGTGGATCCAAGTGAAGTGAAATCCTTGACAACTTTTCTTTTTTCTCTGTTTATCACGCTGCTGTTTCTTGGTCTATTTGTGAGGAGTTTTGCTTTCTTTATGTTGAGGTGCAGCCCATACTGAAGGCTGTGGTCTTTGATGTAAATCAGTAAGTTCTTCAAGTCCTCTTGTCTTTCAAGGGAGGTTGTGTCTTCTGCATATTGTAGGATGTTACTGAGTCTTCTTCTAATCCTGATGCCACATTCTTCTTCATATAATCCAGTTTCTCAGATTATTCGCACAGCATATAGACTGAATTGTGGAGTGGAAGGATACAACCCTGGCACAGGACTTTCCTGATTTTAAATCATGCAGTATTTTCTTGTTCTGTTCAAATGTCTCTTGGTCTAGGTTCCCATGAGCTCAGTTAAACATTCTGGAATTCCCATTTTGCCAATGTTATTCTAAATTTGTTATGATTCACATAGTCAAGTGGCTTTGCATTATTTAAGTTTGGGAAATTGTTTCGGGGTTTCACTGTGCTCCTAGTGTTTTCAGCAGCTGGCGTATCTTTTACACCCTCTGAACCATCAATATTTGGTTAGTGGCTGATATGTCTCATAAGCTTGATATGAACAGCATGTACTCACTTCATGGACCATTTTGGTGATTCTCACAATGTTTTCTACTTTTTCAGCTATTCACACTTTATAGACCATCCATCCATCCAATCAAATCTGATTTAGACCCTGTAGGACTGAGCAGAACCGTGCCTCGGAGCTTCTGAGGCTACAATCTATGAAGGGTGCATTAGCATGTTGAAAACGTTTGAGATATTGGGAGAATGGCCAAAATAGGACATGAAGTGAGTACATGCTGTCAGAAAAATTGTCCTTAACACAAGATTGTCACAACTGTTCCATGTGTAAAGAGACAGTGTCTACAATGACTAAAAGAAGCGCAACACACGGCAACAAATTAAAATTCACATAAACTTTGTTGTTGTTTTGTGAAGTGCCCTTGAGTTGGTTCCAACTAACAGCGGCCCTGTATAGGGTTTATGAGAGGCTGGTGGGTTTGAACCACTGTCCTGTGGTTAGCAGTCCGGAGCTTATCCTATAGTGCCACACCAGGTGCCTTATGTAAACCTCACAGGCTATAAATCCTCAACTCTTTAGGGGAGCAGACAGCCACATCTTTCTTCCTCCGAGCACCTGGTGGGTTGGCAATACAGACCTTGAAGTCAGCAACCCAAAGGCTACCCCACAGTGCCTCCAGGGCTCCTTCTAACAGATGACAGTAGAGCATCCACAACATTTCCACACACCGGGAAGCCCACAACATTCCCGTGACTCGCTTGCCTGTCATCTTTGCTTTAAGTTGTAGTGGTCTGGAACCCAAACCGCTAATCTCTGAGGGGCGGCCTGTAATGTCAGTCATGATTTATTTACCAAACATGCATTTTGTAGTAGTCCTAAGGAGCTCTGGTTGAGTAGTGGTTATGAATCAGTCTGCTAACCTCAAGGTCGGCAGTTTGAAACTACCAGCTACTCCTGGGAGAAAGATGAGGCTTTCTGCTCCCGTAAAGGTTTACAGCCTCATAAACCCTGTGCAGGGTTGCTATGGGTCGGAACCGACTTCATAGTAGTTAACGACAGTGCTTATCCTACAGAACTACAAGACTCCAAACATGCATTGGGGCCTTATTACATACCAGGCTCTGGATATTGTTGTTGTTGTTAGGTACCATCAAGTCGGTACTGACCCATAGCGACTTTATGCACAGCAGAATGAAACACTGCCCAAACCTGGGCCAACCTCACTACTGTTGCCACACTTGAGTCCATTGATGCTGCCATTTGGCTAAACCATCTTGTTGGGGGTCTTCCTCTTTTTCTCTGACCTTCCACCTTACCAAACATGATATCCTTCTCCAACAAATGGTCCCTCCTGACAATATGTCTGAAGTATGAGAGATGAAGTTTGGCCATCGTGGCCTCCATGGAGCACTCTGGTTGCACTTCTTCCAACACAGACTTGTTGGTTCTTTTGGCAGCCCATGGCACTTTCAATGTTCTCCTCCAACACCATAACTCAAATGCATCTACTCTTCCATGGTCTTCTTCACTGATTATCCAACTTTCACATGTAGATGAGACTGTCTAATGTAGTATGTCACTAAATTTCTTGGCTGCTGCTTCCATGAGTGCTGATGGTGGATCCAAGCAAAATGAAGCCTTTGACAACTTCAATCTTTTTTTTTTTTTTTTTCCATTTATCATGATGTTATTTATTGGTCCAGTGGTGAGGATTTTTGTTTTCTTTACATTGAGGTGCAACCCACACTGAGGTCTGTGGTCTTTAATCTTATGAGTACATGCTTTAAGTCCTCTTTACTTTTAGCAAGTAAGGTTGTATCTTATACATATGGCAGGTTGTTAATGAGTCTTCCTCCCATCCTGATGGCATGTTCTTCTTCACATAATCCCATCTCTTGGATTATTTGCTCAGCATACAGATTGAAAAAGTATGGTAAAAGGATACAGCCCTGGGGCACACCTTTCCTGAGTTTAGATCATTCAGTTCCCCCTTGTCGTGTTCAAACAACTGCCTCTTGGTCCATGTAGAAGCTCCTCATGAGTACAATCTAGTGCTCTGGAATACCCATTCTTCACAATGTTATCCACAGCTTGTCATGATCCATAGTCAAAAACCTTTGCGTAGTCAATAAAGCATAGGTAAACATTTTTGTGGTAGTCTCTGCTTTCAGCCAAGATCCATCTGACGTCAGCAATGATATTCCTTGTTCCACATCCTTGTCTGAATCTTGTTTGAACCTTGGCACTTCCCTGTCAATTCATTGCAGTTGTAGTAGTACAGTGCTTATCCTGCGGCGCCACACCAGGACTCTAAACATGCACTGGGGGCCTGTTACTTACAAGACTCTGAATATATAGATGAGATAGCAATATCCAATAGTCCCTGACATGTAGACACTTCACAATCGAAGTAAGCATGAAGAACCTTTAAAGTTCTTCCTGGTGAGTAACCATTGTATCTCTTTTTGGATTGTTGATGTCTGGCTTGTTTGTTTTCTCCCAGATGGACAGTCATTGTCCTCTCAGGATTCTGCTCTCTGAGCACATCTTACTTTCTGGAACACTCTACTTCCTTACCTTCTTCATCTTTTGACCTTCCTAAGTTCTCCTGACTACTTCTGCTCACACCGACACACACACATAGGCACAGACGATTGTTTTAGGAACAGGTGTTGGAATACTGGTGGTGCCGTGGTTAAGACACTTGGCTACTGACTGAAATGCCAGTGGTTTGAACCTGCTGGTTGTTCTGCGAGAGAAAGACAAGGCTGTCTGCTTCCCTGAGGATTTACTTACGGAAACCCTATGGGGGCAGTTCTACTCTGCCCTAGAGGGAGTGGATATCGGCTAGACAATGGGTTTAGTTTCAGCTGGGGTGATACACTTATAACGGCAGATAAAGTAATATTGATGAACGATTATGAATGAAAGGCATGGTGTTCGTGATTTGTATTTTACAATCATACAGGTTTTGACAGATGCATAATGGCACCTGCCCAGTGTTATAGTTGTTGTTGTTGTTTAGTGCCATTGAGTCACTTCTGACTCACAGCAACTCTATATAGATAGGGTTTCTAAGGAGTTGCTGGTGGGCATGAACTACTGACTTTGTTACCAGCCCAGCGCCTATGTATCATGCCCTAAACATGCCCGGTGTTCCACCTATCTGTTCCTCCACGGCAGCTAGCTGTATTTATGTTTCTTGCCTGAATACGCTCAGCAGTCCGTGGACAGACAGAACTAATGCCTGAAATCACGGACCCCCAAACTGGGACTTGCCTTGAGTTTAACCATTGTTGTATCTATGGACAACCACTGTAGTGACTATTTTTCATGTACCCATCGCACACCAAACCCATGGCCAGTGAGCTGATTCCTACCCATAACAACCCTGTGTAGGGTTTCCGAGGCTGTAAATCTTCACAGGAACTGAAAGCCTTATCTTTCACCCACACAGGGCCTCGTGGATTTGAACTGTTGACCTTGTGATTAGCAAGCAGTCCAGTGCTTAGCCTAAAGCACTACCAAGGCCCCTTACCAATACTTTATAAATATCAACCCATTTCACGAGAAAAACTCAAACCTGTGGCCGTCCGCCCGATGCTTCTGCTCCTGGTGACTATACAGACAGTGACCTGGCTCCTGTGGTTTCTTAGCGTGTAAATCATTACATAAACTGTCACATCTTCTTCCTGGGGAGCAGCTGGTGAGCTCAGACCAGTGACCTCTGAACAGCTGACAGGTTCAAACCACTGGCATTTCAGTTAGCAGTCAAGTGCTTATCATCTGCATCACCTGGACCCCTTTTTATTAACCCATTAGATCCTCATAATAACCTGATTAGGTAATGCTATTAAACCACATTTTGAGGATTAAAAATAAATGAATGAATGAATGAATGAAGAGAGGTTAAGTAGCTCTCCTGAGTCATCAACAGCTGGTTTGGGGCAGGACAAGGTCTGACCCCAGGCATTGAGAGGCAGGGTCCCTGAAGTTATTTCCTGCCCCTAGTTGCCTTCCATCTGTCTCCAGGCATGTGACTAGAAGCCTGTAAGTCATCTACTCCCAACAGAACATCCATGAACACAAAGTCATAAAGCCCCGAATTCACCTCCAGCAAACACCAGGATGGACAGCCTGTAACATCACTTTCCGGTCTGCAAAGACCGCCCCTTCTGTATGCAAGGCTGTCTGAACAAGAGTGCATAGGAAGAAATCAGGAGCTGCATTTTGGCTTTTAAAGAGTGACTCCCTGGGGAAGAAAATGCAGAAAGACCCTTTGTTCTCATGCCATCTTCTCTGGAACTTTCGAAGCCCCAAGTTCTTGGCAACTGAAAACAACTCAGCTGTGCATACGTATCAAAGAGTTTAGGTTATAAGGACCTAGTTAGTGAAAAGGTTTACAAGGGCACCAATGAGACAGACTGGGGGTGCATGCTGCTTCCACAGAGGCAGGAAAGTCACCGGGACACGTCCTGTTTCAGTGCAGAGGGGGCCAGATGGTTATGGGAGGGACGTGAAGATGGTGAAATGGGATTGTGGATCTGGGGAAGCCCCCAACCCCCTCCTGTTTACACACACGTAGAAACCTTAGGTGGAAGAGGACTCCTAGTCTCTGAAACGCAGACTGACCCATAACCAGTGTGTGGAAAGCCACAGGTGTGAGATATTTAGGGACACCTCCACCTCCACAAGAAAAGGACTGACACCTGGTGTGGCACTGTACGGTCAGCACTGGACAGCGAATCACAAGTTTGGTGGTTCAAACCCACCAGCTGCTCTTAAGAAACCCTGCGAAGTGTCGCTATAAGTTCAAAGGGACTCTGTGGTACAACAACAACCAGAAGAAAAGGACAAGTAGATGGACAGGTAGATGGACACGTAGATGGACACATAGATGGACAGATAGATGGACACGTAGATGGAGAAGAGTCCCTCTGACCAAAGCGTCTCCAAGCAGACAAAGAGGACATTCTGCATACCCCTTACTGCTCACTTGAAGCTCGCCTTTGCAAAGGACAAAACAATGACTTATTTGAAATTTGGTTAAAATTGCCTCTCACCATGTCTTTTCATGCTAGAGTGTAGCAGCATTACTCCCGGACTCAAGAGAAGCCAGACAGCACCTGAGGGGAGCGGGGGAGGGCGGGGGACACACATGCAACAACGGATCAAGTGGACTTGATGCTATCTCTGCCTTCTTGCTTGATGTCGTTATTTATCTATTTAATGTTAAAATCAACAGGGTAGCCTCTTGGCTCAACCTCCTTCTGAACCACAGACAGACCTATGAGGCGAACAGTAACACCAGGGAGGCATGCATTCCTGAAATCCATCCACCGTACAAGATCCAAAGGGCAGCGTTTGCCCAGAGAGGAAGCTCAGAAGGCAGGAATGGACAGCAGAGAAGGATGGATGGAAACAGGAAGTGGGAAGAGGGATATTACGCAGTGCGATCAGTATCAGGAATCAAAACAGGGTATGACTTGAGTGGAAAATGAATTTACTCAGCAAACTGTCACCCAAATCACAATGTTGTTATTGTTAAGTGCTGTGAAGTACGTTCCCACCCACAGCAACCCAGTATAGGGTTTCCAAGGAACGCGTGGTGAGATTGAACCTCCGACCTTAGGACTCAAACCAACCTTGCAGTCCAGCGCCTTAACCCACAGTGCCACACCAGGACTCCCCAAATCACAATAGAGAGGAAAAATAATGAAAAAAAAAAAAAAAAAAGATGGGGAAATGCCTGTTTTTCCAGGTAGTGATATTGTGGCCGCCACTCTCCGAGCTAACTAATGTGATGATTTGTATAAAAGAAACACACATGCATTTCATAGAAGGTAGCACTTCATGTCTAACCAATAAAATTTAAATTACTTGGGGGGGGGGTAAATAAAACAGTAAAAACCTGTGCTTAAGCACCAGCTTTCAAATGTCAAAGTCAACTCTGGAAATACGAAAAATCAAGAACAAAACAAGCCTCAAGCCCAACCAGTGCACAGCTGGCTCCGACACACACACACACACACCCCGTAAGCTGGTCAATACCAAATGCTGCTCTTCCAGAGACGGGAGCTGGTCAAATTCTCTGCCACAAATACCTGGATAGCTCGATGACATAAATTCAACAGGCACCTACCTTGTCACGTGGAGAGACACATCTGGGGTCTGCTCTAGGTGATCAAGGTGGTAATTGTAGCTGTTATGTTATCCGGTATCATGGGTTTTTTTTCTATTCTGAGGAACAAAAGAGAGAAAATTCTGGGGGGTTTGAAAAAGGTTCTGTGTAAGAACTAAGCATCTAAGAGTATTTGACAATTGAATGACAGAAACAATATCCTGCCTGGGAATAGAATTGGTTAACCACCAGCTGGGTTGGTATTGATTCTGCCATTACAATTTCTCCTAAGCTAAGAAGACCCGATTCCTCATGTTTCACAAAATGACTGCAATCCCCACCCCCACTTCCAGTCCCAGGAGAAAGAAAACAATTTACAGTTTTAGCATTTGGTCTCTTTCATTGTTTGCTTAATGGCTGGTCAACTGAGTAAGTGGAGAAGGAACTGAAATTGTTCAGACAGACAGCGCTACAGAATAGTTACCTGGAAAGTAGAGTCTTACAGCTTTTAGAAAATTAATCCATTCTGTTGTTTCTATAGTTTTTACCGTTAGTCAAAATAAGAACATATAGTAAAAGTAAAAAAAGGAGAGAGGACATAAATTTCAGAAGTGAAATCTTGATACGAATTCCCATTATTTCTTTGTCAAATACGCGTTTTCCATAATTGAAATTCTTAAGAAATGTTCTCCTTTGGGGAGCAAAACTCATGAATCCAACTACAGTTGTATCATCATTTATAGAAGAAGTACCATAAACTTTGCTTTCATTAGAGGGAAAAAAAAATTAATTGACGACGTGTTTCAACACAGGAGAATTTGATTAGGACTCTGCTCCCTGGGAAACTGTCTCTCTTTGAACCTGAGTTTCTAACACGAGGAGAAGCCTAAAGCCACCAGTAAGTTTCTGTATCAGAAATGAGAGCCTGCGACTGCAATGCAGTGATCTCTTGGGAAGAAAGCTGGCAGACTAGACAAGACACTGTGAACGTAATCATCCAGATTAAACAGATGGTAAATGGGAGGCCAAGTGCTCATAAAAATATTCCTCTACACAAAAATGGCCAATTGAGCAATTTAAATTAACTGAACTAAAAATGTCAATAAAGAGGGCTTTTCTATGGCCTGTCTTTGGCACAGGAGAGCTACTCTGGGTCTAAGGCGTTGATGAGACTAATATTTATTGATGGAAGTAATATTTATTGAGTGACCAAGCCTGGGCCGCCCCAGCACAGACATCAGAAACCTGTTCTTTGTTCCTGATTCACTATCAGAATTACTGGACAAGGATAAGGATGGACAAAGAATTAATGTATTTGGATTATGGTGTTGATGAAGAATACTAAATATGGTCATGCTCTGTCACAAGAATGTCTTGGAAGAAGGACAACCAGAATGCTCTGGAGAAGCGAGGATAGTGAGACTTCAGCTCATGCAAGCTGGCCATGTTGTCAAAAGGGCCCCATCTCTGGAGATGGACATCACGCTTGGTAGAGGGTGAGTTAAAAGGACAAAGTTCCTATAGGAGAAGGAATGACAGGCTGGCTGCTACAAGGGACTCAGACATAACCAAGAGTGTGAGGACGGCTCAGGACTGGGTGGTGTTTCATTTTGCTGTGTACTGGGTCGCTACGAATCAGGATGGACTCAACACTACCTAGCAACTGGTGGTTCATCCTGAAGACTCTGGGGCTAGACTGCCTCATTGTGAATCCCTCCTCTTCCACTTGCTCCGTGTGGTGCTTCAGACAAATGGCTGAGCCTCTGCACCTATTTACCCCACCAGAGTCTTCACATTAAGGGCTGTGGAGATTTTGTACAGGTCTTGGATTTTATTCTGACTGTGACGGGATCCACTGGAGAACTTTGATCAGTTCAACGATGTAATCTGACCTAGACTTTTAAAGAGTCACTCCGGTAGCTGTAATTTCTGCATGGAAACAATGACCAATTATTGTAATTAGCCTCTACTACCCTGCAAAGCTGTTTGAACTGCAAGGTCGGTGGTTCAAGCTCACCAGCTACTCCTTGGAAACCCTATACAGGGTTGCTATGAGTTGGAATTGACTTGATGGCGCTTGACAACAACAACAACAACAACAACCCTGCGATCAAGGAGTCCTGGTGTGGTGCTGTGGGTTAATGCGGCAGACTGCAAAGCCATTTAAACTGCAAGGTTGGTGGTTCAAGCTCACTAGTCGCTTCTAACAACAGCAACCCTGAGATCAAAAGAACTAGATGGTGTTGGCAACTGGCATCAATCATTCTGATCCGTCTCCACTACCCTGAGACCAAAAGAACTAGTATTAAAATAATAGTACTATAATTCTGATTAGTATTACAATACGAAATCTGAGTTTGAGAGGGATTTAAAAAATGTATACAAATAATTCAAAATCATAAAAAAGGCCAGACTTACTAGCCAGATAGAAATGGTGGAATCCTGAGACTACTGCCCACAATCAACCTTCAAGCCTGAAACTGAATCCACGTTCCAAACAACTTTCAGTTAAACACCAGACAGGCCTATCAGTAAAAAGGAAACCAGGGAAGAACGATTATTCCTCAATATAATCGACCATGTGAAACCAAAAGGGCAGCATTTGCCCCCAAAACAAAGTTCAGAAGGGTGAAAAGTGCAGGAAAGAAGGAAGAGTGGAAACAGGGTACCCGGGGAGGAAGTGGGAAGAGGGCTGCTACAAGCAACCAATCACAAACACACTGTATATAAACTGTTGAAGAGAAAGTTAATATCATTCATAGGTTTTGACTGAAACCACAATAAAATAAAATTTAAAAACTGTTATCACGAGATCGTTGGCACTACTTGGGAACTTGCGAGAAATGCAAAAGCTCAACACATCTCTCTGAGAACCATTGAACCAAATTCTGAGGAACAGTCCCAAACATTTGTTTTTCCAAATCTTCTAAGTGATTCTGATGCCTGCTAAAATCTGAAAATCACTACCCAAAATTATTCAGAAGCCTTGGTAGTATAGTATGTTACATGTTGGATTGCTAACCACAAGGTCAGCAGTTCAAATCTACAAGTCTCTCTACTGAAGAAAAAGACGCAAATTTATGCTCCTGTTAAGGTTTAGAGCCTTGGAAACCCTATACAGAGTTTCTATGAGTCTGAACTGACTTCACTGCACATCACCACCACTACCCAAAATTATTGGGAAACCCCACTACCATCAAGTTGATTTCAGCTCATAGTAACCCTGTAGGGCCAAGTAGAACTGCTCCAGAGAGTTCCCAAGGCTGAATCCTTATGGACTCAGATTCCACATCTTCCTTCCATGGAGTGGCTGGTAGGTTCGATCCACTGACCTTTCAGTTAATAGCCCTCTATATAACCCACTGTACCACCAGAGATCCTTGGTTGGTGAATAATGTTGCTATTTATGAAGAATTGGAAGGTAATGAGAGGAATGATTGGCAAGATGATCAAGGGTTTAGTTTTCAACAACTTGACTTTGAGATTTCAAATATGTAAAAGCAGGCACTTGGGTAAAGAACTGTGGAGCTATATATGTAGGCACGGCCTGTGTATAAATCAAGGCTAAAGTCACTGAACTGGATGGGATCATCTAGGAAGTGGTCAGGGACAGAGGAGAGACTGGGTGGCCTGGTGAGCATCTGTTTGTTTGAGAGCCATCAGCAGTGTTGGGGCAGGATTTGATCTCATCTCTCTTGAAGAGATGTACTATTGTCTGTTGAACATCGGTCAACAGCGCTGGGGCAGCATTCTGTCTTTAAACTGATGTGATTCACTTGCTGTCTCTGCGTAACTCAACGACATGAACTCTCATGCACCTGCCCTCTTACATGGAGAGCCACATCTCACATCCCGGGAATACCAAGGATTCTCACTCCCTGTTGCTTTTCTTCCTAAATTGACCAACATCACCAAGACATCCTTATCACTATTATTATTTATGTGTGTGAGTGTGGCAAGTCAAGGCATTTCCCAACTGCACTTGCAACAAATGATCAGAAAGCTCTTCTATGGGATGAATGAGGCTGGAAGATGCTCACGTGCCAGGGAACCAGTCTCAAATTTCTGTGCTCACTCATATTTTCCTCACCTTCAAACCCACTGCTGCAGAGTTGATGCTGATTTATCGTGGCCCAGTAGGTAATCTGTAAGGATTTACAACCTAGTAAACCTGGTAGGGCAGGGTACAACTGCTCACAGGGTTTCCTAGGTTATAGATCCTTACAGAAGTAAACTGTCTCATCTTTCTTCCATGAGCAGCTGGCCGGTTCGAACCACCAATCTTTCATTTAGAAGCTGAGCACTTAACCACTTTACCATTGGGTCCCAATATTTAGCTAATGACAAGCCCTGAGGTAGAAAGCACCTATTTAACAATTAACAACCTGCAAGGGGTACCAGAGAGTAGATGGAAATGAGGATAAGCAGAGGTATTGATGAAATGCTTGTTGGATGGATGGATGGATGGATGGATGGATGGATGGATGGATGGATGGATGAATGGATG
Source organism: Chrysochloris asiatica (assembly GCF_000296735.1). Classification (NCBI taxonomy): domain Eukaryota; kingdom Metazoa; phylum Chordata; class Mammalia; order Afrosoricida; family Chrysochloridae; genus Chrysochloris; species Chrysochloris asiatica. The sequence goes on along the minus strand of NW_006408799.1, from coordinate 2,946,096 downwards.
GATGGATGGATGGACTGACGGATGGACGGACGGACGGCCAGATGGGTGCACAGACAAATGGATGAACGGGCAGATGGATGAATGAATAGATGGATGGATGGATGGATGGATGGACGGACAGATGAGTGGATGGATAGATGGATGAATGGGTAGATGGATGAATGAATGGATGGATAATTAGATGGATGGACAGGTGGATGAATGGGTAGATGGATGAATGAATTAATGGATGAGTAGATGGTTGGATGGATGGATGAACGAACCTGTCTTTGTCACCACTAGTCTTCATGAAGCCAGGGTCACTTGAACTCATCAGTGTGGCCTAAACAATGAGAAGCTTCTACCACCAGTGCTTTTGAACCCTGGAATGGTTTTCCACGGTCCCATTCTACTTCAACAATATGCCATCAATGTTTCCATAGTTGAGTCCACAAGAACAGGAAGCACAGAATCTAATTCAGTAATCTAATCCTGTAAACTCCTCAAGAGCAATTTATTGTAAAAATACAAGGGGCCTTCAAAGAGTTCATGGGAATATCCCAGTGTCTTTCATTTCTATTTTCCATGAACTTTTTGAAGGCGCCTGTACTTACACGGGTCATCTCAATAATGTCAATGTGTACAATGAATTCAGTGATGTTGATCACATTCTTCAAGTCCCATGAACATTTTTGCTATCCATTTCCAAATCACCTAATGCCCCCTAAACCACTAATAATCTTTGGTTTCTCCATAGCTGCTTATTTCATTTAAGTGCCATCATACAGCTTTGTCCTTTGGTGTCTGGCTTCCTTCACTTGCATGATACTATCAAGGTTCATCCATGTTGTGACATGCATCAGGACGTAATTTCTCTTTTCAGCGGAGCATCAAACCCCTCTTTGTTCTGATGTTTGATAAAACAAAGGAACAGAACTATATAAAGGTTTCCTGGACTACAACATCAATTTGAAATGCTAAATCTGTACCTTTGCACCTAATACTGCCCAGCAGCATGTGATGTTGATAGGGAGCTAGTCTTGTTTTTCTAGAAGATTTAACTGACACCTGAACCCCGATGTGTTCCAATGTCAGCTGGTGAGTTAGCGGTAACTTGGTGGTAAGGTGGGTAGTGATATCATGGTGAGATCACAGTGAGTTGGTTTGGGGTTGATGCTGAGACTGTGGTCAAATACTGGTGACAGAGTGATGGGCTAGAAGTGAGACCGTAGTGAGTGAATGGTGAGATGGTGGTGAGATGAATGGAGGTCACATCATGGTGAAATCGTGGTGAATTAGTGTTGACTTGAGGCTGAGATAGTGGTGAGAGAGTGATAAGCTAGAAGAAGTGAGTTAGTGGTGAGGAAAAAGTGACTAACAGGTGAGTTAGTGGTGATAATGATGGTGACTTAGTAGTGAGATGGTGGTAAGATCCTGGTGCGTTAACAAAGACTTAGTAGTTAGTAGTGACTTAGTGGTGACATGGTGGTGAGAGGGTGATGAGCTAGAAGTGAGTTAGTGGTGAAATAGTGTTGAGATAATGGTGAACTGGTGAGATGGTGGTGAGGTAGTGGAGAGGTAGTGGCAGGTTAGTGGTGAGTTGGTGGTAAGATAGTCACAAGCTAGTGGTAAGATAGCAATGGGTTAGTGGTGACTTGGTGGTGGGAGAGTTGTGAGTTGTGGTGAGTTAATGGTGAGTTAGAGGTGTGTTATTGCTGCGAGAGTTGTGGGTAAATGGAGAAATGGTGTAATCGTGGTGAGACAGTCATGACAGAAGTGAGTTACAGGTGCGTTCGTGGTAAGATTGAAGCAAGTTATTGGTGACTTGGGGATAAGTGGTGAGAATATAGGGAGTTAGTGATGAGGATTGGTGAGATGGTAGTGATAGAGTTGTGAGAAAGTGGTGAGCTAGAAGTGAGTTACTGGTGAGATAGTAGTGAGTTAGTGGAGAGTAAGCGATGAGAGAGTATTAAGTTAGTGGTGGGTTGGAGGTGAGTTACTGGTGAGACAGTGGTGAGATAGTATTGATTTAGTAGTGAGATAGTTGGTGAGTTAGTGGTGAGTTGGTGGTGAGAATTGTGAGTAATGGTGAATTCATGGTGAGACAGTGGTGAAATAGTAGTGAATTAGTAGGGATTTAGTGGCAAGATAGTGGTGAAATATTAGTGAGTAACAGGTGAGTTCATGGTGAGTAACATAATAGTGGTGAATTAGTGGCCAGTTGGTGTGACAATATTGACTTAGTGGTGAGTTAGTGGTGAGGTAACAGTGAGCTAGTGGTGAATTATTAGTGTGTTGTTGTTGTTGTTAAGTGCCGTGGTGTCAGTTCCGACTTATAGCGACCC